>NC_040036.1:6647764-6955531 GCF_003713205.1 Coffea eugenioides | reverse complement strand
TTTTTAAACGATGATTTGTGATAGTCAATTATTAATTGTTCAGGCACTCAAGGGGACCTTCAAGAGGATCTCACAAGGGATGCCTAAATACTTGATTGTGCACCACTCTCTTATTTTGACTAGGTGAGTGTCAAGTGTATGTTTTATTGCAATTATGTGAATTGCTGCTTCTGAACTGAAAATTTATAACTGTTGAGTCGAGTGTGTACTTTATTGCACTCGTTCTCATTTAACTGAATCGAAATGTAATTGCCTGAATTGAATTGAATTGAATTACCTGAACTGAATTGAACTAAATTATATGCTATGGCTGCATATGTCGTTGGAGTGAATCTCCTCGATACACAACTAAACTGGGGGCGTGATACACAACTAAACTGGGGGACGCCCAAACTCATCGGCCGACCTTGAGACTCGAGCCGACAAGGGCTTGGTCGGGAAGCTTGGTGAGCCCTGAGAAAAACTAAAAGCTTGATCTATTGGAGAGATCATGCTTGGCCTACTCGTATAGTAGTGTCTTTATAGCAGTTCGGGCCCAGTGGGGTATGTATGGTGGATGGAGAACGGGTAAGTGGAGTTTCTACGGACTAAATACTGACCCGGTTGACGGAGTGTCATCGCGGGGAGGTAATTGATCGAGCATTGGTAAAGCAAGTGGAACTTAGCTCCTGAGAGCTTCTATATCCTTGAATTGTTTCTATTTACTTTTCTCACTCAAATTGTTAATTACTTGAATACTTTTGTTCTATTTGATAAAATTGATTGCTACTTGGATTACGTGCTTGCATGTGTGTTTCTTGGACTCACGAGCAATCACTCACCCCGTAGAGTTGTTTTCCTTAACAGGTGGATTGAAAGATTTTGGAAAAGCCGACTGGGTTATACTTTTGATTGGAATCTTGGTTATAAATGTTTAGTCGACTTTTAATGGTTGTATTTTGGGACTTGATGTATCTTTTGAGAACATGATGTAAGATTTGGATATTCAGTTAAGGAAGTGACTTTTCTTCATTTTAGACTTGTATTATTTGGTATGTACCGTTAAGGTTGAATTGAACAGTCTTGAGTCCTGGCGAGAGTTAGGCAGGCGTTCCGCGGATACCCTTGGGTTCGCTCTTGGGAGAAGTGGGGGCGTCACACCAAAAATAAGAAATGAACAAACTGTTGAGAATAGAGCTTATCTCACCTTAAATGCAAGGGCTATGAATGTGTTGTATAGTGCTTTAGACTCAAATGAATTCATTAGGGTCAAAGGTTGTAAGTCTACTAAAGAGATTTGGGACAAACTGAGAGAAATTCATGAAGGTAGTGAGAATGTTAGAGAACAAAAGAAATCTATCTTAGTTACCAAATATGAGTCATTTAAGATGGAATCTCATGAAAATATTGATAAAATATATTGTAAATTCAATGATCTTATTAAGGATTTAGAGGTTTTGGAAAAGGAATACACCTTAGGAGAGAAAAACAGAAAAATCTTGAATGCTTTGTCTAAAGATTGGGAAAGTAAAGTGACTGTAATTGAAGAGGCAAGAGATCTGAATTCAATGCCTATTGAATCTCTTATAAATTCTCTAACATCTTATGAGTTGAATCTTAAGACCAAAGTACAAGAAGAAGAAGATGCAAGAGTAAAAAGGAGCATTGCTCTAAAAGCATTTCAAGATGATGATGATTCGATTTTCTTGGATGAAGAAGACATGGATCATAATGATCTAGCTCTCATCACAAAAAGGTTCAAAAGAATCCTCAACAAAAGGAGATTCAGAAAAGGAGAATCTAGCAATTCAAATTCCAATCAATTCAATTTTGCAAGAAACAAAGGAAAGCAAGAGGCCAATAAAAGCAAGCTGACAAATGCTATGAATGCGGCCAACTTGGACACTACATGATTGAGTGCCCAATGAAGAAGAAGAAAGAAGGAAAAGCTCAACGAAAATCAAAATTCAACAACATTCAAATCACGTGGAATGAATGCAACTTAGATGGTGACATTGAAGAGGAAGAAGAATCTGCTCAAATAGCTTTCATGGCCATTGGTGATGATGAGATAACAACTTGCAACTCTCAACTTGTTAGTGATGATGAAACTGATGATGATCTTGAATCCTTCATTGAGAGATTGCATGATAGCTTGAAAGAATCTTATGGTAGAAACAAAGAATTAAAACAAAAAATTAGCTTTCTTCTTCAAGATAATGCAAATCTTTTTCAACAAAACAAAAAGCTGAGAATTGAAAATGACTACTTTAGAAAGGGTGAGACTGATCTACACATTGAACTTGATAGGAAAACAAATCTTTGTAAAATGTTCAAAAAGGAACAAGATGATTTGAAAAGAAAAATGGACAATCTAAATGAGTTGCTCCAACACAAAAAATAAAACTGTTTTCAAGGGAATAGATCAAAACCTTATCTTGGCACTGATGAGAAAAAGTTAAATTCTAATGCAAATGAGTTTACTATTTATAAGAGAAGACAAGTAAGATTTGTTAAACCTGTTCATACAAATAACTCTTTGGCTATGTGTAGTTTTTGTTGTCAAAAAGGTCACATGAAAAATAATTGCTATATAAGGAAGAACATGAGAAGAGGCATGAAATGCATGTGGATAGTTAGACATGATACTAACTCTCGAGAACCCAAAAATTAAAAGGGTACCAAATATTATTTCGTGAACTTTTATGTAGGTGAACTTGGTAAACATCATTAAGAAATCAAAATGGTTCATAGATAGTGGATGTTCAAGACAAATGATCGGTGATCCATCACAATTCATCAAACTCAAGCTAAAATCAAGTGGAAAAGTGACATTTGGAGATGATAACAAAGCTAAAACAATTGGAGTAGGAGATGTTGGTAAGAATGGTCAGACTGTTGTTCATAATGTTCTTTTAGTTGATAACTTGGGTTATAACTTGCTAAGTGTTAATCAATTATGTGATAGAAATTTGTTTGTTTTGTTCAAAAAGCATGAGTGTCTGGTTCTTGATTCAAAGTTTAAAATCATTTTCAAAGGAAAAAGATTCAATGACATCTATGTAGTTATTCTTGAAAATATTGATTCCTCTAACTTTCAATGCTTTAAAGTTTCAAATGAAGATTCTTGATTGTGGCATCGAAGGCTTTGTCATTTCAATATGGATTTGTTAAAAGAAATTTCCAAAAAGGATCTTGTTAGAGGTTTGCCAAAAATTAAGTTTGAAAAAGATAAAATTTGTGATGCATGTCAATTTGAAAAACAAATCAAAGTCTCTTTTAAATCCAAAAAGTGTGTTTCTACTTCAAGACCATTGGAGCTTTTACATCTTGGTTTGTTCGGTCCTACACAAATTGCTAGTTTGGGTGGTAAGAGATATTGTTTAGTCATTGTTGATGAATATTCTAGATATACTTGGATGATTTTTCTTGCTCACAAAGATGACACTTTAAAAAATTTTGTTTCCCTATTTTCAAAAGTTCAAAATCTGCTTGGCTTGAATATTGTTAAAATTAGAAGTGACAATGGTTCGAAATTTAAATTTTATGGCTTTCCAGAATTTTGTGATCATAATGGAATTACACATGAATTTTTAATTGCAAGAATCCCTCAACAAAATGGTGTGGTTGAAAGAAAGAATAGAACTCTTCAACAAATCGCAAGAACCATGTTAAGTGAATGCAATTTACCAAAATATTTTTGGACCGAAACCGTAAATACAGCTTGCTATGCAATGAATAGAGTGCTTTTGAGACCAATTTTGAACAAAACCTCTTATGAGTTAATTTTTTATAAAAAGCCAATTGTTGGATATTTCAAAGTTTTTTTGTTGCAAATGTTTTATTTTAAACATCAAGGAACATCTTGAAAAATTTGATAAGAAATCTGATGAAAGTATTTTCTTAGGTTATTGTGGAAACAAAAGAGGATATAGGGTCTATAATAGAAGGACTCTTGTCATAGAAGAAACCATACATGTTACATTTGATAAATCTAATAATGATATTTTCAAGAGTTGTTGTGAAGATGATGATGTAGGTGTTCAAGAAGGATTCAAGAAACTCACGATTCATGACCAAGATAATACTTTATTAGAAGAAAATTCAAAGGAAGATAATCTTCAAGAGAATCAAGCATTAGAAGAAAATGACATGGATGTTGGTACGGCTAGGGATCTTCCAAAAGGTTGGAAGTTTATTCAAAATCATCCCAAAGAATTTATTATTGGTGATCCATCCGAGAAGGTAAGAACTCGTTCCTCATCTAAACAATTAATGGATAATTTTTCTTTAGTCTCGCATTTTAAGCCTAAAAATGTTGTTGATGCTTTGAAAGATGAAAACTGGATTTTAGCCATGCAAGAGGAACTAAATCAATTTGAAAGAAACAAGCTTTGGACACTAGTTGAAAGGCCTCAAAATCATCCTATTATTGGCACAAAATGGGTCTTTAGAAATAAAATGAATGATAAAGGTGAAGTTGTGAGAAATAAGGCTAGACCTGTGGCCAAAGGGTATGCTCAAGAAGAAGGAATAGATTTTGATGAAACATTTTCTCCCGTAACTAGACTAAAATCAATTAGAATGTTTTTGGCATTTGCATATTTCAAGAACTTTAAATTATTTCAAATGGATGTTAAAAGTGCTTTCTTAAATGGATTTATTGATCAAGAGGTTTATGTTGACCAACCTCTCGGTTTTGAAAATGAGTCATATCCAAATTACGTGTTTAAACTTTCAAAGGCTTTGTATGGGTTAAAGCAAGCTCCAAGAGCTTGGTACGAACGTTTAAGTGATTTTTTGGTTGAGAATGGTTTTAAAAGGGGTATTGTGGATACCACTCTTTTTACCAAACAAAGTTTCAATGATCTTCTAATTGTGCAAATATATGTGGATGATATTATTTTTGGTGCTACTAATAAGTGTTTACGCAAGGATTTTTCCACTATTATGCAAAATGAGTTTGAGATGAGTATGATGGGAGAGTTAAATTTCTTCCTTTGGCTTCAAGTGTGACGCCCCCACTTCTCCCTAAGACAAACCCTAGGGTATCAGCGAGACACATGCCCAACTCTCGTCAGGACTCACACACTTATTCAAGCTTAAAAAGAATCCACAAGTCAACCATAGATTTAGAATTAAAGAAATTCTTCAAATATACAAGTTACAACTTCTAAAACTACCATTTATAATTACAAACCAAAGTCTCCAAATATAACAAAATTTACACTTCAGAAGTCTCCAATATCATACACAAGATTTTACTAGTTTCGATCAAAAGTTGCTAGTCTAAATTCTTCAATTTTCACTTCCAAAACCTGTTAAGGAAAACAAACTTGGGATGAGCTAACGCTCAGCAAAGCCAAGGAAATTAAACAAGCAAGCAAGTAGCATAGTTGAAAGCAACTTTAACATGAACTTTCATATAATTGTACAAGTAGGAAATAAGCACACATGGAAGGATACAGGAGCTCTCAAGAGCTATTTTCACGTCTCGACTGATTCACGCCATCTGGGGTTGACTCTCCGTCAACTCAAGTAGTATCGTGACCGTAACGCTCCACTTACTCCATCCATCTAACATAACGCCCACTCGGATCCGGAACCAAACATTGATGTAGTGGCGATACTATTCGAGTATGCCAAGCGAGATCTCAAAAGATTAAGCTATATCATTCCCCAAGGTTCACCAGGCTTCTCGACCAAGCCTTTGCTGGCTCGAGTTACAAGGTTAGCCAATGGGTTGGGGCGTCCCCACCAGCATGATTTATCGATGAGACCACGTTCCAATCGACTTAGACTCGTTCATAGCACTGAATCGGGATGAGCGGTACCTCCCACCCAAATAGGGTGTGATACATTCTGCCGCTCAATGCTCACGAGTTAAAACATTTTCAAGTACAAGTGCAAGTCATGTATATTCATTTGACAATTATCATTCATTCACAAGAGAAAGAGGACGAGGGCGGTAAAGTACACCCTCGCCTTGGCAAGTTCACGTATCATATAGCACTTGTATAATATCATTTCAATCATATTAGCATTGAACATGCACTTGACACTCACCGAAATCAAGAGTGTAAAGCAAGAGTAAGGCAAGATCAAACGAGCTCCTCGGGATCCTCTTGATCACCTGAGACATGCACAATTACAAATCACCTAGGTATTCAACCAAGGTCTAGTAGCATTCCTACTACCCTTACTCAAGAGATAATACGTTCAAATCGAAGACAATTATCACTTACTAGCTTAATCCACGAGGGTAGCATTTGAAATATCTAAGAATGCATTAATTCAAGTCAAGTCAAGTCCAAAATTCTCCAATTTGAGGGTTAAACAGATCTCTGAGTTTTGGTACGAAAATCGAAAAATATGGAAGATTATTTCTTGTTAAAATTTCCTAGTTAAACGCCCAAGTACAAGTCTTGACTGCTTTAATTAAGATAACTTGTTAAAAGTGTAAAACTTTGAGGAAATGAAAGATACATTAGCGAGAGAAGTTCAATAAAGATACATTTGAAGTCAAAGTAGTGAAAAAAAATAATCAAGGTAAGAGGTTGGAAGTTTGAGATTTTTAAAGTCCAGAAGCCCGTTTCTATGCTTCAGGAATCTACTGAGATAAATAGTAACAGTAACTTTAAAAATTTGTAACTCGAGTTTCACAAGTCAAAAAATTATGAAAGTTATACCGTTGGAAAATAGATTTTTAGTACTACCACATCCTAGAAGACATTTTTCAGAAATTCAAATCACAAGTAGGCCAAATATTCGATCCAAGTCAAAAATTCATTTCCTGAAGGAACAGGGCATTCAAGCAGGACATCCTACTTTGAGGAGTCACGGATAGTAGTACACAAGGACGAAAAACATGAAACTTTTAACAAAGGCCCATGAGTCTAGTTTCAAATGCCACTGACGACACCTCAATCAGATTTTTCTACACCAATATATAAGTATTTTACTGAGACTGGTCAGTGAAATCCGAAAATCTGGAAACTCATTTTTTTCACTTGGAAAAAATCCTTTTTCTCTTTTAAAAACACAAGACTTTATTCAAACCACCCATACACTTAAGTATGACATTCATACCAACAATTAAAAATCAAGATCTATTTTTAAATGCAATAAATGGAACTCAATTTGGACCTTTCTACATCAAGATACAACATTTCAAAGAAAATTGATTTTTAGGACCTGTTTTTACGAAATTCCAGTTCTGTCATACTTGATAGAGTTTAAGAATCTGATCATAACTAAAGCTACGCAACTCGAAATTTAGTGTGGTTTGTGGCGTTCAAAACTAGATTCAAAATTCTAAGAATCACTAGAAGGAACTATTATGAAATTTGTTTTGTAAGATAGACAAAATTGAGCTACAAACTGCAGCTTTGACTATTTCTCGGATGCAAGCAGTGAAGAATTTCAGTCATCTTTGCCGGTTCACTACGGCTCATAGGAAACGAGTTAGGGGTCGCATTTTATACCAACGGAAAGCTCTCAGAGTCTAGTTTTGGATGCCACAAGCGGCACTCAATTTCAACTCCCAGACAGAGAGTTATAACCAAAAATGTGAACACTGGTTGGGGTTTCTTGCTCAGAAAATTTCCAGAATTCAACCTCACTTTAACCCTATTTTAACACAACCAAACGGAAAGATTTTTAGGAGATATTTCATACACATAACCACCAACATGTATCAAGTATTATTGCACCAAAATAACATAAAAAATTCGAAATTAACATGAAGGCTTCAACAAGACAAAAATCGGACAGCATACACTTTCCTTCCTCTAGCTTTCTTTCCAACTTTTTCAACTCAAACTATACCATATCTCATCAAAGCAAGTAACAAACAAGCAAATAAACACACAAAATTCTCAAGGCCTCTACCTATCAAGCCACCTCAAGTCCACTACCTAGTGTCAAGGTTCATAGAACCCATCAACAACCCAACTTAACTAGTTACAACTAACTAAAAACTAATCATAAGATGGAAGGAAAATAAGAACTTTGAAAATTACCTTCCCTCACAAGAAATCAGGTTTTGAATCACCAAGAATCTTCCCCCTTCCAGTCTCCTACTAAGCTTGAGGATGCTCCAAGATAATAGGCTAGGTTAGAGCAAGATTTAGGGAGCAAAAAGAAAGACGATGAAGCTGAAATTTCCTTGGCAAATGGAGGAAAAAGATCCGGTCAAATGAGGAGAAGAAGAGATTGTTTTTGTGAGCTTTTGTGGTGACGTATAGGCTGGAATGAAGCATAAGAAACTCTAACTAATTACTAGTGGTAGACAAGAATAAATTGAATTGGTTTCTCTAGGCTCCACATAGAGAACAATAGGAAGTGCTAGTAAGTGGTATAGCATTTTTAATTCCTAATGGAAGACATAATAAGTAGTCATAATGAAAGTGCTAGTACATTATACCATTATTGGTTCTAATGGCAACCAAAACACATGTGATAGTTAAATCCTCTTTTGGTTTCACGTCGGAGCTAATGCCATTCATAGGAAATTTTGATTTCTAACAAGTACTAGTAGTTCCTTTTAGTTTTCCACTAGAATGGAAAATGCAAAATTTTGTTTCTTGCACATATTAGGCATTTACATGCATTCAAGCAAATGTTTTCTACACATTTTTTTTAAAACAAATGCTAACTAATCAAATGCTAACTAATACCAAGATTTAATGGTGTAAGTGATACCATTTTCTAAAATATCACATGTTTATTTATATATATATAAAATAAATAATTAAACATGTAAAAGAATTTATCGGGTCCTTTCATCAAGTGATTCAAACTCAAGAAGGTACATTCATTAATCAAGCTAAGTACACAAAGGAGCTTCTCAAAAGATTCGGAATGGAGGATTGAAAGCAAGTTGGAACGCCTATGTGTACATCTTCCAAACTTGACAAAGATGAGGAAGGTATGAAGATTGATGAGAAAAAGTATAGAGGTATGATTGGTAGTTTACTTTAATTAAATTTCAAGTAGACCTGATATTATGTTTGCTGTTTGCTTATGTGCTTGTTTCCAATCCTGCCCTAAAGAATCTCACTTAATTGCCGTTAAAAGAATCTTTAGCTATTTAAAGGGAATCTTGAATTATGGTCTTTGGTATCCAAAGTGTCAAGAATTTGCCTTATATGGTTTTTCGGATGCTGATTTTGGTGGGTGTAGGATAGATAGAAAAAGTATTAGTGGCATATGTTGTAACGACCCCACCGCCCCCTAGGGCGTACCCAGGGTTTAGCGGACCGCCTACCCAACTCTCGCCAGGACTCGTTCACGTACTTCAAGAAAATAACTTACAACCATAAAAAATAAGCGAAACACAATTCCCAAGTTTAAAATATACATTGATACTTAAATTCATCTCCACGGCTCATACATGCCCAAATATATCAAAATTTTTAAAATCCAGATACATTCAACCCTAGTCGAGCACTAGTGTGAGTACAATCGCAAAAATTCAAAAACTAGACTTTGCTAGCATGTACCAATCCCCATGCTCTTGCTCGTATCCCCTGTAAGGAAAACAAATCTCATAGAATGAGCTAAAACTCAGTGAGGTTCCAAAAATTCATGCAGACCCAAATAGCAAGTTGACCATGATTTAAAATCACAAGTATCAAAATAGCGAGCATATGAAGTCAAGAAAATAAGTAATAACGCTTCATAAAGCCAAACACTGGATATTTAACATGTCAAGTAAAATGATACAACCGCTATTTCAAAATAGCTCCGCCATAGCTTGATCAAATAGTAGTTGACTCTTCATCAATTTTCAAGTAAAGTAATCAGTCCAGTAGTGCTCCGCTTAACGCCAATCCGTCCACCATTCAACTTTCTTACCGGGCCCGAACACCAAAATAAACACGTGTGGTAATATTCGAGCATACCGATTAGTCGAGAAGGTATCACTCCACTCGACAAAACAAGAGACCTAGGGTTCGTTATCTAATTGACTAGGCCCTTTGCCCGCTCGACTCGATTAACTAGCCTCAAGGTTTCTGGAATTCCAGAGTGTTCATGCATAGACAAGTATATCAAGTCATGTGCACTCAAGGCACAACAACAAGTCATGTTTAGAACAAGTGCGATAAAGTACACCCTTGTCCGTTCACACAAGTCAAATATTGTCCAAGTACATTGGTAAAACATGTAAGAGCAAGTATTAAGGACAAACATGCACTTGGAAGCACTCACCAAAGGTCTAGTGCTTTTCAAGGTCACGCTCAGGTGCAACTCCTTAGATGGAGTCCAAATCTGCGATAAAATATAAATCAAGAGTTTAAAATCAACTAGGGTTTGAAACATAGGAGTTTCGCTTCAAGAAAATCAAGTAAACGAAACTTGTTTAAGTAGTATTCAAATTACTTATCAAACTCTAGAAAGTTCATGCTCGCTCGTTTAGTTTCGATAAAGAAGTGATTTATACTTTTAAAGTCGCACTTGGTATAAAAGATCGAGAAAATCGTATTTTTTAAGGGTCGCTATTTTCATTTTTTTCAAGGGTACGAGTTTCGATGAAATTTCAGCTTATATACCTCTATCAAAGAAAACTCGAATACCCTAGACAAACCAAGTCCAATTCAAGTTCAAATCTTCGCTCAAGTCGCGAGTACATACGCCGAATCCTCGAGTGAAAATTTGGGCAGTATGCCCTTTGTATTTAGCTATTTTCCAGCCACTTAGGGCTTCATTTCTTTCCTCAACTCAACCCAAATTCAACATATAAGCAAACTTAACAAGATAGCTCTTCAACTAGGCTTAATATCATCCAAAGACAAGTCAATTCTAGCAATGAAACTATCAAGATCAAAGCTGGAAACTAGTTTTAAAGAAGAAATTATAAATGGCAGATTTGTCATCCTTCGGTGTTTTGGTCATAACTGCAGCTAGGTATATCGGATTGAGGTAATTTTTATAGCGTTTCGAAACTAAGACATAGACCTACATTTATTATGAAGACTTCCAAAGCCAAACATGCATTTTCATGGTACAAAAAATGAAAATCTCAGAGAAAATAGAAGCTGTCGGTTAAACAGGGCATTTGGCAGTCAGGCGGTATTTTGGTTATTTCACAAGATACAGTGGCTCGCATTGAGCTGACATTTTCTGGCGTTAGACAAGCTAACTCAAATCCATACAAACTTTTATGTTGAGAAAGAACTGATTTGGCTTTTATCATGGAATGAATATTGCAGTTCAAGTTGATTCCAAAAACAGGCAGGAACCTATCAAATGCTGCGAAAAATTCAACTTTTAACTCTACCAAAAGTCAACAATCAAGCCCATAATCACTTTCACAAGTTCCATTGTTCCTAGCTTAATAACACCATTTACTAGGTAAACCAACAATAATTCAAAGGATGAAAGATGCAAAAACCCTAACTAAACATTTCCACTACACCAATTCAAAAACTAAACCAATCAACCAAAGCAAGCCAAGATTTAAAAGCTTTCTGTACCAAATTAGCAAGATTAAGGCAAAGAGAAAAGGAAGTGTTGCCTGATAAACCTTCCAAAACTACTTTGAAAATGAAGAACCAAGCAACCACAAGCTTCTTCCTCGAAAAACTCTCCACCAAAGTTCCTCTTCCTACTTAAAAAATCAGCTTTTTATGGATTGATTGCAAGGTTGAGGTAAAAACTCAAAGATCAGTAAGGTTGTTGTGCGTGGAAAATGGAGTTTCTCTCCTCTCTTCTCCTTTCTTATTTTCGGCCAACATGAAGCAAAATGAAGGAGAAAAGAAACCAATTTGAAGATAAGAAAGAAGGAAATTTGCTTGGTCAAAGTTTACTAAATTTCCAACAAGTGCCACACTATGATTTAAGGTCAAATTTTTTCTTTTCTCTCTATCCTTTAGTCCAAAATTTCGGCTCCTATAAGGAGATATTTAGGGCTGATTTTTCTCAATTAATAACAAGGAGATTAAGGTAATAAAGTAGTGTTCAAGTGGTGCACTCAATCGGTAGCAAACGGTGCGCGTCGGTTCAAGCCTATTTTCCTTAACTCTCTCGTACTCGTGTTTCCACTTGTGATTCACTCACTTATTATTAACACTTCTAATCACACACTTTTTCTTACCTAATACTCATTCTTATCCACTAAATTTAGTACACACACCTCACCAAGTGATCACACTACCAAAATGCGTAAAAACCCTAATTTGTCTAACTATAAAAGTGCAAGTAAAACTTTCAATTCTATTATGTATTACAACTATTGAGGGAATAAAATTAGTAGTAAAGGAATTATAAAATAATTTATTCAAAATAAGTGAAAATTATGAGCAAATATGAGCAAATTTTCAAGTCGTCACACTCTCTTTCTCTTACACAAAAAATCCGGGATGTCACACATGTCATTTTCTTAGTAATTGTTTAGTATCATGGTTTAGTAAGAAACAAAATGCTATCTCTTTGTCTATGGCCGAATCGGAATATATTGCCGCCGGTGCATGTTGTGCTCAATTGTTATGGATGAAAAGTACCTTAAATGATTTTGAATTAGTGTATGACTGTGTGCCTATGTATTGTGATAACACAAGTGCCATAAATTTGACAAAAAATTCCATTCAACATTTTAGGACAAAGTATATAGACATAAAGCATCATTTCATTGGTGATCTTGTCCAAAAGTGTGAAATTTGTGTACAATATGTTTGTTCAAAAGATCAAATTGCTGATATTCTTACAAAAGCCTTATGATACGTTCCTCGATCAACTTGTTTCGAGACACGTAGCACGTTTGCCCAAGGATCTAGCGAGATTGTCCAACGCTTGGATTGCGGGACCTAGAATCAAACGGACGACACGATTTGATTTAGATGGTTGACGACACTCCGATGAAGGTGAATACTCCAGGGGAATAGGTCGGATGAACAATCGAGGACAGGACGTGTGAGGCCCCAATCAGTTCGTAAGTTGATATTAGGGTTATTCATTATTTCGGTGTGGTTAAGTAGGGTTTTAGGGCTAAGGAGGAAACCCTAATCTCGGTTAAGATTGAAAACCCTAGTTTATGTATTAGTTTGAAATGGTTAGCAAACTCTAGATTAGCAAACCTCTAGTGTTACAATTTATTAGAAAGCTTAAGTGGAGTTTTATTTATCGCCCGCCTTTTCTACATTTTATGTATTAGAAAATTCCCCAGATAATTTTTATTGAGTAAATATAGGTTTTAGATGATTTTTCTAGTATCGGTTAGTTTTTGAGAAATTAAGAACATATATCGGACGTGGGACCCACTAGCGCGGAAAGTTCGGTAAAATTCGGTCAATTAGGTTAAGTTTTGGATACTGGAATTAATTTACCGGGTGTTAAGAGATAAGTAGAGGTTGCAATTTGGATTGATATGAGAGAGACAAGTTAGGTAGGTATTTAATAAAAGGTGACAAGTGTCACCATGTGATTGCTTCATACCTTAAGACCACTATTCATGGTCTTACCAATTGACTAATTAAATCAAAAAATAACCAAAAATTCTTCATTTCTTCTCCCTTGTTGGCCGGCTCTCTCTCTCAAAAAGAAAGGAAAAAACTCTTCAAGTTTTGCTTCCATTTTGCTCCAAATCATCAAAACCAACCATTGAAACTTGAACTTACTCCGTAGAACCTCTTCAATTAGTGTTAGTAAGTTGTTTGGTGGAGTGATTTGGAAACCTAGGAGGACCTCTTGCTCTCTCTCTCTTGTTTTTAAGGTAAGTTGTGAAGAACCACCCTCCTCCCTTAATTGATGCTTAAATCATGCTTAGTGGTAGTATGAGATGCAAGTTTATGGATTATTTCTTGATTTGTGGTTGAAGTGATGAAGTTTTATTATTTTTGGGGATTTTTCTGTTTTAATATAAGCATGATTGTGTGGCTATCTATGATGATTTTAAATGGTATATAATGACTCTAGGAGGTGGAAAAAGTGATTAATTGCAACCAATTTCTGGTTTGGAAGAAATTTCAGAAAATTAGGGTTTTTTTGGGAACATTCTGCCCGAATTTTTAGCTCCTAGTTAGAGGCCGAATTGGTCTTGGCTTAAAACATGAAAGTTGTATGGAATGACATTTTAGAGGTGCCTACAAAATTTCAGGTCAATCAGCGTAGTGTAGAATGAGAAAAGTTGAAATTACTATTGCTGTTCTGGTTTTACCCGAATGTAAGAATTTCGCCGGTAATTGATTATTTTGGTTAGGAATGCTTCCGAATTGGTTGTTGAGGCCTTCTGATGAAATGTAGCCCTGTTTCATAGATTTCATCTGGTTTTGGAATTTCTGGATTCGGACTTGGATACCCTGATTTATGATGTTTCCGCTAGAATGCGTTCTGTGAATCTGTTTTTGTGATTCTGGTGTAGTATTTTGCATTTTTGACCAAGTTACCCTCGAAACTGGACTGAGTATCCTTCTTCAACATTGTAGCCTCTTAAGTCCTGAATATATCTGCAAAATTTCCGGTCAAACGGATCTGTGTAGCTCGAGTTATAACCAAAACACTCGAACCTATTTTGTACCCTGAAATTGTGTACGTTTTGAATTTCAGCTTCTAACCGTGCATTTTTCCGTTTTGATCCCGTACGATCTGGGTGTCAACTCCTTCATAAGAAATGTAGATCTTGGTTTTAGCTTCGAAACGGTATAAAGTACGTCGAAATCCGAGTTCCGTAGTTTCCGTTATGATCAAAACAAGATTGATCGTCAGAACTGCCTTTGATCTGGACAGTTTTGACGGGTACTTTGGCACTCAACTTTCGTTCTGTTCTGAATGAATTCATGATACGTTCCTCGATCAACACGTTTCGAGACACGTAGCACGTTTGCCCAAGGATCTAGCGAGGATGTCCAACGCTTGGAATTGCGGGATCTAGAACCAAACGGACGACACGATTTGATTCAAGACAGTAGACGACACTCCGATGAAGGTGAATACTCCAGGGGAATAGGTCGGTAGAACAATCTAGGACAGGACGCAAGACTGCTCAAAACCCTTGCCAAAGCAAGTAAAGGGGTCGAATCTCTCTCTCAAGAAGAATCGAAAATATGCAAAACTTTATTGATAAAACGTCTACCTAAAACCTTACAAAGCAAGCCTATTTATAGGCTAAAGTGACTGAAACCCTAAAGGGACTAGGAAAGGGAAAAGTCGGCCCATGGTCTTGGGACAAGATGGGCCGGCCCATGCTCTTACTTAAACACTAATCAATTGCTAAATAACTACTAAGGCCTAAGGCCTATGAGAGTCTTGAGTTAAAGCCGCTATCCATCTCGCCATCCGTGCACACATCAGTCCCCTCCTCTTAAGAAGGATTTGTCCTCAAATCTGGATGGAGATGAATGATACTAACAAGAGTTGCCAGTATGACGCCTCAAATCTCCACATATTGGCCCTCTTTGATTGAATAACACTTGTACATGTTACGATTAATATAATTCGGTGCACATGTCTCTTAGTCAGCTTCAAGGGCCTCTCGAACAAGGACATTCGCCAAGGTAAGAAGGAACGTGTGTAAGGCTTGTGAACGTTCCAGGTTGCAACACAAAGCTCTCCAATTTGTCTTCGAGTATGGGCATTCACGTGCACTTGATAACGATGTTCGTTGGGACTAAAAAAATCCCGAATCTGGTTGTGCAAGATGGTACAGTTCGACCCTAGGCATTGCTGAATCGACTCAACTTTCCAAGCTGGAGGTAGGACACTGAACCACCAGTGTTGTACACCCATATAAACATGACCCAGGGAGGTAGGGGTAGCATTCGGATTGTGATTGACACACTTGTGTGCATCACCCAACATAAGTGGTAGTAATGAAGTGAGACGCACTCCATACGAATCACATGTGTTCGCGCCACATGCATCTGGAACAAGTACGAAATCAGGTTGCAACTCCTTAGTCATAGTTGGGGAATTTTGGCCAACTTTACAACCTACAAACACAAAATAACCTTCAACTTGAAACAATTCAGAAATTGGATAAAGAAATAAGGGAACATTATTAACTAAATAGTAAGAAGGTTTAGAGCAAGATTGAAATGTGAGAACTCCCTTTGACACTTCAATATTCCTTCCACCAATTGATTCAACTTGAGAGTCCAGTGCTAGTCCTTCCTCATCAAGATCTACGTAAGAGCAACAAGAGTTAGTGCTAGTAACATGCTCAAAATAAGGCAAAGGTGATGAATGAACCATAGGTAAAGGACAAGAAGTAGAATCTGGAATTTCCCTTTTAAGATGAGCTCGAATGAATCCTCCAATGGCGCGGACAGATTTGATTGGACATTGTTCCATGAATTGATACCAAAGAGATTTAGTTCCTAAAAGACAAACTCCATGGAAACTCACAAAGTGTCCAAGTGACTTCGGGATGGAACATGCCATGACCAACTCTACTTGACTTTGTTTAACCTGCACAAACGAGGATATACTAAACAAAACACATGTTATCCGGTTAGCAAACAAAGTGTTCACACGTTCAATGTTTGCAGACATGGTCAACTCTTTTTCTTGACTCTTCACTAAGGCCAAATTGTTCTTGCTTATCCCCACTCCCTTCTTCTCGGACCATTGATCCTTCATTGCACTTGAGTTTTGTTTTTCATTGGGGAGCTCTTGTTCACGGCTCGGCAGCAACTCATTCGTACGTGGCTCTTCAATCAACGAGGGACTAGACTGAATTTTTCCTTTATTACCACCGGTTGGCACATGGTTAAGTTGCTCCAAGTGTGAATCCAGCACTTGGCTAAGTCTTTCCATCATGTCATCAATCAATGCTTTAGTCCGACTTCGGAATTTTTCCTTTGATTCATGAAGCGTTGACTCAATTCGAGAATTCTCAAACTCCTCGTCTTGATTGTCAAGACACTTCTTAGATGCACCTCGTTTGCTTGAAGTTGACCTCGATTTAGATGCTCTACGCAGACTTCTTTGCTTCTTCTCATACTCATCACAATCTTGTTTATACCTTTCATATACACACAAAGCACGGTGGCGTTGCATCTCCTCCCGGAGTGAATGATACCCACGTTGTGAACTGGATGGCATGGAGCTAGAGTACTTGAGAGTAGTCTGCTTGGAACCCCTCCTCTTGAGAGGCTCATTCTCCAAGAATTCTTGGTTGTATGAGTAAGAGGCAACTCCCCTAGGCATGATTATGTGACCTGCAAAAATGGTTAGCAAAGAAAAGGAATTTTCCTCCCACACACAAGCTCACGTTTGTACACTCGAATCTCGTGTATCACTCAGGCTGATGACACTCTAATGGTCTTACCATTACACTTACGTTGCCGGATTGAGTAACTTGAGCAATGCCGCACAAGGTCCAAGAATTGTTCACCAAGTTTCGCACAAGAGTAACCAACGAGCAAAGATACTTTGGACACACTTGAGATACTGTTTTATGACCTAAATAATGTAGGTGAGCAGCCCAAGATAATCGACACTAGATAAGACACAAAACTCAAAAGCTGAAATTTTGGAATTCCAAGGAAGAACTCTACCCGCACCAATTTCTGGAATTTGCTGGGTTGCTGTTTTCATGCCCTTTTGGTCAGGGTTTTGGGGTATTGTTGGTGTTGTTTTGGTGAATGAGCCAGCCCTTAAACTTAGCCCAATCCGATCACAAAGGGCTGTTTCACTAATTCGAGAATGCGGCTGGTTTGGCTTGTCAAGGTGTGGCGGTCGGCTTGTGGGTGTAGGAGGCTGGATTGTGTATTGAGTGGGCTGGCTTATGTCGGTTAGCACTCGTAGTTGCAACCGACCTTGGACACAAGATTGTGTAGAGGTGGCCGAATGTGAGACAGAATTTGGAACACTGAATTGTTGAATATATGGGCGGAGGTGGTCGGTCAAGACATTTGGGAAATGATTTTGGTGTGCGGCCGAATGTGAAACAGAATCTGAAAGACTGAATGGGTTATTGAATTGTGGGTGGTGAAGGTCGGTCAAGGCTTGGGAAATGAGTTGGTGTTTGGCCGAATGGAAGACTGAATTGGTGATTATATGGCAGTGGAGGTCGGTTGGAGGGAAGCTTGGGTGGTATATTAAGTGGGCTGTGGGGTCTGTTAAGAGCTTTTGGGGGAATGGTTTGGGATGGCCGAATAAGTTTCTTGGTTCCTATTAATCCTACCAGAATTAGGAGTAGTTGGGTCACGGTGGGACTTGGGTTTTCCAAGTAGGAGACTAGAGCCAATATCCTTGCTTTCCTTCCCTTTTTTTTTTCCTCTTTCTTTTTTTTTCGTTCCTTTTGTTTCTATTCTGTCTTCCTCTCTCTCTTTTTTTTTCTGGCTCAATCAGATTTTGCACGACTCAATTCCAGTCCCAAGAAAAAAATTCAGCACAATTCTAGTTTCAAGAATTCCAAACCAGTCTTTGGTAGGCCAAGATTTTCAAGTTTCTTGCTCAAGAAGCTCAAGAACTCACCCAAGGATGTTTTGGTATTCAAGTTTTGCAAGAAAAACAACACAAAAGTTCAAGAACAAGAGTAAACAGGCTCGGCAGCCCCAACAACTAAATTCCAGCAATGACTTCAAGGGCCACAACCAGGTATGCGACTTTCTCTCCTTTTCTCTTTTTTTTTTTTGTGACTTTTGCTGGGTTGTTTACACGGCCCCAACAACACAACAAACAACCAGAATGGACCCACTATCTGGACACATATGAATCAGCAATTAACGAAGGGGGAATCTAGACAGATTGCTACAACACAAGATGCGACAAGGAGGGAAAGGAACCCTAGCTGCCACGGACAGTTTGGGGCTGCTATGACACGCACCACTTGAACAGAAATTTGGTGCAACAAACGACACCAGACTTGGCCAGATTCGGTGATGGCAACAACGACCCAAGAACAAGACAAATTGTGGAGGTGCAACTATGGGATGCTACGGCACAAATTGACGCAACAAGACACAAAAAGGAATTGCGGACAGATTTCTTTTTTTTTTTTTTCCTCACAAGGAACTACACGGACAGAATACTTCGGACAGCAACACACAAGGAATACGGTCAGAATTGAAGAACAAAGTCACAACTGAATTGATGCCACAAGACACAACGAATTGCGGACAGATTTTGGAACACAAGGAAGCACACGAACAGAAAATTTTTTTTTTTTTTTTCTCACAAGGAACTACACGGATAGAATACTTCGGACAGCAACACACAAGGAATACGGTCAGAATTGAAGAACAAAGTCACAACTGAATTGATGCCACAAGACACAACGAATTGCGGACAGATTTTGGAACACAAGGAAGCACACGAACAGAAAATTTTTTTTTTTTTTTTTTGACTAACAATGGCGCAACAAGACAACAACTACGACCAGAATTTTATGACAAGGGACACGACTTGAAACAAGGAACTACTCGGTCAGATTTGTTTTTTTTTTTTGACAAATGACGCAACAAAGATGTAACTACTCGAACAGAATTTGGTAACAAAGGCAGCGGAATCTAATAAGAACAGCAAAACTAAGACAAAGCTACGGATATAACGGAAGATACCTCAACCACAGCTCTGAAGCCAACTGATACGTTCCTCGATCAACACGTTTCGAGACACGTAGCACGTTTGCCCAAGGATCTAGCGAGGATGTCCAACGCTTGGAATTGCGGGATCTAGAACCAAACGGACGACACGATTTGATTCAAGATGGTAGACGACACTCCGATGAAGGTGAATACTCCAGGGGAATAGGTCGGTAGAACAATCTAGGACAGGACGCAAGACTGCTCAAAACCCTTGCCAAAGCAAGTAAAGGGGTCGAATCTCTCTCTCAAGAAGAATCGAAAATATGCAAAACTTTATTGATAAAACGTCTACCTAAAACCTTACAAAGCAAGCCTATTTATAGGCTAAAGTGACTGAAACCCTAAAGGGACTAGGAAAGGGAAAAGTCGGCCCATGGTCTTGGGACAAGATGGGCCGGCCCATGCTCTTACTTAAACACTAATCAATTGCTAAATAACTACTAAGGCCTAAGGCCTATGAGAGTCTTGAGTTAAAGCCGCTATCCATCTCGCCATCCGTGCACACATCAATTCAGGTCTTGGACAAAACATCAAAGCTTTAGCCTTATGTCTCAGCTTTCTAATGCCTTTGGAATTTCCTGATTTAGATTTGTGAGCTGGGAGTTATGGTCCAGCAAACATACCCTGTTCGTTACTCTAGAGTGCGAATTTCTGGAACGATTTTCCTTACTTTCGACCTATTTCTGTTCAGATCCGGATTTAGGTGTCTTCATGAAAATTGTAGCCCTTCCTCTTAGCTTCGCAACGGTACCTCATGTACCTTGATCCGACATTCCTAGCCTAGCGTTTATTCAAAACGGTTTGAGAAGGCAGATTTGGCCATTTCCGTTTGCCGTTCCGCGCGGGCGCGTGCGCCCGTTTTGCCGTTTCCGCACTTGCATGTGCCGATTTTGCCGTTTTGCTCGTTTTAAGTATGTTAGTAGCCGTTTGTGATATATTGTGACACAATCTTCAATTTCAGACGTTGGTGAGCTAGGTGGAAGCCGGTGGGGCCTACTACTACTCCTCGCGGCACGAATTTCGTACTTTTGCTCTTTTGTTCGTTGTGTAAGTATTCAGGCCACTCTTATGTGTTAGTTGCTTATGTGTTTCGATATGTATGAAAAGGGTACCTAGGCGAGGGTGTACTTTATCGCACTCGACCTAAACCCTAATTTACGCACACATTTGTATATGGCATATGTATATGAATCATTTTGGAACTAAACCCCTTGAGCTTGTGGCTCGGGGAGACTTTTGAGTAAATTTTGTGAAGTTTGTGATTTTGGGGCCCGATCTCATGACCTAGATGGACTATTCGAGCCGGTTAGGGCTTGGTCGAAGTCAGTCCAACCTGGTTTGAGGTCACCAAGTTTGTGAATCCGGTTCCCCGATTATGTGGACCAAGTTTGTGACCCGAGCTTGTGAACCAAGCTCAATTTCGTTCGCTCGAGCAAGTTTGTGAGGTGTCTGGCCAGAGAGGGTGATAAGGTGTACGGTGGGAGAACAAGTGGAGGTCTACGGACCATTATTTGTGGTCGACGGAGTGTCGGCAGGAGGTCACACATGGCAAACGATCTGGCTTTGGAGCCACCTGTATCCTTATTATGTGATGTTACTTTTCTGCTTTTGCTTTACTCTTACTGTGCAATTGTTAATATGTGAGATTTACACTTTTGCCCCTGTTTACTTGCTAAGCATATAGCTTACCTCTTTTCTTTTGTTTTCCTTAGCAGGGGCCGACGCGGTGACTTTTGACACATACACTAGTATAGTTAGTGATACGAACAAGAGGAGCCACTGGAGCCATGATACCAACCCTTGTTCGTGTCATTCATTTCCATCCAGATTTGAGGACAAATCCTGCTAAAGTGGAGGGGACTGATGTGTGCACGGACCCTAGCCGCAAGTAGACATCCTAGCCGCAAGTAGAAAACCCTAGCCGCAAGGATAACCCTAGCAAGATAAGGAAACCCTAGCAGCCGTCACGTTATTGTTCTTGCTGCCCAAGCGACAACCAACTAACGAGACAGATTTGGGAGCAACGTTGAAACACCAACAACCAGAATTTTTTATGCAACAAACGACTCAAACGCAAGAAACAAGTTGTGGACAGAAATTATCAACAAACTAGACACAACACAAAGGAGATAACACACCAACAGATTTTTGTGTTCGGATGAACAGTGTCGTATGAACAGTGACATTTTTTTTTTAAAACCAAGGCAGCGGAGAAATAAGGAAAACTAAGACAAAACTACGGATATAATGGAAGATACCTCCACCAAAGCTCTGAAGCCAACTGATACGTTCCTCGATCAACACGTTTCGAGACACGTAGCACGTTTGCCCAAGGATCTAGCGAGGATGTCCAACGCTTGGAGTTGCGGGGTCTAAAACCAAACGGACGACACGATTTGATTCAAGACGGTAGACGACACTCCGATGAAGGTGAATACTCCAGGGGAATAGGTCGGTAGAACAATCTAGGACAGGACGCAAGACTGCTCAAAACCCTTGCCAAAGCAAGTAAAGGGGTCGAATCTCTCTCTCAAGAAGAATCGAAAATATGCAAAACTTTATTGATAAAACGTCTACCCTAAAACCTTACAAAGCAAGCCTATTTATAGGCTAAAGTGACTAAAACCCTAAAGGGACTAGGAAAGGGAAAATTCGGCCCATGGTCTTAGGACAAGATGGGCCGGCCCATGCTCTTACTTAAACACTAATCAATTGCTAAATAACTACTAAGGCCTAAGGCCCTATTCGGCCAACTCATTTGGAGGCCCACTTGACTCTTCATGGGCTTGGGTCATGGTGTAGATAACTCGATTAAAATCCTTCAAGCCTTCAATATCTCTATGGACTCCATGTTGGTTTTGGACAATTCGAACAAGGGCTTGGAGGGATTCTTTGAAGAGCTTGGCTCGTGCACGTGTGACTGGGCCCAATGGAACTCGGACTGGGTCATTACTTGGGCTAAGGTCCGTGCACACATCAGTCCTGCACTAAATATGACGGACATACTAATAAGTATTCCTTCTTATTTAATAGCCGTCGTCTTGCACTTGTATCACTTACTTATGACCAACTTTGTATTGATCTAGCATGCATGAAAAGTGAGATTGAGCGTTATAGAATGGAGAAAAAGCTAGATGAGGGAATTGTGCCTGAAGAGGTAAAACCCGAGGGAGTTGAAAATAATGAGATGAAAGGGTCAGCTGTTGAACTAGAAAAAGAGATGGAAAAATCTAATGAGATGGGTGGTAAAAAGGAAGAATGGAGAGAAAGTGGGCTGATCTTGAGCAACCCGGTGAAGGCCTATTATTTTCCTAACGAACTTACCTTGCTTTGTTTAGTGTTTCTTCTTTTATAGAGATCAAGCAAAGGCAAGTTGAGCTCATCTTGGTGTGTTCCATTCCAAAATCAATTGTAGACTTTGCAAGCCTCCATGGAGTTTGGTACTCCAAGAGTTAAACCCCGTTTGTATCCATTCATGGAACAATGTCAACTCAAATCAGTCCACACCAAAGGGGAGTTGCTTTGAGCTTATCTTGAAGGAAAAACTCCACATTTTGGGGATGGTTGTGTACCAAGGGTTCGTTTCAAGAACAAGTACCTCAATGACCATTATGATTTTCATCTTGCACTTAGTCCACATGAATCTCCAACATCACCAAATCCGCCTTGGGGCCTTGCAAGGGTGTTCGGGCCGGAGTTCGATTTCGTGGGATAAACTTCACACCACTTTGAGGACCCTTACCTCATGACCACAAACGATCAAGATCATTGGAGTCCATAGAGATAAGTTCGGCCAATAAGGTGAAGTTTCGGATACTGTGTAAAATTTATCGGGTGTTAAGAGATAAGTAGAGTGTGTGAAATGATTGATGTGAGAGAGAAAAGAAAGGATAGGAATGCATTAATGAAGTGCCACGTGTCACTTGGTGATTGGTTTTGACTTAAGAACACTATTCACCTTTTTTGACTTTTGACCAAAATTGGTTAAATATCTAAAAATTTCACAAAAAAATCACCATTTTCTTTCACCTTGTGGCCGGCCCTCTCTCTTGCCAAGAAGGAAGAAAACTTCTTCAATCTTCAAGCTTTCCACTAGCTCAAATCATCCAAATCAATCACACCAACTAGTTTCCACTCCATACAATCTTTCCATTTAGTGTTAGTGGTGAGTTTGGTGAAGTTTTTGGAAGAGCTAAGGTGGTCTACAACTCCTCTTCTCTTGTTTACTAGGTAAGTGATGATTGAACATCCTCTTATATCTAATGATGCTTATTTTGTGCCTAATGGTGGCTTGAGTGATGGAATGTGTGATTTATTTCTTGATTTGAAGTGATTTGGTGAAGTTTTTATATTTTTGAGGAATTTTCTGGTTTAATATGAATGGGATGTTGTGGCTATTTTTGATGATTGGCAATGGCTTATAAAGACTCTAGTAGGTGTGAATTAGTGATAAAGGCAACCAATTTTGGGTTTGGAGGGAAATGAGAAAAGTTAGGGTTCTTCAACCCCCTTTTCTGTCCGGTTTTGTATCTCAGGCTTAGAGGCCGAATTGGCTTTTTCTCAAAACATGAAAGTTGTAGGTATTGATGTGGTTGAGGTTCCTGTAAAATTTCAGGTCATTTGGAGTTGTGTAGAGTGAGATATGTCGATTTTACTGTTACTGTTCTGGGTGATCAGAATGTGCGATCTGCGATTGTAATCGTCTGTTTTGACTGGAATTGGTTTGGATTTTGATGTTGGTGTCTTCTTATGAAATGTAGCTTGATGTCTTATCTATCATACTCCTTTGGAATCAATGCATTTGGACCTGTATAGACTGACTTGGACTGATTACAGTTTTGTGTGATTTGGGAACCTGCAATTACGGTTCTGGCTTGGTTTTCTGCATTTTTGACCTAGTTGTGCTAGGATTTGGACTGAGTGGCCTTCTACATTGTTGTAGCCCTGTCTTTTAGCTTCGAGATGGTGGGTCTTACGCCCTCATCCGATAAGTGTAGCATATTTTGTGCCATTACCGCATTAGGAGGCGAAAACTGTTTTTGTTGTTGGATCAAATGAGTTCCCTTTGCTGAAATTTCTGGTTTGCTATTATGCTTGTTTATGCATATGAAACCCTATTGGGTTATAATTGGCTTGGCTTTATGACTCGTTATCGAGTCTCATTGTACTTGTTTACGTGTTCTAGGGCGTGACGGTGGTTCACGACATTCTCTTGACGGAAGTGCTTGAAACAACACTTAATTGATAAGTGAGTATACTACTCACTTGGATGTTTATAATGTGGCTTTGCTATATGTGATTGTGATGCCTTGAAGGCTTGTTTGGCTATTGGAAATGATTAGGGTGAGGGTGTACTTGACCGCCCTCATTCCTTTTATTCCTGTGAATGACTGTTTACCGTTTCACTGAAATACTGCACTTGCTATATGAGATATTGAATTCCATTCATGGAAAACTGATTTGGTGTCGTTTGGACGAATATCCAACGGCCTTACTGTATTACTGAGCTCAACCCCGTAGGTAGTCAATTGAATCGAGCCGGCGAGGGCTTGGTCGTGAAAATTGACATGCCACGGGGACTGTACTGGGGAATCTTGTAGTAATGAGACTCTTGATTCCGGTATACTCGAGTATTACCAAAAGCTACTGATTGGAGTGCGGGCCCGGTTGGGGTATGTTTGGTGGAAGGGATGGGAGTGAAGTGGGTTCTACGGTTGGTACTCATAAACGTTGACGGAGAGTCAATGAGATTGGATCAAGAATATAAGTGTGGAAATGGGCTCTTGAGAGCCGTCCGTATCCTTTTACCGACTTGTCTTATTTCTTAATTGCGTACTTGAGATGAAAGTATAAGGTTAAGTGATCTTTGTTGATTATGTGATAGTTGCTCACTGAGCTTTAGCTCACTCCGTTCCATTTGTTTTCCTTACAGGGAAAATGACTATTTTGAGAAAGGATCATACTTGTTGGTTGCCAAATTGAGCCATTTATATGTTTATTTTGAATAGCTCTTTGCATGAAACCCTAATGTGTATTGGGTTCACCTTTTGATTGGCAAACCGAACATGTGTATCCATGATGAATAGCTTTTGACATGCCAATGTGATTGTAAATGTTGAATTTCAATGTATTCATGTTTGGTTGATGTTTGGTTGGACTTCGGAACGATTCGGCTTTCAAACGGCAAAAAGAAAAATTTTTGACCGAAGAGCACTGGACTGAATCCGGCCAGGAATCCGGCCAGAAACTGGCCGGATTGTCGGCCGGATTGCTGGGGGAAAATGTTGATTCCGGAAGTTAGCCACTGGACAGTATCCGGCCAAGAATCCGGCAGCTAATCCGGCCAGATTCCGGCTGGATTCCCCTGTTCCAGGCACTATTCATCGTTTTCATTTTTTTTTCTTTTGTTATTTTGGTATTTGTGGCTTGTTCGAGCGCGCTTTTATTTTCCGGAAACGTCTTAGATCGCGTGTTACTGCTCGTTAGTCCTGGCGAGAGCTGGGCAGGCAGTCCGCTAACCCCTTTGGTTCGCCTTAGGGGAAGGTGAGGCTGTTACAGAATTCCCCTTTTCCTTGTTTTCCTTAGGGTTTTAGTAACTCTTAGCCTATAAAAAGGCTTGCTTTGTAAGGTTTTAGGTAGACGTTTTATGATTAAAATTACTTAGTTTTTCGACTTTCTTCCTTGTGAGAATTTCGAGCTTTACTTGCTTCTGGCAAGGGTGATTGAGCAATCTTGCGTCTTGTCCTTGATTGTTCTACCGACCTATTCCCTGGAGTATTCACCTTCATCGGAGTCATCGTTCTACCGAGGTCCCGCAATCCAAGCGTTGGACAACCTCGCTAGATCCTTGGGCAAACGTGCTACGTGTCTCGAAACGTGTTGATTGAGGACCGTATCAGTTGGCCTCAGAGCTTAGGTGGAGGTCCCCTCATACGTCATGGCGAATACAAGACGCATAAAAGCTAGCCCACAACATTGTCTTCCGGATCCTAAGGGAGTCAAAGAAGTGGCATTACGTGGTGTAGATGAGCAATTGGACCTCGTCAAATCTCAGTTGCTTGGTTGGTTTTATACCCGTTGCGGTGTCAAAGATAAAACTTGTAGCTTGGCCATTGATGGGAGTTGTGAAGTCAACCTTGCAAGTGCTATCATGGTTGAGAAATTAAATCTTCCAACCATTGATCATCTTCGACCATACAAGTTGATGAGTACTCATGGTGTTGGTTGGGTTACTAAGCGCACACTTGTACCTATTCAAATTGGCAAATATGTGGACGAGGTGTTGTGTGATGTAGTTCCAATTCAAGTGACACATGTATTGTTGGGCAAAGCATGGATGTCGAGGCGAGAAGTTAAATATGACGGACATACTAATAAGTATTCCTTCTTATTTAATAGTCGTCGTCTTGCACTTGTATCACTTACCTATGACCAGTTTTGTATTGATCTAGCACACATGAAAAGTGAGGTTGAGCGTAATAGAATGGAGAAAAAGTTAGATGAGGGAATTGTGCCTGAAGAGATAAAAACCGAGGGAGTTGAAAGCAATGAGATGAAAGGGTCAGCTGTTGAAATAGACAAAGAGATGGAAAAATCTGATGAGATGGGTGGTAAAAAGGGAGAAAAGAGAGAAAGCGGGCTGATCTTGAGCAACCCGGTGAAGGCCTATTAATTTCCTAACGAACTTACCTTGCTTTGTTTAGTGTTTCTTCTTTTATAGAGATCAAGCAAAGGCAAGTTGAGCTGATCTTGGTGTGTTCCATTCCAAAATCAATTGTAGACTTTGCAAGCCTCCATGGAGTTTGGTACTCCAAGAGTTAAACCCCGTTTGTATCCATTCATGGAACAATGTCAACTCAAATCAGTCCACACCAAAGGGGAGTTGCTTTGACCTTATCTTGAAGGGAACACTCCACATTTTGGGGATGGTTGTGTACCAAGGGTTCGTTTCAAGAACAAGTACCTCAATGACCATTATGATTTTCATCTTGCTCTTAGTCCACATGAATCTCCAACATCACCAAATCCGCCTTGGGGCCTTGCAAGTGTGTTCGGGCCGGAGTTCGATTTTGTGGGATACACTTCACACCACTTTGAGGACCCTTACCTCATGACCACAAACGATCAAGTTGAGCATACATTGAAGATGGTTTATGAGATTCGAGGTTCGACAAGGGTAATTTTCCAACTTAGCACGTGGGTTTTGCATTGGATGACATCTATAGCCATCCTAACAAGATTGAGTCGAAGGCGTGCGACTCGTCTTGTCACCATTCGTGATTCAATTTGTGGGCAAATTGCTTTCAAGAGGAGGGGAATGATACGAACAAGAGGAACCATTGGAGTAAAGCCATGAGTTTTTCTTGGTAATATGTGGTGGCATTAGATTTGGGGTTCATACTACCAACTCTTGTAGTTATCATCCATTTCCATCCAGATTTGAGGACGAATCCTTCTCAAGTGGAGGGGACTGATGTGCGCACGGACCTTAGCCCAAGTAATGACCCAGTCCGAGTTCCATTGGGCCCAGTCACGCGTGCACAAGCCAAGCTCTTCAAAGAATCCCTCCAAGCCCTTGTTCGAATTGTCCAAGACCAACTTGGAGTCCATAGAGATATTGAAGGCTTGGAAGGAGACAATCAAGTTATCTACACCACGATCCAAGCCTATGAAGAGTCAAGTGGGCCTCCGAGTTAGTTGGCCGACTAGGGCCTTAGGCTTTAGTGTTTAATTGAGAGTTAGATTAGTTGTTCTAGTAGAGCATGGGCCGGCCCATCTTGATCCCAAGATGGTCGAATTCCCCTTTTCCTTGTTTTCCTTAGGGTTTTAGTAACTCTTAGCCTATAAAAAGGCTTGCTTTGTAAGGTTTTAGGTAGACGTTTTATGATTAAAATTACTTAGTTTTTCGACTTTCTTCCTTGTGAGAATTTCGAGCTTTACTTGCTTCTGGCAAGGGTGATTGAGCAATCTTGCGTCTTGTCCTTGATTGTTCTACCGACCTATTCCCTGGAGTATTAACCTTCATCTCGGAGTCATCGTTCTACCGAGGTCCCGCAATCCAAGCGTTGGACAACCTCGCTAGATCCTTGGGCAAACGTGCTACGTGTCTCGAAACGTGTTGATCGAGGACCGTGTCAGTTCCCTCATACGTCATGGCGAATACAAGACGCATAAAAGCTAGCCCACAACATTGTCTTCCGGATCCTAAGGGAGTCAAAGAAGTGGCATTACGTGGTGTAGATGAGCAATTGGACCTCGTCAAATCTCAGTTGCTTGGTTGGTTTAATACCAGTTGCGGTGTCAAAGATAAAACTTGTAGCTTGGCCATTGATGGGAGTTGTGAAGTCAACCTTGCAAGTGCTATCATGGTTGAGAAATTAAATCTTCCAACCATTGATCATCTTCGACCGTACAAGTTGATGAGTACTCATGGTGTTGGTTGGGTTACCAAGCGCACACTTGTACCTATTCAAATTGGCAAATATGTGGACGAGGTGTTGTGTGATGTAGTTCCAATTCAAGTGACACATGTGTTGTTGGGCAAAGCATGGATGTCGAGGCGAGAAGTTAAATATGACGGACATACTAATAAGTATTCCTTCTTATTTAATAGTCGTCGTCTTGCACTTGTATCACTTACCTATGACCAGTTTTGTATTGATCTAGCACACATGAAAAGTGAGGTTGAGCGTTATAGAATGGAGAAAAAGCTAGATGAGGGAATTGTGCCTGAAGAGATAAAAACCGAGGGAGTTGAAAGCAATGAGATGAAAGGGTCAGCTGTTGAAATAGACAAAGAGATGGAAAAATCTGATGAGATGGGTGGTAAAAAGGAAGAAAAGAGAGAAAGTGGGCTGATCTTGAGCAACCCGGTGAAGGCCTATTATTTTCCTAACGAACTTACCTTGCTTTGTTTAGTGTTTCTTCTTTTATAGAGATCAAGCAAAGGCAAGTTGAGCTGATCTTGGTGTGTTCCATTCCAAAATCAATTGTAGACTTTGCAAGCCTCCATGGAGTTTGGTACTCCAAGAGTTAAACCCCGTTTGTATCCATTCATGGAACAATGTCAACTCAAATCAGTCCACACCAAAGGGGAGTTGCTTTGAGCTTATCTTGAAGGGAACACTCCACATTTTGGGGATGGTTGTGTATCAAGGGTTCGTTTCAAGAACAAGTACCTCAATGACCATTATGATTTTCATCTTGCCCTTAGTCCACATGAATCTCCAACATCACCAAATCCGCCTTGGGGCCTTGCAAGTTTGTTCGGGCCGGAGTTCGATTTCGTGGGATACACTTCACACCACTTTGAGGACCCTTACCTCATGACCACAAACGATCAAGTTGAGCATACATTGAAGATGGTTTGTGAGATTCGAGGTTTGACAAGGGTTATTTTCCAACTTAGCACGTGGGTTTTGCATTGGATGACATCTATAGCCATCCTAACAAGATTGAGTCGAAGGCGTGCGACTCGTCTTGTCACCATTCGTGCTTCAATTTGTGGGCAAATTGCTTTCAAGAGGAGGGGAATGATACGAACAAGAGGAGCCATTGGAGTAAAGCCATGAGTTTTTCTTGGCACTATGTGGTGGCATTAGATTTGGGGTTCAAAGGACCAACTCTTGTAGTATCATCCATTTCCATCCAGATTTGAGGACGAATCCTTCTCAAGTGGAGGGGACTGACGTGCGCACGGACCTTAGCCCAAGTAATGACCCAGTCCGAGTTCCATTGGGCCCAGTCACGCGTGCACAAGCCAAGCTCTTCAAAGAATCCCTCCAAACCCTTGTTCGAATTGTCCAAGACCAACATGGAGTCCATACAGATATTGAAGGCTTGGAAGGAGACAATCAAGTTATCTACACCACGATCCAAGCCCATGAAGAGTCAAGTGGGCCTCCGAGTTAGTTGGCCGAATAGGGCCTTAGGCTTTAGTGTTTAATTGAGAGTTAGATTAGTTGTTCTAGTAGAGCATGGGCCGGCCCATCTTGATCCCAAGATGGTCGAATTCCCCTTTTCCTGGTTTTCCTTAGGGTTTTAGTAACTCTTAGCCTATAAAAAGGCTTGCTTTGTAAGGTTTTAGGTAGACGTTTTATGATTAAAATTACTTAGTTTTTCGACTTTCTTCCTTGTGAGAATTTTGAGCTTTACTTGCTTCTGGCAAGGGTGATTGAGCAATCTTGCGTCTTGTCCTTGATTGTTCTACCGACCTATTCCCTGGAGTATTAACCTTCATCTCGGAGTCATCGTTCTACCGAGGTCCCGCAATCCAAGCGTTGGACAACCTCGCTAGATCCTTGGGCAAACGTGCTACGTGTCTCGAAACGTGTTGATCGAGGACCGTGTCAGTTCCCTCATACGTCATGGCGAATACAAGACGCATAAAAGCTAGCCCACAACATTGTCTTCCGGATCCTAAGGGAGTCAAAGAAGTGGCATTACGTGGTGTAGATGAGCAATTGGACCTCGTCAAATCTCAGTTGCTTGGTTGGTTTAATACCAGTTGCGGTGTCAAAGATAAAACTTGTAGCTTGGCCATTGATGGGAGTTGTGAAGTCAACCTTGCAAGTGCTATCATGGTTGAGAAATTAAATCTTCCAACCATTGATCATCTTCGACCGTACAAGTTGATGAGTACTCATGGTGTTGGTTGGGTTACCAAGCGCACACTTGTACCTATTCAAATTGGCAAATATGTGGACGAGGTGTTGTGTGATGTAGTTCCAATTCAAGTGACACATGTGTTGTTGGGCAAAGCATGGATGTCGAGGCGAGAAGTTAAATATGACGGACATACTAATAAGTATTCCTTCTTATTTAATAGTCGTCGTCTTGCACTTGTATCACTTACCTATGACCAGTTTTGTATTGATCTAGCACACATGAAAAGTGAGGTTGAGCGTTATAGAATGGAGAAAAAGCTAGATGAGGGAATTGTGCCTGAAGAGATAAAAACCGAGGGAGTTGAAAGCAATGAGATGAAAGGGTCAGCTATTGAAATAGACAAAGAGATGGAAAAATCTGATGAGATGGGTGGTAAAAAGGAAGAAAAGAGAGAAAGTGGGCTGATCTTGAGCAACCCGGTGAAGGCCTATTATTTTCCTAACGAACTTACCTTGCTTTGTTTAGTGTTTCTTCTTTTATAGAGATCAAGCAAAGGCAAGTTGAGCTGATCTTGGTGTGTTCCATTCCAAAATCAATTGTAGACTTTGCAAGCCTCCATGGAGTTTGGTACTCCAAGAGTTAAACCCCGTTTGTATCCATTCATGGAACAATGTCAACTCAAATCAGTCCACACCAAAGGGGAGTTGCTTTGAGCTTATCTTGAAGGGAACACTCCACATTTTGGGGATGGTTGTGTACCAAGGGTTCGTTTCAAGAACAAGTACCTCAATGACCATTATGATTTTCATCTTGCTCTTAGTCCACATGAATCTCCAACATCACCAAATCCGCCTTGGGGCCTTGCAAGTGTGTTCGGGCCGGAGTTCGATTTCGTGGGATACACTTCACACCACTTTGAGGACCCTTACCTCATGACCACAAACGATCAAGTTGAGCATACATTGAAGATGGTTTGTGAGATTCGAGGTTCGACAAGGGTATTTTCCAACTTAGCACGTGGGTTTTGCATTGGATGACATCTATAGCCATCCTAACAAGATTGAGTCGAAGGCGTGCGACTCGTCTTGTCACCATTCGTGCTTCAATTTGTGGGCAAATTGCTTTCAAGAGGAGGGGAATGATACGAACAAGAGGAACCATTGGAGTAAAGCCATGAGTTTTTCTTGGTAATATGTGGTGGCATTAGATTTGGGGTTCATACTACCAACTCTTGTAGTTATCATCCATTTCCATCCAGATTTGAGGACGAATCCTTCTCAAGTGGAGGGGACTGATGTGCGCACGGACCTTAGCCCAAGTAATGACCCAGTCCGAGTTCCATTGGGCCCAGTCACGCGTGCACAAGCCAAGCTCTTCAAAGAATCCCTCCAAGCCCTTGTTCGAATTGTCCAAGACCAACTTGGAGTCCATAGAGATATTGAAGGCTTGGAAGGAGACAATCAAGTTATCTACACCACGATCCAAGCCTATGAAGAGTCAAGTGGGCCTCCGAGTTAGTTGGCCGACTAGGGCCTTAGGCTTTAGTGTTTAATTGAGAGTTAGATTAGTTGTTCTAGTAGAGCATGGGCCGGCCCATCTTGATCCCAAGATGGTCGAATTCCCCTTTTCCCGGTTTTCCTTAGGGTTTTAGTAACTCTTAGCCTATAAAAAGGCTTGCTTTGTAAGGTTTTAGGTAGACGTTTTATGATTAAAATTACTTAGTTTTTCGACTTTCTTCCTTGTGAGAATTTCGAGCTTTACTTGCTTCTGGCAAGGGTGATTGAGCAATCTTGCGTCTTGTCCTTGATTGTTCTACCGACCTATTCCCTGGAGTATTAACCTTCATCTCGGAGTCATCGTTCTACCGAGGTCCCGCAATCCAAGCGTTGGACAACCTCGCTAGATCCTTGGGCAAACGTGCTACGTGTCTCGAAACGTGTTGATCGAGGACCGTGTCAGTTCCCTCATACGTCATGGCGAATACAAGACGCATAAAAGCTAGCCCACAACATTGTCTTCCGGATCCTAAGGGAGTCAAAGAAGTGGCATTACGTGGTGTAGATGAGCAATTGGACCTCGTCAAATCTCAGTTGCTTGGTTGGTTTTATACCCGTTGCGGTGTCAAAGATAAAACTTGTAGCTTGGCCATTGATGGGAGTTGTGAAGTCAACCTTGCAAGTGCTATCATGGTTGAGAAATTAAATCTTCCAACCATTGATCATCTTCGACCGTACAAGTTGATGAGTACTCATGGTGTTGGTTGGGTTACTAAGCGCACACTTGTACCTATTCAAATTGGCAAATATGTGGACGAGGTGTTGTGTGATGTAGTTCCAATTCAAGTGACACATGTATTGTTGGGCAAAGCATGGATGTCGAGGCGAGAAGTTAAATATGACGGACATACTAATAAGTATTCCTTCTTATTTAATAGTCGTCGTCTTGCACTTGTATCACTTACCTATGACCAGTTTTGTATTGATCTAGCACACATGAAAAGTGAGGTTGAGCGTTATAGAATGGAGAAAAAGCTAGATGAGGGAATTGTGCCTGAAGAGATAAAAACCGAGGGAGTTGAAAGCAATGAGATGAAAGGGTCAGCTGTTGAAATAGACAAAGAGATGGAAAAATCTGATGAGATAGGTGGTAAAAAGGGAGAAAAGAGAGAAAGCGGGCTGATCTTGAGCAACCCGGTGAAGGCCTATTATTTTCCTAACGAACTTACCTTGCTTTGTTTAGTGTTTCTTCTTTTATAGAGATCAAGCAAATGCAAGTTGAGCTGATCTTGGTGTGTTCCATTCCAAAATCAATTGTAGACTTTGCAAGCCTCCATGGAGTTTGGTACTCCAAGAGTTAAACCGCGTTTGTATCCATTCATGGAACAATGTCAACTCAAATCAGTCCACACCAAAGGGGAGTTGCTTTGAGCTTATCTTGAAGGGAACACTCCACATTTTGGGGATGGTTGTGTACCAAGGGTTCGTTTAAAGAACAAGTACCTCAATGACCATTATGATTTTCATCTTGCCCTTAGTCCACATGAATCTCCAACATCACCAAATCCGCCTTGGGGCCTTGCAAGGGGTGTTCGGGCCGGAGTTCGATTTCGTGATACACTTCACACCACTTTGAGGACCCTATACCTCATGACCACAAACGATCAAGTTGAGCAACATTAAGATGGTTTGTGAGATCGAGGTTTGACAAGCGGTTATTTTTCCAACTTAAGGCACGTTGGTTTTGCAATTGGGATGAACATCTATAGCCATCCTAACAAGATTTGAGCTCGAAGGAGTTTACGACTCGTTCTTGTCACCATTTACGTGCTTCAATTTGTTGGGCAAATTGCTTTTCAAAGAGGAGGGGAATGATTACGAACAAGGAGGCAGCCATTGGAGGTAAAGCCATTGAGTTTTTTCTTGGCACTATGTGGTGGCCATTTAGATTTTGGGGTTCAAAAGACCAACTCTTGTAGCTATCATCCATTATCCATCCCGATTGAGAGGACGAATTCCTTCTTCAAGTGGAGGGGACTTGACGTTGCGCACGGACCTTAGCCCAAGTAATGACCCAGTCGAGTTCCATTTGGGCCCAGCTCACGCGTAGCACCAAGCCAAGCTTTCTTTCAAAGGAATCCCTCCAATCCCTTTGTTCGAATTTAGTCCAAGACCAACATGGAGTCCATACAGATATTTTAAGGCTTGGAAGGAGACAATGCAAGTTATCTACACCACGCATCCCAAGCCCATGAAGAGTCAAGTGGGCCTCCGAGTTTAGTTTGGTCCGAATAGGGCCTCTAGCTTTAGTGGTTTAAATTTGAGAGTTTAGATTAGTATGTTCTAAGAAGAGCATGGGCCGGTCCTCATCTTGATCCCAAGAATGGTCGAATTCCCCTTTTCCCGGTTTTCCTTAGCGGTTTTAGTAACTCTTAGCCTATTAAAAAGGCTTGCTTCTGTAAAGGTTTTAGGTAGACGTTTTATGATTTAAAATTACTTAGTTTTTTTTCGACTTTCTTTCCTTGTGCAGAATTTTGAGCTTACTTGCTGTCTGGCAAGGGTGATTGAGCAATCTTGCGTCTTTCCTTGATTGTTTCTACCGAACCTATTCCCTGGAGTATTAACCTTCATTCTCGGACGTCATCGTTCACCGAGGTCCCGCAAGCCAAGCGTGGACAACCTTCGCTAGATCCTTGGGCAAACGTGCTACGTGTCTCGAAACGTGTTGATCGAGGACCGTGTCAGTTCCCTCATACGTCATGGCGAATACAAGACGCATAAAAGCTAGCCCACAACATTGTCTTCCGGATCCTAAGGGAGTCAAAGAAGTGGCATTACGTGGTGTAGATGAGCAATTGGACCTCGTCAAATCTCAGTTGCTTGGTTGGTTTTATACCCGTTGCGGTGTCAAAGATAAAACTTGTAGCTTGGCCATTGATGGGGGTTGTGAAGTCAACCTTGCAAGTGCTATCATGGTTGAGAAATTAAATCTTCCAACCATTGATCATCTTCGACCGTACAAGTTGATGAGTACTCATGGTGTTGGTTGGGTTACTAAGCGCACACTTGTACCTATTCAAATTGGCAAATATGTGGACGAGGTGTTGTGTGATGTAGTCCCAATTCAAGTGACACATGTGTTGTTGGGCAAAGCATGGATGTCGAGGCGAGAAGTTAAATATGACGGACATACTAATAAGTATTCCTTCTTATTTAATAGTCGTCGTCTTGCACTTGTATCACTTACCTATGACCAGTTTGTATTTGATCTTAGCACACATTGAAAAGTGAGCGTTTGAGCGTTATAGAATGGAAAAAGCTAGATTTGAGGAATTGTGCCTGAAGAGCATAAAAACGAGGGAGTTTGAAGCAATGAGATAAAGCGGTCAGCCTGTTGAAATAAGACAAAGAGATGGAAAAATCTGATGAGATGGCGTGGTAAAAAGGAAGGAAAGAGAGAAAGTGGGCTGATCTTTGAGCAACCCGGTGAAGGCCCTTATTATTTTCCTAACGAAACTTACCTTGCTTTGTTTAGTGTTTCTTCTTTTATAGAGATCAAGCAAAGGCAAGTTGAGCTGATCTTGGTGTGTTCCATTCCAAAATCAATTCTAGACTTTGCAAGCCTCCATGGAGTTTGGTACTCCAAGAGTTAAACCGCGTTTGTATCCATTCATGGAACAATGTCAACTCAAATCAGTCCACACCAAAGGGGAGTTGCTTTGAGCTTATCTTGAAGGGAACACTCCACATTTTGGGGATGGTTGTGTACCAAGGGTTCGTTTCAAGAACAAGTACCCAATGACCATTATGATTTTCATCTTGCACTTAGTCCACATGAATCTCCAACATCACCAAATCCGCCTTGGGGCCTTGCAAGGGTGTTCGGGCCGGAGTTCGATTTCGTGGGATACACTTCACACCACTTTGAGGACCCTTACCTCATGACCACAAACGATCAAGTTGAGCATACATTGAAGATGGTTTGTGAGATTCGAGGTTTGACAAGGGTTATTTTCCAACTTAGCACGTTGGTTTTGCATTGGATGACATCTATAGCCATCCTAACAAGATTGAGTCGAAGGAGTACGACTCGTCTTGTCACCATTCGTGCTTCAATTTGTGGGCAAATTGCTTTCAAGAGGAGGGGAATGATACGAACAAGAGGAGCCATTGGAGTAAAGCCATGAGTTTTTCTTGGCACTATGTGGTGGCATTAGATTTGGGGTTCAAAGGACCAACTCTTGTAGTATCATCCATTTCCATCCAGATTTGAGGACGAATCCTTCTCAAGTGGAGGGGACTGACGTGCGCACGGACCTTAGCCCAAGTAATGACCCAGTCCGAGTTCCATTGGGCCCAGTCACGCGTGCACAAGCCAAGCTCTTCAAAGAATCCCTCCAAACCCTTGTTCGAATTGTCCAAGACCAACATGGAGTCCATACAGATATTGAAGGCTTGGAAGGAGACAATCAAGTTATCTACACCACGATCCAAGCCCATGAAGAGTCAAGTGGGCCTCCGAGTTAGTTGGCCGAATAGGGCCTTAGGCTTTAGTGTTTAATTGAGAGTTAGATTAGTTGTTCTAGAAGAGCATGGGCCGGCCCATCTTGATCCCAAGATGGTCGAATTCCCCTTTTCCCGGTTTTCCTTAGGGTTTTAGTAACTCTTAGCCTATAAAAAGGCTTGCTTTGTAAGGTTTTAGGTAGACGTTTTATGATTAAAATTACTTAGTTTTTCGACTTTCTTCCTTGTGAGAATTTTGAGCTTTACTTGCTCCTGGCAAGGGTGATTGAGCAATCTTGCGTCTTGTCCTTGATTGTTCTACCGACCTATTCCCTGGAGTATTAACCTTCATCTCGGAGTCATCGTTCTACCGAGGTCCCGCAATCCAAGCGTTGGACAACCTCGCTAGATCCTTGGGCAAACGTGCTACGTGTCTCGAAACGTGTTGATCGAGGACCGTGTCAGTTCCCTCATACGTCATGGCGAATACAAGACGCATAAAAGCTAGCCCACAACATTGTCTTCCGGATCCTAAGGGAGTCAAAGAAGTGGCATTACGTGGTGTAGATGAGCAATTGGACCTCGTCAAATCTCAGTTGCTTGGTTGGTTTAATACCAGTTGCGGTGTCAAAGATAAAACTTGTAGCTTGGCCATTGATGGGAGTTGTGAAGTCAACCTTGCAAGTGCTATCATGGTTGAGAAATTAAATCTTCCAACCATTGATCATCTTCGACCGTACAAGTTGATGAGTACTCATGGTGTTGGTTGGGTTACCAAGCGCACACTTGTACCTATTCAAATTGGCAAATATGTGGACGAGGTGTTGTGTGATGTAGTTCCAATTCAAGTGACACATGTGTTGTTGGGCAAAGCATGGATGTCGAGGCGAGAAGTTAAATATGACGGACATACTAATAAGTATTCCTTCTTATTTAATAGTCGTCGTCTTGCACTTGTATCACTTACCTATGACCAGTTTTGTATTGATCTAGCACACATGAAAAGTGAGGTTGAGCGTTATAGAATGGAGAAAAAGCTAGATGAGGGAATTGTGCCTGAAGAGATAAAAACCGAGGGAGTTGAAAGCAATGAGATGAAAGGATCAGCTATTGAAATAGACAAAGAGATGGAAAAATCTGATGAGATGGGTGGTAAAAAGGAAGAAAAGAGAGAAAGTGGGCTGATCTTGAGCAACCCGGTGAAGGCCTATTATTTTCCTAACGAACTTACCTTGCTTTGTTTAGTGTTTCTTCTTTTATAGAGATCAAGCAAAGGCAAGTTGAGCTCATCTTGGTGTGTTCCATTCCAAAATCAATTGTAGACTTTGCAAGCCTCCATGGAGTTTGGTACTCCAAGAGTTAAACCCCGTTTGTATCCATTCATGGAACAATGTCAACTCAAATCAGTCCACACCAAAGGGGAGTTGCTTTGAGCTTGTCTTGAAGGGAACACTCCACATTTTGGGGATGGTTGTGTACCAAGGGTTCGTTTAAAGAACAAGTACCTCAATGACCATTATGATTTTCATCTTGCTCTTAGTCCACATGAATCTCCAACATCAACAAATCCGCCTTGGGGCCTTGCAAGTGTGTTCGGGCCGGAGTTCGATTTCATGGGATACACTTCACACCACTTTGAGGACCCTTACCTCATGACCACAAACGATCAAATTGAGCATACATTGAAGATGGTTTGTGAGATTCAAGGTTCGACAAGGGTTATTTTCCAACTTAGCACGTAGGTTTTGCATTGGATGACATCTATAGCCATCCTAACAAGATTGAGTCGAAGGCGTGTAACTCGTCTTGTCACCATTCGTGCTTCAATTTGTGGGCAAATTGCTTTCAAGAGGAGGGGAATGATACGAACAAGAGGAGCCATTGGAGTAAAGCCATGAGTTTTTCTTTGCAATATGTGATGGCATTAGATTTGGGGTTCATACTACCAACTCTTGTAGTATCATCCATTTCCATCCAGATTTGAGGACGAATCCTTCTCAAGTGGAGGGGACTGACGTGTGCACGGACCTTAGCCCAAGTAATGACCCAGTCCGAGTTCCATTGGGCCCAGTCACACGTGCACAAGCCAAGCTCTTCAAAGAATCCCTCCAAGCCCTTGTTCGAATTGTCCAAGACCAACATGGAGTCCATAGAGATATTGAAGGCTTGGAAGGAGACAATCAAGTTATCTACACCACGATCCAAGCCCATGAAGAGTCAAGTGGGCCTCCGAGTTAGTTGGCCGAATAGGGCCTTAGGCTTTAGTGTTTAATTGAGAGTTAGATTAGTTGTTCCAGAAGAGCATGGGCCGGCCCATCTTGATCCCAAGATGGTCGAATTCCCCTTTTCCTGGTTTTCCTTAGGGTTTTAGTAACTCTTAGCCTATAAAAAGGCTTGCTTTGTAAGGTTTTAGGTAGATGTTTTATGATTAAAATTACTTAGTTTTTCGACTTTCTTCCTTGTGAGAATTTTGAGCTTTACTTGCTTCTGGCAAGGGTGATTGAGCAATCTTGCGTCTTGTCCTTGATTGTTCTACCGACCTATTCCCTGGAGTATTAACCTTCATCTCGGAGTCATCGTTCTACCGAGGTCCCGCAATCCAAGCGTTGGACAACCTCGCTAGATCCTTGGGCAAACGTGCTACGTGTCTCGAAACGTGTTGATCGAGGACCGTGTCAGTTCCCTCATACGTCATGGCGAATACAAGACGCATAAAAGCTAGCCCACAACATTGTCTTCCGGATCCTAAGGGAGTCAAAGAAGTGGCATTACGTGGTGTAGATGAGCAATTGGACCTCGTCAAATCTCAGTTGCTTGGTTGGTTTAATACCAGTTGCGGTGTCAAAGATAAAACTTGTAGCTTGGCCATTGATGGGAGTTGTGAAGTCAACCTTGCAAGTGCTATCATGGTTGAGAAATTAAATCTTCCAACCATTGATCATCTTCGACCGTACAAGTTGATGAGTACTCATGGTGTTGGTTGGGTTACCAAGCGCACACTTGTACCTATTCAAATTGGCAAATATGTGGACGAGGTGTTGTGTGATGTAGTTCCAATTCAAGTGACACATGTGTTGTTGGGCAAAGCATGGATGTCGAGGCGAGAAGTTAAATATGACGGACATACTAATAAGTATTCCTTCTTATTTAATAGTCGTCGTCTTGCACTTGTATCACTTACCTATGACCAGTTTTGTATTGATCTAGCACACATGAAAAGTGAGGTTGAGCGTTATAGAATGGAGAAAAAGCTAGATGAGGGAATTGTGCCTGAAGAGATAAAAACCGAGGGAGTTGAAAGCAATGAGATGAAAGGATCAGCAATTGAAATAGACAAAGAGATGGAAAAATCTGATGAGATGGGTGGTAAAAAGGAAGAAAAGAGAGAAAGTGGGCTGATCTTAGCAACCCGGTTGAAGGCCTATTAATTTCCTAACGAACTTACCTTGCTTTGTTTAGTGTTTCTTCTTGTATTCAGATCAAGCAAAGGCAAGTTGAGCTGATCTTGGTGTGTTCCATTCCAAAATCAATTGTAGACTTTGCAAGCTTCCATGTAGTTGGTACTCCAAGAGTTAAACCCCGTTCGTATCCATTCGTGGAACAATGTCAACTCAAATCAGTCCACACCAAAGGGAAGTTGCTTCGAGCTCATCTTGATGGGAACACTCCACATTTTGTGGATGGTTGTGTACCAAGGTTCGTTTAAAGAAACAAGCGTACCTCATATGACCATTATGATTACTTCATCTTGCTCTTATCCACATGAATCTCCAACATCAAACCAAATCCCCTTGGCCTGCAAGTTGTCGTTCGGCCGAGTTCGATTTCATGATACACTTCCACACCCACTTTGAACCCTTACCTCAGGACAACAACATCAAATTGAGCATACCATTGAAGATGGTTTGTTGGATTCAAGGGTTCGACAAGGTTAATTTTCCAAACTTAGCACGTATTTGCATTGATCGACTCTATAGCCATCCTTAACAAATCGAGCGAAGCGTTAACGCGTCTTTCACCATTCTCTTCAATTTGGTGGCAAATTGTATTCAAGAGAGGAATGATACGAACAAAGACCATGGACGTAAACCATTGAGTTTTTCTGTGCACTATGTATGGCATTAGGATTGGGTTCAAAGGACCCAACTCTTTAGTATCATCCCATTATCCATCCAATTTGAGACGAATCCTCTCAAGTGGAGGGGACTTGACTCGCACGACCTTAGCCCAAGTTAAGTACCCCAGTTCGTGTCCATGGCCCAGTCACCCTGCACAAGCCAATCTCTTCAAATGAATCCCTCCAATACCCTTGTTCGAATTGTCCCAAGACCAACAATGGATCCATAAGATATTGAAGCTTGAAGAGACAATCAGTTATCTAACACAACATCCAACCATGAAAGTCAAGGCTCCGATTAGTTGGCGAATAGGGCCTTAGGCTTTAGTGTTTAATTGAGAGTTAGATTAGTTGTTCTAGTAGAGCATGGGCCGGCCCATCTTGATCCCAAGATGGTCGAATTCCCCTTTTCCCGGTTTTCCTTAGGGTTTTAGTAACTCTTAGCCTATAAAAAGGCTTGCTTTGTAAGGTTTTAGGTAGACGTTTTATGATTAAAATTACTTAGTTTTTCGACTTTCTTCCTTGTGAGAATTTTGAGCTTTACTTGCTCCTGGCAAGGGTGATTGAACAATCTTGCGTCTTGTCCTTGATTGTTCTACCGACCTATTCCCTGGAGTATTAACCTTCATCTCGGAGTCATCGTTCTACCGAGGTCCCGCAATCCAAGCGTTGGACAACCTCGCTAGATCCTTGGGCAAACGTGCTACGTGTCTCAAAACGTGTTGATCGAGGACCATGTCAGTTCCCTGATACGTCATGGCGAATACAAGACGCATAAAAGCTAGCCCACAACATTGTCTTTCGGATCCTAAGGGAGTCAAAGAAGTGGCATTACGTGGTGTAGATGAGCAATTAGACCTCGTCAAATCTCAGTTGCTTGGTTGGTTTTATACCCGTTGCTGTGTCAAAGATAAAACTTGTAGCTTGGCCATTGATGGGAGTTGTGAAGTCAACCTTGCAAGTGCTATCATGGTTGAGAAATTAAATCTTCCAACCATTGATCATCTTCGACCGTACAAGTTGATGAGTACTCATGGTGTTGGTTGGGTTACTAAGCGCACACTTGTACCTATTCAAATTGGCAAATATGTGGACGAGGTGTTGTGTGATGTAGTTCCAATTCAAGTGACACATGTATTGTTGGGCAAAGCATGGATGTCGAGGCGAGAAGTTAAATATGACGGACATACTAATAAGTATTCCTTCTTATTTAATAGTCGTCGTCTTGCACTTGTATCACTTACCTATGACCAGTTTTGTATTGATCTAGCACACATGAAAAGTGAGGTTGAGCGTTATAGAATGGAGAAAAAGCTAGATGAGGGAATTGTGCCTGAAGAGATAAAAACCGAGGGAGTTGAAAGCAATGCGATGAAAGGGTCAGCTATTGAAATAGACAAAGAGATGGAAAAATCTGATGAGATGGGTGGTAAAAAGGAAGAAAAGAGAGAAAGTGGGCTGATCTTGAGCAACCCGGTGAAGGCCTATTATTTTCCTAACGAACTTACCTTGCTTTGTTTAGTGTTTCTTCTTTTATAGAGATCAAGCAAAGGCAAGTTGAGCTCATCTTGGTGTGTTCCATTCCAAAATCAATTGTAGACTTTGCAAGCCTCCATGGAGTTTGGTACTCCAAGAGTTAAACCCCGTTTGTATCCATTCATGGAACAATGTCAACTCAAATCAGTCCACACCAAAGGGGAGTTGCTTTGAGCTTGTCTTGAAGGGAACACTCCACATTTTGGGGATGGTTGTGTACCAAGGGTTCGTTTAAAGAACAAGTACCTCAATGACCATTATGATTTTCATCTTGCTCTTAGTCCACATGAATCTCCAACATCAACAAATCCGCCTTGGGGCCTTGCAAGTGTGTTCGGGCCGGAGTTCGATTTCATGGGATACACTTCACACCACTTTGAGGACCCTTACCTCATGACCACAAACGATCAAATTGAGCATACATTGAAGATGGTTTGTGAGATTCAAGGTTCGACAAGGGTTATTTTCCAACTTAGCACGTAGGTTTTGCATTGGATGACATCTATAGCCATCCTAACAAGATTGAGTCGAAGGCGTGTAACTCGTCTTGTCACCATTCGTGCTTCAATTTGTGGGCAAATTGCTTTCAAGAGGAGGGGAATGATACGAACAAGAGGAGCCATTGGAGTAAAGCCATGAGTTTTTCTTGGCACTATGTGGTGGCATTAGATTTGGGGTTCAAAGGACCAACTCTTGTAGTATCATCCATTTCCATCCAGATTTGAGGACGAATCCTTCTCAAGTGGAGGGGACTGACGTGCGCACGGACCTTAGCCCAAGTAATGACCCAGTCCGAGTTCCTTTGGGCCCAGTCACGCGTGCACAAGCCAAGCTCTTCAAAGAATCCCTCCAAACCCTTGTTCGAATTGTCCAAGACCAACATGGAGTCCATACAGATATTGAAGGCTTGGAAGGAGACAATCAAGTTATCTACACCACGATCCAAGCCCATGAAGAGTCAAGTGGGCCTCCGAGTTAGTTGGCCGAATAGGGCCTTAGGCTTTAGTGTTTAATTGAGAGTTAGATTAGTTGTTCTAGTAGAGCATGGGCCGGCCCATCTTGATCCCAAGATGGTCGAATTCCCCTTTTCCCGGTTTTCCTTAGGGTTTTAGTAACTCTTAGCCTATAAAAAGGCTTGCTTTGTAAGGTTTTAGGTAGACGTTTTATGATTAAAATTACTTAGTTTTTCGACTTTCTTCCTTGTGAGAATTTTGAGCTTTACTTGCTCCTGGCAAGGGTGATTGAGCAATCTTGCGTCTTGTCCTTGATTGTTCTACCGACCTATTCCCTGGAGTATTAACCTTCATCTCGGAGTCATCGTTCTACCGAGGTCCCGCAATCCAAGCGTTGGACAACCTCGCTAGATCCTTGGGCAAACGTGCTACGTGTCTCGAAACGTGTTGATCGAGGACCGTGTCAGTTCCCTCATACGTCATGGCGAATACAAGACGCATAAAAGCTAGCCCACAACATTGTCTTTCGGATCCTAAGGGAGTCAAAGAAGTGGCATTACGTGGTGTAGATGAGCAATTGGACCTCGTCAAATCTCAGTTGCTTGGTTGGTTTATACCAGTTGCGGTGTCAAAGATAAAACTTGTAGCTTGGCCATTGATGGGAGTTGTGAAGTCAACCTTGCAAGTGCTATCATGGTTGAGAAATTAAATCTTCCAACCATTGATCATCTTCGACCGTACAAGTTGATGAGTACTCATGGTGTTGGTTGGGTTACTAAGCGCACACTTGTACCTATTCAAATTGGCAAATATGTGGACGAGGTGTTGTGTGATGTAGTTCCAATTCAAGTGACACATGTGTTGTTGGGCAAAGCATGGATGTCGAGGCGAGAAGTTAAATATGACGGACATACTAATAAGTATTCCTTCTTATTTAATAGTCGTCGTCTTGCACTTGTATCACTTACCTATGACCAGTTTTGTATTGATCTAGCACACATGAAAAGTGAGGTTGAGCGTTATAGAATGGAGAAAAAGCTAGATGAGGGAATTGTGCCTGAAGAGATAAAAACCGAGGGAGTTGAAAGCAATGAGATGAAAGGGTCAGCTGTTGAAATAGACAAAGAGATGGAAAAATCTGATGAGATGGGTGGTAAAAAAGGAAAAAGAGAGAAAGTGGGCTGATCTTGAGCAACCCGGTGAAGGCCTATTATTTTCCTAACGAACTTACCTTGCTTTGTTTAGTGTTTCTTCTTTTATAGAGATCAAGCAAATGCAAGTTGAGCTGATCTTGGTGTGTTCCATTCCAAAATCAATTGTAGACTTTGCAAGCCTCCATGGAGTTTGGTACTCCAAGAGTTAAACCCGCGTTTGTATCCATTCATGGAACAATGTCAACTCAAATCAGTCCACACCAAAGGGGAGTTGCTTTGAGCTTATCTTGAAGGGAACACTCCACATTTTGGGGATGGTTGTGTACCAAGGGTTCGTTTAAAGAACAAGTACCTCAATGACCATTATGATTTTCATCTTGCCTTAGTCCACATGAATCTCCAACATCACCAAATCCGCCTTGGGGCCTTGCAAGTTTGTTCGGGCCGGAGTTCGATTTCGTGGGATACACTTCACACCACTTTGAGGACCCTTACCTCATGACCACAAACGATCAAGTTGAGCATACATTGAAGATGGTTTGTGAGATTCGAGGTTTGACAAGGGTTATTTTCCAACTTAGCACGTTGGTTTTGCATTGGATGACATCTATAGCCATCCTAACAAGATTGAGTCGAAGGAGTACGACTCGTCTTGTCACCATTCGTGCTTCAATTTGTGGGCAAATTGCTTTCAAGAGGAGGGGAATGATACGAACAAGAGGAGCCATTGGAGTAAAGCCATGAGTTTTTCTTGGCACTATGTGGTGGCATTAGATTTGGGGTTCAAAGGACCAACTCTTGTAGTATCATCCATTTCCATCCAGATTTGAGGACGAATCCTTCTCAAGTGGAGGGGACTGACGTGCGCACGGACCTTAGCCCAAGTAATGACCCAGTCCGAGTTCCTTTGGGCCCAGTCACGCGTGCACAAGCCAAGCTCTTCAAAGAATCCCTCCAAACCCTTGTTCGAATTGTCCAAGACCAACATGGAGTCCATACAGATATTGAAGGCTTGGAAGGAGACAATCAAGTTATCTACACCACGATCCAAGCCCATGAAGAGTCAAGTGGGCCTCCGAGTTAGTTGGCCGAATAGGGCCTTAGGCTTTAGTGTTTAATTGAGAGTTAGATTAGTTGTTCTAGAAGAGCATGGGCCGGCCCATCTTGATCCCAAGATGGTCGAATTCCCCTTTTCCCGGTTTTCCTTAGGGTTTTAGTAACTCTTAGCCTATAAAAAGGCTTGCTTTGTAAGGTTTTAGGTAGACGTTTTATGATTAAAATTACTTAGTTTTTCGACTTTCTTCCTTGTGAGAATTTTGAGCTTTACTTGCTCCTGGCAAGGGTGATTGAGCAATCTTGCGTCTTGTCCTTGATTGTTCTACCGACCTATTCCCTGGAGTATTAACCTTCATCTCGGAGTCATCGTTCTACCGAGGTCCCGCAATCCAAGCGTTGGACAACCTCGCTAGATCCTTGGGCAAACGTGCTACGTGTCTCGAAACGTGTTGATCGAGGACCGTGTCAGTTCCCTCATACGTCATGGCGAATACAAGACGCATAAAAGCTAGCCCACAACATTGTCTTCCGGATCCTAAGGGAGTCAAAGAAGTGGCATTACGTGGTGTAGATGAGCAATTGGACCTCGTCAAATCTCAGTTGCTTGGTTGGTTTAATACCAGTTGCGGTGTCAAAGATAAAACTTGTAGCTTGGCCATTGATGGGAGTTGTGAAGTCAACCTTGCAAGTGCTATCATGGTTGAGAAATTAAATCTTCCAACCATTGATCATCTTCGACCGTACAAGTTGATGAGTACTCATGGTGTTGGTTGGGTTACCAAGCGCACACTTGTACCTATTCAAATTGGCAAATATGTGGACGAGGTGTTGTGTGATGTAGTTCCAATTCAAGTGACACATGTGTTGTTGGGCAAAGCATGGATGTCGAGGCGAGAAGTTAAATATGACGGACATACTAATAAGTATTCCTTCTTATTTAATAGTCGTCGTCTTGCACTTGTATCACTTACCTATGACCAGTTTTGTATTGATCTAGCACACATGAAAAGTGAGGTTGAGCGTTATAGAATGGAGAAAAAGCTAGATGAGGGAATTGTGCCTGAAGAGATAAAAACCGAGGGAGTTGAAAGCAATGCGATGAAAGGGTCAGCTATTGAAATAGACAAAGAGATGGAAAAATCTGATGAGATGGGTGGTAAAAAGGAAGAAAAGAGAGAAAGTGGGCTGATCTTGAGCAACCCGGTGAAGGCCTATTATTTTCCTAACGAACTTACCTTGCTTTGTTTAGTGTTTCTTCTTTTATAGAGATCAAGCAAAGGCAAGTTGAGCTCATCTTGGTGTGTTCCATTCCAAAATCAATTGTAGACTTTGCAAGCCTCCATGGAGTTTGGTACTCCAAGAGTTAAACCCCGTTTGTATCCATTCATGGAACAATGTCAACTCAAATCAGTCCACACCAAAGGGGAGTTGCTTTGAGCTTGTCTTGAAGGGAACACTCCACATTTTGGGGATGGTTGTGTACCAAGGGTTCGTTTAAAGAACAAGTACCTCAATGACCATTATGATTTTCATCTTGCTCTTAGTCCACATGAATCTCCAACATCAACAAATCCGCCTTGGGGCCTTGCAAGTGTGTTCGGGCCGGAGTTCGATTTCATGGGATACACTTCACACCACTTTGAGGACCCTTACCTCATGACCACAAACGATCAAATTGAGCATACATTGAAGATGGTTTGTGAGATTCAAGGTTCGACAAGGGTTATTTTCCAACTTAGCACGTAGGTTTTGCATTGGATGACATCTATAGCCATCCTAACAAGATTGAGTCGAAGGCGTGTAACTCGTCTTGTCACCATTCGTGCTTCAATTTGTGGGCAAATTGCTTTCAAGAGGAGGGGAATGATACGAACAAGAGGAGCCATTGGAGTAAAGCCATGAGTTTTTCTTTGCAATATGTGATGGCATTAGATTTGGGGTTCATACTACCAACTCTTGTAGTATCATCCATTTCCATCCAGATTTGAGGACGAATCCTTCTCAAGTGGAGGGGACTGACGTGTGCAAGGACCTTAGCCCAAGTAATGACCCAGTCCGAGTTCCATTGGGCCCAGTCACACGTGCACAAGCCAAGCTCTTCAAAGAATCCCTCCAAGCCCTTGTTCGAATTGTCCAAGACCAACATGGAGTCCATAGAGATATTGAAGGCTTGGAAGGAGACAATCAAGTTATCTACACCACGATCCAAGCCCATGAAGAGTCAAGTGGGCCTCCGAGTTAGTTGGCCGAATAGGGCCTTAGGCTTTAGTGTTTAATTGAGAGTTAGATTAGTTGTTCCAGAAGAGCATGGGCCGGCCCATCTTGATCCCAAGATGGTCGAATTCCCCTTTTCCTGGTTTTCCTTAGGGTTTTAGTAACTCTTAGCCTATAAAAAGGCTTGCTTTGTAAGGTTTTAGGTAGATGTTTTATGATTAAAATTACTTAGTTTTTCGACTTTCTTCCTTGTGAGAATTTTGAGCTTTACTTGCTTCTGGCAAGGGTGATTGAGCAATCTTGCGTCTTGTCCTTGATTGTTCTACCGACCTATTCCCTGGAGTATTAACCTTCATCTCGGAGTCATCGTTCTACCGAGGTCCCGCAATCCAAGCGTTGGACAACCTCGCTAGATCCTTGGGCAAACGTGCTACGTGTCTCGAAACGTGTTGATCGAGGACCGTGTCAGTTCCCTCATACGTCATGGCGAATACAAGACGCATAAAAGCTAGCCCACAACATTGTCTTCCGGATCCTAAGGGAGTCAAAGAAGTGGCATTACGTGGTGTAGATGAGCAATTGGACCTCGTCAAATCTCAGTTGCTTGGTTGGTTTAATACCAGTTGCGGTGTCAAAGATAAAACTTGTAGCTTGGCCATTGATGGGAGTTGTGAAGTCAACCTTGCAAGTGCTATCATGGTTGAGAAATTAAATCTTCCAACCATTGATCATCTTCGACCGTACAAGTTGATGAGTACTCATGGTGTTGGTTGGGTTACCAAGCGCACACTTGTACCTATTCAAATTGGCAAATATGTGGACGAGGTGTTGTGTGATGTAGTTCCAATTCAAGTGACACATGTGTTGTTGGGCAAAGCATGGATGTCGAGGCGAGAAGTTAAATATGACGGACATACTAATAAGTATTCCTTCTTATTTAATAGTCGTCGTCTTGCACTTGTATCACTTACCTATGACCAGTTTTGTATTGATCTAGCACACATGAAAAGTGAGGTTGAGCGTTATAGAATGGAGAAAAAGCTAGATGAGGGAATTGTGCCTGAAGAGATAAAAACCGAGGGAGTTGAAAGCAATGAGATGAAAGGGTCAGCTGTTGAAATAGACAAAGAGATGGAAAAATCTGATGAGATGGGTGGTAAAAAGAAAGAAAAGAGAGAAAGTGGGCTGATCTTGAGCAACCCGGTGAAGGCCTATTATTTTCCTAACGAACTTACCTTGCTTTGTTTAGTGTTTCTTCTTTTATAGAGATCAAGCAAAGGCAAGTTGAGCTGATCTTGGTGTGTTCCATTCCAAAATCAATTGTAGACTTTGCAAGCCTCCATGGAGTTTGGTACTCCAAGAGTTAAACCCCGTTTGTATCCATTCACGGAACAATGTCAACTCAAATCAGTCCACACCAAAGGGGAGTTGCTTTGAGCTTATCTTGAAGGGAACACTCCACAGTTTGGGGATGGTTGTGTACCAAGGGTTCGTTTAAAGAACAAGTACCTCAATGACCATTATGATTTTCATCTTGCTCTTAGTCCACATGAATCTCCAACATCACCAAATCCGCTGATGTGTGCACGAGTCTCGGCCACGCAATGACCCAGTCCGAGTTCCATTGGGCCCAGTCACACGTGCACGGGCCAAGCTCTTCAAAGAATACTCCAAGCCCTGGTTCGAGTCGTCCAAGACCAACATGGAGTTCACAAAGATATTGATGGCTTAGAGAGAGACAATCAAGCCATTTGCACCATGATCCAAGCCCACGAAGACTCAAGTGGGCCTTCAAGAGGACCGGCCCTATAGGGCCTTAGCCTTAGTATTTGATAGATTGGATTAATTTGCCTTCATAGCTCATTGGGCCGGCCCATCTTGGACACCAAGATGGCCGAACTCTTTGCCATTGTTTCCTTAGGTTTTCGTAGTCACTTTAGCCTATAAATAGGCTTGCTTTGTAAGGTTTTAGCGTAGTCGTTTTATTAATAAAATTGGTTTAATTCGTTCCTTCTTCTAAGAAGAGAGTTCGAGCACTTTAACTTGCTTTGGCAAGGGTTATTGAGCAATCTTGCGTCCTGTCCTCGATTGTTCATCCGACCTATTCTCCTGGAGTATTTACCTTCATCGGAGTGTCGTCTACCACCTAAATCAAATCGTGTCGTCCGTTTGATTCTAGGTCCCGCAATCCAAGCGTTGGACAACCTCGCTAGATCCTTGGGCAAACGTGCTACGTGTCTCGAAACAAGTTGATCGAGGAACGTATCAGTTGGTATCAGAGCTTTGGTGGAGGTATCTTCCGTTATATCCGTAGTTTTGTCTTAGTTTTCCTTATTTCCGCTGCACTTGTCTCAAAAAAAAAAAACGGCTAGGGTTTCCCAATTTCGCGGCTAGGGTTTTTCTTTGTTGTCAAATCTGCCCAAGTAGTTATTGTTATCCAAGTTGTGTGCTTAGCTGGCCTAAACTGATTTGGGATACAAAAACTTGTTGGGTTGGTGAATCTTGAAGAAAATCTACAAGGTTTCTATGGTTCTTGAAGTTCTTGACCGCTATCTTGAAATTCTTGAAAGTCTTGGAGAACCTTGTTAGTTTGAGGAAGTTGGGTGGTGCATTCTTGCGTGTTGAGGACTGACCTTATTTCTGGGATTTTTACTCATTCGGACAAGAACTTGTGTTGTCTTTAAGTCAAAAAAAAAAAATAGAAACGCAAGAGAAAAGAGAAAAAAAAAAAATTCCGACAACAAGAAACAAAGAAGGAAGCCGTATCATTATTGTCAAACCTGTCTTGTTACTTCTTGTTCCAACCCAAACCAGAAAATTACAGCAAGAGAAAAGAAAAGAATTCAAAAGTTTTGGCCAACCTCTTCTTGGAAATCTTGATCACCTTGGATCTTGATCACTTGTGTCACCTTTTGGGTTTCTTGAGGGTCTTGATTATCTTGGGGATTGAAGACTTGCACTTTCCTTCGTATAAAGAGTTTTTTGTAAGATCTTGCATCCATACGAGGCTTCCTTGGTTTTGGAGTGAATTTCTTGGGAGATTCTTGAGTAACAATACTTGCTTTACCTTGGGAGTCCATTGGAGCCGAATTGCTTGAGCAACAAGAACCAAACCTGTCTTGTAGGAGAGAGGGCCGAATTGCTTGTTTCTTGGAATAGAGAGAGAGCCGAATTGCTTGGGCAAGTTGCGGCTGTGAGAGAGGGAGTTTTATAGGAAGGTTAGCCAACTTAGGGAAGGATTTGAGAAGGCAGAAATCTGGAAATTTTTGAAGGCCAATTCGGTTGAAAACCGAGCTACCAAATCCGGCTTGTGTAGTTGTGAAGTGTGCGGCTGTGAGAGGGGGATTTTAGGGCAAGACTAACCGACCTTGGGTTGGGTTTAAGAGGTGAATTTCTGGAAGTTTGCGGGTAAGAGAGAGGAGGAACCGAATCTATTGTGGAGAAGGATTAGGAAGTTGCTTAAGAAAGATCCTCAAGGGAGTTTCCAACTCTAACTTGTTTTCCATTTTGGTTTAGGAGACTAAGCCAACAAACTTGGATAACTCTTGGACACTTCTCTATATTTTCTCCTCCATTTTAGGATATTCTCCTATATTCTCTCATCCACTTTAGGAAACCACTCCTACATCTTAGGATTCTTGGAGTTTCCTTTCTTGACATTAATTCCAAATCTGTCCACCGTCCCCAAGCCTTCCAAAACCGTCCTTTCCTTCACAAAATTTCATCCACTTGCATCCTTCACTCTTGTTTACTCTTGTGGGAAAAGTTGGTGACAAATTGTTGGACTCGAGCAACATTTCTCAACTACTTAAACCAACAGGTAAGGTACTTGGCAAGTTTTATAGAGCGACTTGAGCACTATACACGAGAGAGAAAGATACACTCAGGGAGTGAAGTGAGGATTATATTTGCACTTTCTTTGCTTGTTACTAACCTTTGAAGGGGCATCAAGCGAGACATGGAGCAACAAGCAACCACCGATCACTCCTTGTTGTTCGCCGCAATGAAGAATGAGCTAAGGCGAATCAGTGAACAACAAATGGAGACGTTACACACTCGTTTTGACGAGTTGTCCAGGAGTCTTACACGAGGCTCTCGTTCTAGATCCCACAATCGGAGTAACCACAGCACCAAAGAGGCAAATGGCGAAGACTACTCCGCTAGTGAGGATGAGGGGCGACCCGAGAGGTCTACAAGGGACACGCCCAAGAACGAACTCAAGGGGCTTAAGATTCAAGTCCCCGCATTCAAAGGCAAAAGTGACCCTGAAGCTTACTTGGAGTGGGAAGGCCGTATCGAGATGGTCTTCGACTGCTACGACTACAGTGAGGAACAAAAGGTTAAGGTTGCCACCGTGGAGTTCACCGACTATGCACTAGTCTGGTGGGACCAAGTAAGGACCAATAAGAGGAGGATGGGAGAGCCACGTGTCCGGACTTGGCGCGAACTCAAGGCACTGCTGCGCAAGCGATTTGTTCCTAGCTATTACAATCGTGATCTCCACTCTAAGCTTCAAACTCTCACGCAAGGCAACATGAGTGTGGAGGACTACTACAAAGAAATTGAGATGGCCATGATGAGGGCCAACATTCAAGAAGACAATGAGGCCACGATGGCTCGGTTTCTTAGAGGTCTCAATCCTGACCTTCAAGAAGCCTTGGAGCTCCAACATTGCTTGGACATACACGACCTTCTAGAACTCGCTATTAAGGCCGAGCGGGGGAAGAAACTAAGACGCGGAATACGTACGTTCCAAACTTCTAACACCACTTCATGGAGGGGCAACCAACCACGAAGGGCGACCCACGAAGTTGGAAATGCGGCAGCATGTGAGAACCCGTAAATCCTCTTAATAATTTTCCTAGGGTTTATCCCCTTTAAGGGCATGTTTTCTGCATTTTCTGGCTTAGGACATTTTTCTGGTGAATTTTATGAGTAAATATAATTTTTAGGTGATTTTTCTAGTATTGACTAGGTTTTGAGAAATTAAGAGTGAATACCGGACGTGGGACCCACTAGTGCGAAAAGTTCGGCAAAATTCGGCCAATTAGGTTAAATTCCGGAAACTGTGTAAAATTTATCGGGTGTTAAGAGCTAAGTAGAGTGTGTGAAATGATTGATGTGAGAGGTAAAAGAAAAGATAGGATTGCATTTATGAGAGTGACAAGTGTCACATAGTTATTGGATTTGACTTAAGAAAGACTATTCACTATTTTGACTTTTGACCCAAGGAAGTAAATATCTCAAAAAATTCACAAAAAATTACCATTTTCTTACCTTGTGTTGGCCGGCTCTCTCTCTTGCAAGAAGGAAGGAAATTCTTCAACTTTCTAGCTTCCATTTCACTCAATCTTCCACAACTAATCACCTAGAATAGATTCTACTCCATAAAAACCTTTCTTCTAGTGCTAGTAAGTAGTTTGGTGGAGTTTGTTTGAAGAGCTAAGGTGTCCAACATCTCTCTCTCTCTTAATTTCTTGGTAAGTGATGCTTGAACACCCTACTACACCTAATGATGTTTATGTTATGCTTAGAAGTAGCTTGAGTGATGGTATATGTGATTTATTTCTTATTTGGTTGAGTTTTTTATTTTTTGAGTAATTTTCTGGTTTCATATGATCTTGATGGTGTGGTTGTTTTTGATGGTTGGTAATAAGGGGCTTTGACTCTAGTGGGTGTGAATTGTTGATAAATGCAATCAATTTTGGGTTTGGAATGAAATGTGAAAAGTTAGGGTTCATGAACCCCTAATCTGTCCGAAATTTTAGGTCCTAGTTAGAGGCCGAATTGGACTTTTCTCAAAACATGAAAGTTGTAGGTATTGATGAGTTTGAAGTGCCTGCAAAATTTAAGGTCATTTGGATTAGTGTAGAGTGAGATATGTCATTTTTTCTGTTGCTGTTCTGGGTGATCAGAATGTGCGAACTGTGATTGTAATCGTCTGTTTTGACTGGAATTGCTTTGGATTTGGATGTTGGTGTCTTCTGATGAAATGTGGCTTGATGTCTTAGCTATCATATGCCTTTGGAATCAATGCATTTGGTGAATTTTTCCGAACTTTGCGCACTAGTGGGTCCCACGTCCGTTATACGTTCGTAATTTCTCAAAAACTAACTAATACTAGAAAAATCATCTAAAAACTATATTTACTCAAATAAAATTATCTGGGGAATTTTCTAATAAAGAAAATGTAGAAAAACGGGTTTTCAATCTTAACCGGAACTTAGGGTTTAAATCTTAATCCCTACTTAGGGTTTTCGAAATACTCCCAAAACCAAACGTTACCGCCAAATTAATGAATATATCAACGTAGTACGAACTGGGGCCTCACACATTTTTCTGGTGAATTTTATGAGTAAATATAATTTTTAGGTGATTTTTCTAGTATTGACTAGGTTTTGAGAAATTAAGAGTGAATACCGGACGTGGGACCCACTAGTGCGAAAAGTTCGGCAAAATTCGGCCAATTAGGTTAAATTCCGGATACTGTGTAAAATTTATCGGGTGTTAAGAGCTAAGTAGAGTGTGTGAAATGATTGATGTGAGAGGTAAAAGAAAAGATAGGATTGCATTTATGAGAGTGACAAGTGTCACATAGTTATTGGATTTGACTTAAGAAAGACTATTCACTATTTTGACTTTTGACCCAAGGAAGTAAATATCTCAAAAATTCACAAAAAATTACCATTTTCTTACCTTGTGTTGGCCGGCTCTCTCTCTTGCAAGAAGGAAGGAAATTCTTCAACTTTCTAGCTTCCATTTCACTCAATCTTCCACAACTAATCACCTAGAATAGATTCTACTCCATAAAAACCTTTCTTCTAGTGCTAGTAAGTAGTTTGGTGGAGTTTGTTTGAAGAGCTAAGGTGTCCAACATCTCTCTCTCTCTTAATTTCTTGGTAAGTGATGCTTGAACACCCTACTACACCTAATGATGTTTATGTTATGCTTAGAAGTAGCTTGAGTGATGGTATATGTGATTTATTTCTTGGTTTGAAGTGATTTGGTTGAGTTTTTTTATTTTTTGAGGAATTTTCTGGTTTCATATGATCTTGATGGTGTGGTTGTTTTTGATGGTTGGTAATAAGGGGCTTTGACTCTAGTGGGTGTGAATTGTTGATAAATGCAATCAATTTTGGGTTTGGAATGAAATGTGAAAAGTTAGGGTTCATGAACCCCTAATCTGTCCGAAATTTTAGGTCCTAGTTAGAGGCCGAATTGGACTTTTCTCAAAACATGAAAGTTGTAGGTATTGATGAGTTTGAAGTGCCTGCAAAATTTAAGGTTATTTGGATTAGTGTAGAGTGAGATATGTCATTTTTTCTGTTGCTGTTCTGGGTGATCAGAATGTGCGAACTGTGATTGTAATCGTATGTTTTGACTGGAATTGCTTTGGATTTGGATGTTGGTGTCTTCTGATGAAATGTAGCTTGATGTCTTAGCTATCATATGCCTTTGGAATCAATGCATTTGGACCTGTGTAGACTGAGTTGGACGAATTACAGCATTGTGTGATTTGGGAACCTGCAATTACGGTTCTGGGTTGGTTTTCTGCATTTTTGACCTAGTTGTGCTAGGATTTGGACTGAGTGGCCTTCTACATTGTTGTAGCCCTGTCTTTTAGCTTCGAGATGGTGGGTCTTACACCCTCATCCGATAAGCGTAGCGCATTTTGTACTATTACCGCAAAAAGAGGACGAAAACTGTTTTTTTTGTTAAGGTCAAGTGGTGCATTGCTGAATTTCTGGTTTGCTATTGTGCTTGTTTATGCATATGAAACCCTATTGGGTTATGATTGGCATGGCTTTTTGACTCGTTATCGAGTCTCATTGTACTTGCTTACATGTTTTAAGACTTACTCTTATTCCGGTCATTTCCTAGCTAACTTTTGTACTTGTACTGCTTTGAGCCTAGTGAACGGCTTTTGGTAAATGAGATGACTTTTGTGTGAAATGTTGGGACTGATTTGAGGATATAATGAAGCCTTAATGGCTGGAAAAGTAAGAAATTTAGGGGAGGTGCTGCCCGATTTTATAGGCCGTTTGGTTCCTTTAAGTTGGATTTGCCTTTTTGTGGAAATGAAAGGCTTTTGGGTTGTTTGCGCCTAAGTCTTCATGTTACCTTTTCGTTTCTAAGAAAATCATGTTTTTGCACCCTTGCATTAGTATTTATTTGACAAGGCGTACGACGTGTAGTCGAGCCTCACTTGTGCATTCCGTTTACTCGATTCTGGAAGTAAAACCTTCAATTGGTTTATTTTGATTATTTTAGGATTTCTTGGCGATTACGGCCAATCTGAAGTGAAAACTTTTGAAGTTGAGCCGGTGAGTGTTCCACTACCTGCTACCCATTATGTGAAATATCTGAATATCTGAATACTTGATTTATGACTATTGAAGCCAAATACTGTTTTGATAAAATGGAGGCGAGGGTGTACTTTATCACACTCGTTCTTCTATCTGTTCATATGCCACTTTTTAATGCCTATCTGAATCTGCCGTCTGAATCTGCTATCTGAATCTGCTATTCTGTATCTGTATCTGAATCTGTTATCTGTGTCTGCATCTGTTCGGATTTCTATGACCTATGAGCTCAATCCTGTGGCTAAGTTATTCGAGTCGGGCCGGCAAGGGCCTGGACGATTAGATAACGAACCACGGTAGTCTGTTCGGGAATTTTTGGGTATTGAGACCCTTGATTCCGGTATACTCGAGTATTACCATTTCTGTTCGGTTACGGTGAGCGGGCCCGGTAAAGGGGTGTTTGGTGGACGGAATTCGGTGTAAAGAGGGGTCTACGGACGTTTTGGTTCTATATACGTTGACGGAGAGTCAACCGGTTTGGATCAAGTACTGCGCTGGAAATTTGGCTCCTGAGAGTCACCCGTATCCTTCTGATTTGAATCATTGGTTCCTTTGCTTTACATCTGGCATGTGTATCTGATTTGTTAAATGTGAAATGCCATGATTTTTCTGCTATATGTTTGGTACCTCATTGAGCGCAAGCTCACCCCTTTCTGTTCCTTTTTGTTTTCCTTACAGGAAAATAAACCCTTTTGGTCTGGATTTGACAAATGGCTGCCAAATTGAGCTAGTTGAACATATCTTTTGTATAGCTCATGTATTAAAACCCTAAGTGTACTTTTGGGCCGTTTTCTCTTTTGATTTGGCAAACCGTGTATATGTATTAACTTTTGAAAACTTTTGTATGTCATTTTGGATTGAAATTTTGGATTGTAATCGCTAAAGTTCAGATGTGAATGTTTGCGTGCTCTTTCGGTTGGGTTCTGACGGGTCGGTTACTATCATGGCCGACTCCGGATTTCATTTTCTTATTTTGGGTTATGTTGCCATTTTGACTTGTTTACGCTCGTTTGTAAGTTCCGGATCGCAATAGATAGTTCTAGTCTGTATTGTTAGTCCTGGCGAGAGCTGGGCAGGCAGCCCGCTAACCCCTTTGGTTCGCCTTAGGGGAAGGTGGGGCTGTTACAAGTGGTATCAGAGCCACTTCGCGTGGTCTCTGCGCGGAGTGAGACTGGGCCAAGTGGTATTGTGGTCCTAATTTCATGAATATGTCTAAGTGCTCGTTTGAGCATAAGTTATGAACCAGGCATGTGATAAGTGTACGAATCATTATCATGGGACTCGAGGAAGCTAGCTATGTATGTCGGGTAGGAATCCTTAATAAAGATGGTTTACTCTTGGGACCGGCCGGCTCGAGTTGTGAATTATCTTAGATGGGATTCTTGCGCCCGGATACGAAAGATGTGAGGGCCTAGGTTAGAAAGGATTTGGTGAACTAGAAAGGCCTTTCCTCGGTGGATCGTTTATGTTTGTACTTGACTTAACTAGCTGTATGTATGTGTGCGGCCTAATTTTTACCGGCTTGTATATATATGCTTTGATCTTGTTTGGAATGTATAAATGGGTGTTATCATAAAAGTTTTGACATCGTGCTTATTTTGGTTTAGTATTATTGCCTAGACCAAGTAAAACTCATGGAAGGTAAGAATTTACTGAACTTGGCCAGTGAAGGGGTACAGATCGGTTAGCTAAGTATAATGCTCAATTTAATCCCGGAGTAGTCAATGATAAGGAATTTCGAGGACGAAATTCTTTTAAGGGGGAGAGAGTGTGAGAACCCGTAAATCCTCTTAATAATTTTCCTAGGGTTTATCCCCTTTAATGGCATGTTTTCTGCATTTTCTGGCTTAGGACATTTTTCTGGTGAATTTTATGAGTAAATATAATTTTTAGGTGATTTTTCTAGTATTGACTAGGTTTTGAGAAATTAAGAGTGAATACCGGATGTGGGACCCACTAGTGCGAAAAGTTCGGCAAAATTCGGCCAATTAGGTTAAATTCCGGATACTGTGTAAAATTTATCGGGTGTTAAGAGCTAAGTAGAGTGTGTGAAATGATTGATGTGAGAGGTAAAAGAAAAGATAGGATTGCATTTATGAGAGTGACAAGTGTCACATAGTTATTGGATTTGACTTAAGAAAGACTATTCACTATTTTGACTTTTGACCCAAGGAAGTAAATATCTCAAAAATTCACAAAAAATTACCATTTTCTTACCTTGTGTTGGCCGGCTCTCTCTCTTGCAAGAAGGAAGGAAATTCTTCAACTTTCTAGCTTCCATTTCACTCAATCTTCCACAACTAATCACCTAGAATAGATTCTACTCCATAAAAACCTTTCTTCTAGTGCTAGTAAGTAGTTTGGTGGAGTTTGTTTGAAGAGCTAAGGTGTCCAACATCTCTCTCTCTCTTAATTTCTTGGTAAGTGATGCTTGAACACCCTACTACACCTAATGATGTTTATGTTATGCTTAGAAGTAGCTTGAGTGATGGTATATGTGATTTATTTCTTGGTTTGAAGTGATTTGGTTGAGTTTTTTATTTTTTGAGGAATTTTCTGGTTTCATATGATCTTGATGGTGTGGTTGTTTTTGATGGTTGGTAATAAGGGGCTTTGACTCTAGTGGGTGTGAATTGTTGATAAATGCAATCAATTTTGGGTTTGGAATGAAATGTGAAAAGTTAGGGTTCATGAACCCCTAATCTGTCCGAAATTTTAGGTCCTAGTTAGAGGCCGAATTGGACTTTTCTCAAAACATGAAAGTTGTAGGTATTGATGAGTTTGAAGTGTCTGCAAAATTTAAGGTCATTTGGATTAGTGTAGAGTGAGATATGTCATTTTTTCTGTTGCTGTTCTGGGTGATCAGAATGTGCGAACTGTGATTGTAATCGTCTGTTTTGACTGGAATTGCTTTGGATTTGGATGTTGGTGTCTTCTGATGAAATGTAGCTTGATGTCTTAGCTATCATATGCCTTTGGAATCAATGCATTTGGACCTGTGTAGACTGAGTTGGACGAATTACAGCATTGTGTGATTTGGGAACCTGCAATTACGGTTCTGGGTTGGTTTTCTGCATTTTTGACCTAGTTGTGCTAGGATTTGGACTGAGTGGCCTTCTACATTGTTGTAGCCCTGTCTTTTAGCTTCGATATGGTGGGTCTTACACCCTCATCCGATAAGCGTAGCGCATTTTGTGCTATTACCGCAAAAAGAGGACGAAAACTGTTTTTTTTGTTAAGGTCAAGTGGTGCATTGCTGAATTTCTGGTTTGCTATTGTGCTTGTTTATGCATATGAAACCCTATTGGGTTATGATTGGCATGGCTTTTTGACTCGTTATCGAGTCTCATTGTACTTGCTTACATGTTTTAAGACTTACTCTTATTCCGGTCATTTCCTAGCTAACTTTTGTACTTGTACTGCTTTGAGCCTAGTGAACGGCTTTTGGTAAATGAGATGACTTTTGTGTGAAATGTTGGGACTGATTTGAGGATATAATGAAGCCTTAATGGCTGGAAAAGTAAGAAATTTAGGGGAGGTGCTGCCCGATTTTATAGGCCGTTTGGTTCCTTTAAGTTGGATTTGCCTTTTTGTGGAAATGAAAGGCTTTTGGGTTGTTTGCGCCTAAGTCTTCATGTTACCTTTTCGTTTCTAAGAAAATCATGTTTTTGCACCCTTGCATTAGTATTTATTTGACAAGGCGTACGACGTGTAGTCGAGCCTCACTTGTGCATTCCGTTTACTCGATTCTGGAAGTAAAACCTTCAATTGGTTTATTTTGATTATTTTAGGATTTCTTGGCGATTACGGCCAATCTGAAGTGAAAACTTTTGAAGTTGAGCCGGTGAGTGTTCCACTACCTGCTACCCATTATGTGAAATATCTGAATATCTGAATACTTGATTTATGACTATTGAAGCCAAATACTGTTTTGATAAAATGGAGGCGAGGGTGTACTTTATCACACTCGTTCTTCTATCTGTTCATATGCCACTTTTTAATGCCTATCTGAATCTGCCGTCTGAATCTGCTATCTGAATCTGCTATTCTGTATCTGTATCTGAATCTGTTATCTGTGTCTGCATCTGTTCGGATTTCTATGACCTATGAGCTCAATCCTGTGGCTAAGTTATTCGAGTCGGGCCGGCAAGGGCCTGGACGATTAGATAACGAACCACGGTAGTCTGTTCGGGGATTTTTGGGTATTGAGACCCTTGATTCCGGTATACTCGAGTATTACCATTTCTGTTCGGTTACGGTGAGCGGGCCCGGTAAAGGGGTGTTTGGTGGACGGAATTCGGTGTAAAGAGGGGTCTACGGACGTTTTGGTTCTATATACGTTGACGGAGAGTCAACCGGTTTGGATCAAGTACTGCGCTGGAAATTTGGCTCCTGAGAGTCACCCGTATCCTTCTGATTTGAATCATTGGTTCCTTTGCTTTACATCTGGCATGTGTATCTGATTTGTTAAATGTGAAATGCCATGATTTTTCTGCTATATGTTTGGTACCTCATTGAGCGCAAGCTCACCCCTTTCTGTTCCTTTTGTTTTCCTTACAGGAAAATAAACCCTTTTGGTCTGGATTTGACAAATGGCTGCCAAATTGAGCTAGTTGAACATATCTTTTGTATAGCTCATGTATTAAAACCCTAAGTGTACTTTTGGGGCGTTTTCTCTTTTGATTTGGCAAACAGTGTATATGTATTAACTTTTGAAAACTTTTGTATGTCATTTTGGATTGAAATTTTGGATTGTAATCGCTAAAGTTCAGATGTGAATGTTTGCGTGCTCTTTCGGTTGGGTTCTGACGGGTCGGTTACTATCATGGCCGACTCCGGATTTCATTTTCTTATTTTGGGTTATGTTGCCATTTTGACTTGTTTACGCTCGTTTGTAAGTTCCGGATCGCAATAGATAGTTCTAGTCTGTATCGTTAGTCCTGGCGAGAGCTGGGCAGGCAGCCCGCTAACCCCTTTGGTTCGCCTTAGGGGAAGGTGGGGCTGTTACACAGCACCAACCTCTTCTAACCGAATCCAAGGTAACACCTCTAACCGTCATTCCTATTCTACCCCTAACAAGGTTTCCGATGCATCCAGGTCCACTTCAAAGGCACCGCATGAGACTCCTAAGACTAGGAGTAGGGACATCAAGTGCTTCAAGTGCCAAGGGTTTGGACATATTCAATCTCAGTGCCCAAACCAACGGGTCATGCTCATCACTCACAATGGCGAAATCGTGTCTGATGATGACGAATGTGAGGAGATGCCCGAACTGGTCGAAGACGACTGCCTGGAGGAAGAGTCAGCTGGGGAGGCTTGCTCGCCTACACGAGGAGAAGTAGGTTGCTTGGTGGCACAGCGAGTGCTAACCGCCCGCGTTAAGGAGGACGAGCAGCTACAACGCGAAAACCTTTTCTACACCCGCTGTAAGATAGGCGACAAGGTGTGTAGTCTCATCATCGACGGTGGGAGTTGCACGAACGTGGACAGTTTGTTCATGGTTGAGAGTCTATGACTCCCCACTACCAGGCATCCAAATCATTACCGCCTCCAATGGCTAAGTGAGAATGGTGAGGTACGAGTCTTCAAACAGGTACGCATTCCCTTTTCAATTGGTACTTACACTGATGAAATCGTGTGCGACGTAGTACCAATGCATGCTACGCATATCATTTTGGGAAGGCCCTGGCAATTTGACAAACACGTCACATTCGATGGAAGAGCAAATAAGTACACACTTTTGCACGATAGCAAACGTAAGGTCCTTACACCTCTCACACCTGCACAAGTTTATGAGGACCAACTACTATTGCAAAGGAAGTGTGAACAAGACCGTCAAAGGAGGAAACTAAAGGCGGTCGACCCTGGTAAAGGCTCCACCTCTACGAGTGAGCCATCAACCAAGGGTCAAGGGAGCACACCTAGGGGTATACATGACAAATCACCTACCGCACCTACCACTAGGAAGCACAACATGATTATTAAGGCTAAAGATGTTAGAAAAGTGGTGAACTCTAATCAGCCTATACTTCTCATGATTTGCAAGCATGTGCTCTTGGATGTTGCTGAGCTCGACAAGGCGTTGCCTGCGAGCATAGTTGCTCTTTTGCAAGAATTTGAGGATGTTTTCCCTGACGAGGTCCCTGATGGCTTACCACCCATTCGAGGAATTGAACACCAAATCGACCTCATTCCTGGAGCACCATTGCCCAACAAACCTGCTTACCGCATGGGCCCTGAGGAGACCAAGGAGCTTCAAAGGCAAGTTGATGGCCTCTTAGGTAAGGGTTGGGTAAAGGAAAGTCTAAGTCCTTGCGTTGTGCCTGTGATACTTGTTCCCAAAAAGGACGGTACTTGGCGCATGTGCACTGACTGTCGGGCTGTGAACGCTATCACTGTCAAATATCGTCATCCCATTCCTAGACTTGATGATATGCTTGATGAACTCGATGGTGCCATTATTTTCACCAAAATAGACTTAAGGAGCGGCTATCATCAAATTCGGATGAAAGAAGGCGACGAGTGGAAAACAGCCTTCAAAACCAAACATGGTCTCTATGAGTGGCTAGTCATGCCTTTTGGCTTAACTAATGCCCCTAGCACCTTCATGCGACTAATGAACCATGTGTTGAGACACTTTATTGGCAAGTTTGTCATTGTTTACTTTGATGACATCCTGATCTATAGTCGTAGTAAGCTTGAGCACCTAGAGTATGTGAGATTAGTTCTTGAGACACTTCGACAGGCGCGTCTTTACGCCAACCTCAAGAAGTGCACCTTTTGTACTAATGAGCTTGTGTTTTTAGGCTGTGTGGTAAGTTCGCAGGGCATCAAGGTGGACAAATCCAAGATTGAGGCCATCGAGCAATAGCCAACTCCCACGTCCGTCCCTGACGTGCGCAGCTTTCTTGGATTGGCGGCCTTTTACCGGCGCTTTGTCAAAGATTTTAGCACCATTGCCGCCCCGTTGACCGCCGTGACAAAGAAGAATGACAAGTTCCACTGGGGAGAATCACAAGAACAAGCATTTCTCGCCCTCAAGGACACACTCACATCCAAATCCTTACCGTACATGTTGATGAGTACTCAAGGTGTTGTCTTGGTTACTAAGCACACACTTGTACCTATTCAAATCGGCAAATATGTGGACAAGGTGTTGTGTGATGTAGTCCTAATTCAAGTGACACATGTGTTGTTGGGCAAAGCATGGATGTCGAGGCGAGAAGTTAAATATGACGAACATACTAATAAGTATTCCTTCTTATTTAATAGTCGTCGTCTTGCACTTGTATCACTTACTTATGACCAGTTTTGTATTGATCTAGCACACATGAAAAGTGAGGTTGAGCGTTATAGAATGGAGAAAAAGCTAGATGAGGGAATTGTGCCTGAAGAGATAAAACCCGAGGGAGTTGAAAGCAATGAGATGAAAGGGTCAGCTGTTGAAATAGACAAAGAGATGCAAAAATCTGATGAGATGGGTGGTAAAAAGGAAGAAAAGAGAGAAAGTGGGCTGATCTTGAGCAACCCGGTGAAGGCCTATTATTTTCCTAACGAACTTACCTTGCTTTGTTTAGTGTTTCTTCTTGTATTCAGATCAAGCAAAGGCAAGTTGAGCTGATCTTGGTGTGTTCCATTCCAAAATCAATTGTAGACTTTGCAAGCTTCCATGTAGTTGGTACTCCAATAGTTAAACCCCGTTTGTAACCATTCATGGAAGAATGTCAACTCAAATCAGTCCACACCAAAGGGGAGTTGCTTCGAGCTCATCTTGATGGGAACACTCCACATTTTGTGGATGGTTGTGTACCAAGGGTTCGTTTAAAGAACAAGTACCTAAATGACCATTATGATTTTCATCTTGTTCTTAGTCCACATGAATCTCCAACATCACCAAATCCGCCTTGGGGCCTTGCAAGTGTGTTCGGGCCGGAGTTCGATTTCATGGGATACACTTCACACCACTTTGAGGACCCTTACCTCATGACCACAAACGATCAAGTTGAGCATACATTGGAGATGGTTTGTGAGATTCAAGGTTCGACAAGGGTTATTTTCCAACTTAGCACGTGGGTTTTGCATTGGATGACATCTATAGCCATCCAAACCAGATTGAGTCGAAGGCATGTAACTCGTCTTGTCACCATTCGTGCTTCAATTTGTGGGCAAATTGCTTTCAAGAGGAGGGGAATGATACGAACAAGAGGAGCCATTGGAGTAAAGCCATGAGTTTTTCTTGGCAATATGTAGTGGCATTAGATTTGGGGTTCATACTACCAACTCTTGTAGTATCATCCATTTCCATCCAGATTTGAGGACGAATCCTTCTCAAGTGGAGGGGACTGATGTGTGAACGGACCTTGGCCCAAGTAATGACCCAGTCCGAGTTCCATTGGGCCCAGTCACACGTGCACAAGCCAAGTTCTTCAAAGAATTCCTCCAAACCCGTGTTCGAATTGTCCAAGACCAACATGGAGTCCATAGCGAAATTGAAGGCTTGGAAGGAGAAAATCAAGTTATCTACACCACGATCCAAGCCCATGAAGAGTCAAGTGGGCCTCCGAGTGAGTTGCCCGAATGGGGCCTTAAGCTTTAGTGTTTAATTGAGAGTTAGATTAGTTGTTCTAGTAGAGCATGGGCCGGCCCATCTTGATCCCAAGATGGCCGAATTCCCCTTTTGATACGTTCCTCGATCAACACGTTTCGAGACACGTAGCACGTTTGCCCAAGGATCTAGCGAGGACGTCCAACGCTTGGAGTTGCGGGATCTAGAACCAAACGGACGACATGATTTGATTCAAGACGGTAGACGACACTCCGATGAAGGTGAATACTCCAGGGGAATAGGTCGGTAGAACAATCTAGGACAGGACGCAAGACTGCTCAAAACCCTTGCCAAAGCAAGTAAAGGGGTCGAATCTCTCTCTCAAGAAGAATCGAAAATATGCAAAACTTTATTGATAAAACGTCTACCTAAAACCTTACAAAGCAACCCTATTTATAGGCTAAAGTGACTGAAACCCTAAAGGGACTAGGAAAGGGAAAAGTCGGCCCATGGTCTTGGGACAAGATGGGCCGGCCCATGCTCTTACTTAAACACTAATCAATTGCTAAATAACTACTAAGGCCTAAGGCCCTATTCGGCCAACTCATTTGGAGGCCCACTTGACTCTTCATGGGCTTGGGTCATGGTGTAGATAACCCGATTAAAATCCTTCAAGCCTTCGAGGTCTCTATGAGAGTCTTGAGTTAAAGCCACTATCCATCTCGCCATCCGTGCACACATCAGTCCCCTCCTCTTAAGAAGGATTTGTCCTCAAATCTGGATGGAGATGAATGATACTAACAAGAGTTGCCAGTATGACGCCTCAAATCTCCACATATTGGCCCTCTTGGATTGAATAACACTTGTACATGTTATGATTAATATAATTCGGTGCACATGTCTCTTAGTCAGCTTCAAGGGCCTCTCGAACAAGGACATTCGCCAAGGTAAGAAGGAACGTGTGTAAGGCTTGTGAACGTTCCAGGTTGCAACACAAAGCTCTCCAATTTGTCTTCGAGTATGGGCATTCATGTGCACTTGATAACGATGTTTGTTGGGACTAAAAAAGCCCCGAATCTGGTTGTGCAAGATGGTACAGTTCGACCCTAGGCATTGCTGAATCGACTCAACTTTCCAAGCTGGAGGTAGGACACTGAACCACCCGTGTTGTACACCCATATAAACATGACCCAGGGAGGTAGGGGTAGCATTCGGATTGTGATTGACACACTTGTGTGCATCACCCAACATAAGCGGTAGTAATGAAGTGACACGCACTCCATACGAATCACATGCGTTCGCGCCACATGCATCTGGAACAAGTACGAAATTAGGTTGCAACTCCTTAGTCATAGTTGGGGAATTTTGGCCAACTTTACAACCTACAAACACAAAATAACCTTCAACTTGAAACAATTCAGAAATTGGATGAAGAAATAATGGAACATTATTAACTAAATAGTAAGAAGGTTTAGAGCAAGATTTAAATGTGAGAACTCCCTTTGACACTTCAATATTTCTTCCACCAATTGATTCAACTTGAGAGTCCAGTGCTAGTCCTTCCTCATCAAGATCTACGTAAGAGCAACAAGAGTTAGTGCTAGTAACATGCTCAAAATAAGGCAAAGGTGATGAATGAACCATAGGTAAAGGACAAGAAGTAGAATCTGGAATTTCCCTTTTAAGATGAGCTTGAATGAATCCTCCAATGGCGCGGACAGATTTGATTGGACATTGTTCCATGAATTGATACCAAAGAGATTTAGTTCCTAAAAGACAAACTCCATGGAAACTCACAAAGTGTCCAAGTGACTTCGGGATGGAACATGCCATGACCAACTCTACTTGACTTTGTTTAACCTGCACAAACGAGGATATACTAAACAAAACACATGTTATCCGGTTAGCAAACAAAGTGTTCACACGTTCAATGTTTGCAGACATGGTCAACTCTTTTTCTTGACTCTTCACTAAGGCCAAATTGTTCTTGCTTATCCCCACTCCCTTCTTCTCGGACCATTGATCCTTCATTGCACTTGAGTTTTGTTTTTCATTGGGGAGCTCTTGTTCACGGCTCGGCAGCAACTCATTCGTACGTGGCTCTTCAATCAACGAGGGACTAGACTGAATTTTTCCTTTGTTACCACCGATTGGCACATGGTTAAGTTGCTCCAAGTGTGAATCCAGCACTTGGCTAAGTCTTTCCATCATGTCATCAATCAATGCTTTAGTCCGACTTCGAAATTTATCCTTTGATTCACGAACCTTTGACTCAATTCGTGAATTCTCAAACTCTTCGTCTTGATTGTCACGACATTTCTTAGATAAACCTCGTTTGCTTGAAGGTGACCTTGATTTAGATGCTCTACACAAACTGCGGTGCTCCTTCTCATACTCATCACAATCTTGTTTATACCTTTCATATACACACAAAGCACGGTGGCGTTGCATCTCCTCCCGGAGTGAATGATAGCCAAGTTCTTCAAAGAATTCCTCCAAACCCTTGTTCGAATTGTCCAAGACCAACATGGAGTCCATAGGGAAATTAAAGGCTTGGAAGGAGAAAATCAAGTTATCTACACCACGATCCAAGCCCATGAAGAGTCAAGTGGGCCTCCGAGTGAGTTGCCCGAATAGGGCCTTAGGCTTTAGTGTTTAATTGAGAGTTAGATTAGTTGTTCTAGTAGAGCATGGGCCGGCCCATCTTGATCCCAAGATGGCCGAATTCCCCTTTTCCTTGTTTTCCTTAGGGTTTTAGTAACTCTTAGCCTATAAATAGGCTTGCTTTGTAAGGTTTTAGGTAGACGTTTTATGTATAAAATTACTTTGTTTTTCGACTTTCTTGCTTGTGAGAATTTCGAGCTTTACGTGCTTCTGGCAAGGGTGATTGAGCCATCTTGCGTCTTGTCTTTGATTGTTCTACCGTCCTATTCCCTGGAGTATTCACCTTCATCGGAGTCGTCGTTCTACCGCCTTTAATCAAATCGTGTCGTCCGTTTGATTCTAGGTCCCGCAATCCAAGCGTTGGACAACCTCGCTAGATCCTTGGGTAGACGTGCTACGTGTCTCGAAACGTGTTGATCGAGGACCGTATCAGTTGCGATCGGAGCTTAGGTGGAGGTTCCCTCATACGTCATGGCGAATACAAGACGCATAAAAGCTAGCCCACAACATTGTCTTCCTGATCCTAAGGGAGTCAAAGAAGTGGCATTACGTGGTGTAGATGAGCAATTGGACCTCGTCAAATCTCAATTGCTTCGTTGGTTGTATACCCGTTGCGGTGTCAAAGACAAAATTTGTAGCTTGGCCATTGATGGGAGTTGTGAAGTCAACCTTGCAACTGCTATCATGGTTGAGAAATTAAATCTTTCAACCATTGGACATCTTCGACCGCACAAGTTGATGAGTACTCAAGGTGTTGTCTGGGTTACTAAGCACACACTTGTACCTATTCAAATCGGCAAATATGTGGACGAGGTGTTGTGTGATGTAGTCCCAATTCAAGTGACACATGTGTTGTTGGGCAAAGCATGGATATCGAGGAGAGAAGTTATATATGACGGACATACTAATAAGTATTCCTTCTTATTTAATAGTCGTCGTATTGCACTTGTATCACTTACTTATGACCAGTTTTGTATTGATCTAGCACACATGAAAAGTGAGGTTGAGCGTTATAGAATGGAGAAAAAGCTAGATGAGGGAATTGTGCCTGAAGAGATAAAAATTGAGGGAGTTGAAAGCAATGAGATGAAAGGGTCAGCTGTTGAAATAGACAAAGAGATGCAAAAATCTGATGAGATGGGTGGTAAAAAGGAAGAAAAGAGAGAAAGTGGGCTGATCTTGAGCAACCCGGTGAAGGCCTATTATTTTCCTAACGAACTTACCTTGCTTTGTTTAGTGTTTCTTCTTGTATTCAGATCAAGCAAAGGCAAGTTGAGCTGATCTTGGTGTGTTCCATTCCAAAATCAATTGTAGACTTTGCAAGCTTCCATGTAGTTGGTACTCCAATAGTTAAACCCCGTTTGTAACCATTCATGGAACAATGTCAACTCAAATCAGTCCACACCAAAGGGGAGTTGCTTCGAGCTCATCTTGATGGGAACACTCCACATTTTGTGGATGGTTGTGTACCAAGGGTTCGTTTAAAGAACAAGTACCTGAATGACTATTATGATTTTCATCTTGTTCTTAGTCCACATGAATCTCCAACATCACCAAATCCGCCTTGGGGCCTTGCAAGTGTGTTCGGGCCGGAGTTCGATTTCACGAGATACACTTCACACCACTTTAAGGACCCTTACCTCATGACCACAAACGATCAAGTTGAGCATACATTGAAGATGATTTGTGAGATTCAAGGTTCGACAAGGGTTATTTTCCAACTTAGCACGTGGGTTTTGCATTGGATGACATCTATAGCCATCCAAACCAGATTGAGTCGAAGGTGTGTAACTCGTCTTGTCACCATTCGTGCTTCAATTTTTGGGCAAATTGCTTTCAAGAGGAGGGGAACGATAGGAACAAGAGGAGCCATTGGAGTAAAGCCATGAGTTTTTCTTAGCAATATGTGGTGGCATTAGATTTGGGGTTCATACTACCAACTCTTGTAGTATCATCCATTTCTATCCAGATTTGAGGACGAATCCTTCTCAAGTGGAGGGGATTGATGTGTGAACGGACCTTAGCCCAAGTAATGACCCAGTCCGAGTTCCATTGGGCCCAGTCACACGTGCACAAGCCAAGTTCTTCAAAGAATTCCTCCAAACCCTTGTTCGAATTGTCCAAGACCAACATGGAGTCCATAGAGAAATTGAAGGCTTGGAAGGAGAAAATCAAGTTATCTACACCACGATCCAAGCCCATGAAGAGTCAAGTGGGCCTCCGAGTGAGTTGCCCAAATAGGGCCTTAGGCTTTAGTGTTTAATTGAGAGTTAGATTAGTTGTTCTAGTAGAGCATGGGCCGGCCCATCTTGATCCCAAGATGGCCGAATTCCCCTTTTCCTTGTTTTCCTTAGGGTTTTAGTAACTCTTAGCCTATAAATAGGCTTGCTTTGTAAGGTTTTAGGTAGACGTTTTATGTATAAAATTACTTTGTTTTTTGACTTTCTTGCTTGTGAGAATTTCGAGCTTTACATGCTTCTGGCAAGGGTGATTGAGCCATCTTGCGTCTTGTCTTTGATTGTTCTACCGTCCTATTCCCTGGAGTATTCACCTTCATCGGAGTCGTCGTTCTACCGCCTTTAATCAAATCATGTCGTCCGTTTGATTCTAGGTCCCGCAATCCAAGCGTTGGACAACCTCGCTAGATCCTTGGGTAGACGTGCTACGTGTCTCGAAACGTGTTGATCGAGGACCGTATCAGTTGGCATCGGAGCTTAGGTGGAGGTTCGCTCATACGTCATGGCGAATACAAGACGCATAAAAGCTAGCCCACAACATTGTCTTCCTGATCCTAAGGGAGTCAAAGAAGTGGCATTACGTGGTGTAGATGAGCAATTGGACCTCGTCAAATCTCAATTGCTTGGTTGGTTTTATACCCGTTGCAGTGTCAAAGACAAAATTTGTAGCTTGGCCATTGATGGGAGTTGTGAAGTCAACCTTGCAACTGCTATCATGGTTGAGAAATTAAATCTTCCAACCATTGGTCATCTTCGACCACACAAGTTGATGAGTACTCAAGGAGTTGTCTGGGTTACAAAGCGCACACTTGTACCTATTCAAATCGGCAAATATGTGGACGAGGTGTTGTGTGATGTAGTCCCAATTCAAGTGACACATGTGTTGTTGGGCAAAGCATGGATGTCGAGGAGAAAAGTTACATATGACGGACATACTAATAAGTATTCCTTCTTATTTAATAGTCATCGTATTGCACTTGTATCAATTACTTATGACCATTTTTGTATTGATCTAGCACACATGAAAAGTAAGGTTGAGCGTTATTGAATGGTGAAACAGCTAGATGAGGGAATTGTGCCTGAAGAGATAAAACCCGAGGGAGTTGAAAGCAATGAGATGAAAGGGTCAGCTGTTGAAATAGACAAAGTGATGCAAAAATCTGATGAGATGGGTGGTAAAAAGGAAGAAAAGAGAGAAAGTGGGCTGATCTTGAGCAACCCGGTGAAGGCCTATTATTTTCCTAACGAACTTACCTTGCTTTGTTTAGTGTTTCTTCTTGTATTCAGATCAAGCAAAGGCAAGTTGAGCTGATCTTGGTGTGTTCCATTCCAAAATCAATTGTAGACTTTGCAAGCTTCCATGACCCCGTTTGTAACCATTCATGGACCAATGTCAACTCAAATCAGTCCACACCAAAGGGGAGTTGCTTCGAGCTCATCTTGATGGGAACACTCCACATTTTGTGGATGGTTGTGTACCAAGGGTTCGTTTAAAGAACAAGTACCTGAATGACCATTATGATTTTCATCTTGTTCTTAGTCCACATGAATCTCCAACTTCACCAAATCCGCCTTGGGGCCTTGCAAGTGTGTTCGGGCCGGAGTTCGATTTCATGGGATACACTTCACACCACTTTGAGGACCCTTACCTCATGACCACAAACGATCAAGTTGAGCCTACATTGGAGATGGTTTGTGAGATTCAAGTTCGACAAGGGTTATTTTCCAACTTAGCACGTGGGTTTTGCATTGGATGACATCTATAGCCATCCAAACCAGATTGAGTCGAAGGCATGTAACTCGTCTTGTCACCATTCGTGCTTCAATTTGTGGGCAAATTGCTTTCAAGAGGAGGGGAATGATACGAACAAGAGGAGCCATTGGAGTAAAGCCATGAGTTTTTCTTGGCAATATGTGGTGGCATTAGATTTGGGGTTCATACTACCAACTCTTGTAGTATCATCCATTTCCATCCAGATTTGAGGACGAATCCTTCTCAAGTGGAGGGGACTGATGTGTGAACGGACCTTGGCCCAAGTAATGACCCAGTCCGAGTTCCATTGGGCCCAGTCACACGTGCACAGGCCAAGTTCTTCAAAGAATTCCTCCAAACCCTTGTTCGAATTGTCCAAGACCAACATGGAGTCCATAGAGAAATTGAAGGCTTGGAAGGAGAAAATCAAGTTATCTACACCACGATCCAAGCCCATGAAGAGTCAAGTGGGCCTCCGAGTGAGTTGCCCGAATAGGGCCTTAGGCTTTAGTGTTTAATTGAGAGTTAGATTAGTTGTTCTAGTAGAGCATGGGCCGGCCCATCTTGATCCCAAGATGGCCGAATTCCCCTTTTCCTTGTTTTCCTTAGGGTTTTAGTAACTCTTAGCCTATAAATAGGCTTGCTTTGTAAGGTTTTAGGTAGACGTTTTATGTATAAAATTACTTTGTTTTTCGACTTTCTTGCTTGTGAGAATTTCGAGCTTTACGTGCTTCTGGCAAGGGTGATTGAGCCATCTTGCGTCTTGTCTTTGATTGTTCTACCGTCCTATTCCCTGGAGTATTCACCTTCATCGGAGTCGTCGTTCTACCGCCTTTAATCAAATCGTGTCTGTAGACAAAGAAAATTTATTTAATTTATTTTAGTCAAGATTTATTTAAATTAAATCGATCTTGATTAAATTAAATTAAATTAGAGAAGTCCATTATGTTTTGGACTGGGAAATTGGGCCAATATTATATGGGCTATTAAATCAAATTAAATTCATAGTGTCCATTTAAGTTATAGTGAATTGATTGCTTTATTAATTCACCATGGACCATTTGGGTTGGCCCACTAGTTAAGCCCAAATTAAATGGGTTTCTTGAGTTATAAGTTACCCAAAATGCAGGAAGATATCTGGAAGGTTTTCTTGAAGACCTAGCCTACATAATTTGGCTATAAATAAAGGTCTTCCCTCAAGGCAAAGATATAGAAAAATCCCTAACATTCGGAGAAACTCTGTCAAATTCCCTCAAGAGCTTTCTTCCTCAAATCCAAGTCCAAATCAAGTCAGACAAATCCTCCTGCTATCGGTGTTGAAGACTCGAAGTTCCAAGTGTTTGACGCCATCATCAAATCAATCGTTTTCTACGCCGAAATTGTAGGAAACACCCTTTCGGTTGGAGAACAAGTCTTTTCGGCCCTTCAATTGAAGCTATTCGAAGAAAAGAATCAGGGGATTAATTTCTTTGATTCAAGAATTTTCAGAGATTGTAACCCACTTATTATTTGATTTAATAAATTTGATATTTGTGCAAGTTTTCTTGTCTTTTATTTCAGGCAACAAAATTTGTGCTTACAAATTTCTGGCACGCCCAGTGGGACAATCTCTGCCTCTCATCTCTTTTCTTCCAACAACTTCAGAGTTTCAAAATTCGATGGAGTTCAAGAATGTGAACTTTTCTCTTGAAGGCTTAGTTGCTGATGTCTCAACCACTCAAGGGACGCAGTATACTGCATCTCTGACAAGGAGTAAGGCCAAGAAGTTAGCAGAGAAGGCTAAGGCGAACGTTGTGACTGAAGAAGCAAATCTCGAGATGCTTCCTAACAAGAAAGGAACCCATGATGAATCCATTGGTAACCCAAGTGATTCTGCTACCTCTGTGGTGATGCCCGTCATGATGACCAATACCACAACTGTGGAAGACCAGATCTCGAATCTAGCCAAAATTGTCGAAGGGCTAGTAGTGCATGCGCAAAGTCAAGATGCCAAGATAGTCAAATTAATGGATATGCTGGAAAATATAGGCGAAAATAGCCTTAGTATGTCCAAACAGATATTCAAAGTGCAAGATGAAGGGGACTCGTCATCAAGGGAGAAGGAGAAAGAGAATGCGAAGTCACAAGCCGCGAAGGAATTTTCGATCTCCCCTGATGGCACCATTCATGTTGACAATCTGAAGGAATTTATCGAAGGCACAATCAAGGACAAGATTGGTGGAGGTGCCAAGTCATATAGTGGTTACACCAAACCTTACACCGCTAGAGTGGAAAGTTTAAAAATGCCTGTGGGGTATCAACCTCCAAAATTTCAACAATTTGATGGCAAGGGCAACCCTAAGCAACATGTAGCACACTTCGTGGAAACTTGTAACAATGCGGGCACTGATGGTGACTTGCTCGTTAAGCAGTTTGTTCGCTCGCTGAAGGGTAATGCCTTTGATTGGTACACGGATCTGGAGTCTGGAACCATTGACAGTTGGGAGCAGCTAGAGCATGAATTCCTTAGTCGCTTCTATAGCACAAAGAGAACTGTCAGCATGACTGAACTCTCTAATACACGTCAATGGAAGAGTGAACCTGTCATTGATTTTATCGACCGTTGGAGGAATCTAAGCTTAAATTGCAAAGATCGAATTTCTGAATCTTCCGCGATCGAGATGTGCATTCAAGGTATGCACTGGGGACTCAGATACATCTTACAAGGTGTACAACCAGAAACATTTGATGAATTATCCACAAAAGCCCATAAGTTGGAGATTAATCTTGATGGACAAGAACCGCCAGTTCCTGACCCTTACAAGGCCAAAGAGAGACAAGAAGCGAGGAAAGGGGGCAAGCCACCATTTAAAAATGAAAAGAAGGAGGCTATGGCTACAAGTGTAACGCCCTTTAAGGTTGTTCCCAAAACTGCCAGGAGAGAAGACAGCAAAATCAATGCACATCAAGAACAAGGAAAGAGGAAACCAACTCTCAAGGAGATGCAGGATAAGGAGTACTCTTTCCTTGATTCTGATGTCCCTGGTATGTTTGACGATCTGTTAAGTATAAACTTGATCACGCTTCCTGAGATGAAGCGACCTGATGAGGCCAGGAACACTGACGATCCAAATTACTGTAAGTATCACCGATTGGTCGGGCATCCTATTCAAAAATGCTTTGTCTTCAAAGACAAAGTAATGGAGTTGGCAAGACAGGGAAAAATTCTCCTTGAAGAAGACAAGGCGAGTGTGAATCAAACGTCCATTGGTTCCCTGCAGTCCATGGAGGATAAAAGGGTCATGGTGCCTGTATCGCCAATAATTCAATTTGGATCACTTGATCCTATAGAAATCAAACAAGAAGGTGCTCCTTCAACTCTTCAGGAACATGTATATGAAGATGAAAAGGCGCTACAGTCTGATGTGGATGATGAAGGATGGATTCTAGTCACGCGAAGAAGGAGGCGGAAGTCTTGTCCATCTAGTAGGGCGAGCAAGGTCTTAACAAGAAGTATGGTGATTTGGAAGGGGAAAGAGAAAGACGTAAAGAAAACTAATGATTGTCATAATCTTCAAGGAGGCCGAATCTTCAAGCAAAAGTCGCGAACTCCTATCACTTTAAAAGAATTTTTGCCAAAGGAATTCTTTGATGTTGATGTGGTCGCAAGTCACACAACGCGAGTAGATCATATCGAGGAACAAAAAGATAATACTTGCGAATCTCTCTGTGAGATGGCCCGTGCGTCCACCGGCAATGAAGAAGGTCGTGTGCCTACCAGCAATGAAGAGGTGAACGTCACAAGTATCACTTTTACTAGTGAAGACTTGTTGCTTGGGTCAACACCGCATAACCGTCCTTTGTTTGTGACTGGTTATGCAAAGGAGCAAAAAGTGAATAGAATGTTGATAGATGGAGGTTCCGCAGTCAATATTCTCCCTTTAAAAACTCTGAAGGAGCTTGGTATCCCGGTTGATGAACTCTCCAATAGCCGACTGATGATTCAAGGCTTCAATCAAGGAGGGCAAAGAGCTCTTGGGTCACTAAATTTGGAGATAATCATTGATGACATGACGTCCAGAGCACTATTGTATGTGATAGATGCTAAAACAACATACAATGTATTGTTGGGAAGGCCCTGGATTCATGAAAATGGAGTTGTACCTTCAACTCTTCATCAATGCTTCAAGTACTGTCAAAACGGGGTGGCAAGAAGTGTGAAAGCTGATGATAATCCTTTCACTGAGGCGGAAGCATATATCGCCGATGCCAAATTTTACATCAAAAGGCACATTGCGAAGGATAAAACTGAACAACCTCTATCTGGGGATAAAATCCAGAACCCCGAATCTCCAAATGCAAAAGGGGAGAAAGTGATGACTTCGAAATCAAAAGAGGAAGTTCATGAAGAAACTGATGTTTCATTGCCAAACAATGAATCAGTTGTCTTTCGCTGCCCTCCCAAATCAAGAATGGAACAGGGACAGTCACCTGCAATTCAGCATGAAACTCTAAAAGATTGGACTCTTCCGGTAGCTCATCTTGATACAAAAAAGGTGTCATCTTCTCAACTTAAAAGGTCTAACTTTTTAAGCAAAGAATCTGAAGTTGAACAAGACACCATACCAAAGTCAAGAACTAAAGAAGGTTTTGATCCTATCGCTTATAAGCTTCTCGCTAAGGCTGGATACGATCTCAAAGAATCTGCGGTGTTAAATGTTCCATCCCGTCAATCTACCAGTGACATGATTCATGGGTTGAATCCTACCCAAAAGATGTTGAAGGAAAAGGGATACGCCATTGAAAATCCCAAATTTGGCCTTGGCTACTCCTCTCCTACACCAATCCGCATCAAGATCAATAGAGTTAGTAGCCAATATATTGCTATAGAGGATGAGTCTTCTCAAATAGTTGGTAAATTTCAAGCTTTTCATGAAAAGGAGAATAAAACTCCACGGGTATCTGTTTTTAAGAGATTAGGACCACAAAGAAGACAAAAGCCTCAAAACTCTCATAAGAGTAAAGGAAAAATGGCAAAGTCATTGCAAAATCTTGAAAAACCTTCTAATGGTTCTCATAAATTTGGTAGTATCATTCCTTCGAGAATGAGAAGATGCACAGATCTTGTAATAAAGTGTGGGACTGAATTGAGGGTCAGGGAGCATACCGTGGTGTACACAAGACCAAAAGAGGATGATGAAGAGAGTGTTGCTTCATGCAATCATATAACCATAATTGACGGTGACTCGCCTGAAGAAGAAGAAGATGCTGAAGACGCTCCACCTGAATTGGAGGAAGGTGTTAAGGCCACTGTGGATGATCTAAAGGAGATCAATCTTGGTACTTCAGAGGACCCACGTCCAATATATGTAAGTGCTTCATTGAGTCCTGACGAAGAGAAGGCATATATTGAACTCTTGTGGGAGTATCAAGATATTTTTGCATGGACTTATAAAGAAATGCCGGGTTTAAACCCAAAAGTGGCCGTCCACCATTTGGCTGTTAAAAAGGGAGTTCGACCTGTGAAGCAAGCACAACGGCGATTTAGACCCGATTTGATTCCGTTGATCGAAATTGAAGTCAATAAACTCATTGAAGCCGGGTTTATTCGTGAAGTTAAATATCCCACATGGATTTCGAGTATCGTGCCTGTGCGAAAGAAGAATGGACAAATCCGCATCTGTGTCGATTTCAGGGATGTTAACAATGCTTGTCCCAAAGATGACTTCCCTTTACCAATCACTGAACTCATGATTGATGCAACTACTGGGCATGAAGTTCTGTCGTTTATGGATGGCTCTTCTGGATATAATCAAATTCGATTGGCACCGGAGGATGAGGAGCTCACTGCATTTCGTACTCCTAAGGGTATTTATTGTTATAAAGTGATGCCCTTTGGTCTCAAAAATGCTGGTGCCACATATCAAAGAGCAATGCAAAGTATCTTTGACGACATGCTTCATAAGAATATCGAGTGTTATGTGGATGATTTAGTTGTGAAATCAAAGAAAAGAAATAATCACTTGGAGGATTTGAGACAAGTTTTCGATCGGTTGAGAAGGTATCAACTCAAAATGAACCCTCTCAAGTGTGCATTTGGAGTCACGTCGGGGAAATTTCTTGGTTTTGTGGTTCGCCATCGAGGCATTGAAATTGATCAGGCCAAAATTGATGCTATATTGAGGATGCCTGAACCTCGTGACATTCATGAATTGAAAAGTCTTCAAGGGCGATTAGCTTATCTGCGGAGATTTATCTCAAATTTAGCAGGAAGGTGTCAGCCATTTAGTCGCTTGATGAAGAAAGATGTGCCATTTCAATGGGATGAGGCATGTAGTAATGCATTCAATAGCATTAAGTCTTATCTTATGAAAGCACCTGTGTTGGCTGCACCTATTCATGGAAAGCCCTTACTCCTTTATATTGCTGCCCAAGAACGATCGATGGGGGCATTGCTCGCTCAAGAAAATAATGAAGGAAAGGAGGTTGCCCTTTATTATTTAAGCAGAATGATGACCCCCAACGAACTAAATTACTCGCCAATTGAAAAGTTGTGCTTAGCCCTTATTTTTGCAATACAGAAGTTAAAGCACTACTTTCAAGCGCATAGTGTGAGGCTCATTTCCAGGGCGAATCCCATAAAATATGTGATGAGTAGACCAGTGCTGTCCGACCGTCTAGCTAGATGGTATCTTCAACTACAACAGTTTGAAATTATTTATGTGCCTCAAAAAGCTGTGAAGGGACAAGTTCTGGCAGATTTTCTTGCTGATCACCCGATACCTGCTGAATGGGAACTAAGTGATGACTTACCGGATGAGGATGTACTCCTTATCGAGATTCGTCCACCATGGAAGATGTATTTTGATGGTGCGGCTCATCGTCATGGAGCTGGAGCAGGGATTGTATTCGTGACTCCTGATGGAGGGATATTGCTATACTCTTTTACTCTAAGTCATCATTGTTCAAACAATGTCGCTGAGTACCAAGCTCTCATACTCGGACTTGAAATAGCTGTTGATATGGAACAGTTGGACATTCAAATCTATGGTGACTCTCAATTAGTGGTTAACCAACTCTTGGGAAGTTATGAAGTCAAAAAGTCCGAGTTAATTCCGTATCACAAATATGCAACGCAACTAATGAGGCGGCTTGGAGGTGCAAGTATTAAGCATGTTCCTAGAAGGGAAAATAAGCAAGCTGATGCATTAGCTGCGCTAGCCTCTTCACTTACCATGCCGGATCATGAGATACAAGTCCGTGTGTGCCGAAAGTGGGTAGTTCCATCACTGATTGATGATGAAAATATTGAAGGAGGCGACGCTCATGTGGTCTCAACCTATGAAATTGACAAAGAAGATTGGAGACAACCCCTCGTTGATTATCTCAAGTATCAAAAATTACCTGAGGAGCAACGTAGAAGAACTGACATCCGTCGTCGAGCCCCTCGTTTTATCTTGTACAAGGACACGCTGTACCGAAGATCATTTGAAGGTGTACTGTTGCGCTGTCTGAGCGAAGACGAGGCATATCGGGCGATGCACGAGGCACATTCTGGAATATGTGGAGCACATCAATCCGGTCCCAAGTTACATTTTCGGATTAAAAGGATGGGCTACTATTGGCCTACTATGGTCAAAGATTGCATAGAATATGCTCAAAGATGTCAAGCTTGCCAGTTTCATGCAAATTACATTCATCAACCACCCGAGCCGTTACACCCGACCGTTGCTTCTTGGCCTTTTGATGCTTGGGGCCTTGATGTTGTGGGGCCATTACCAAAGTCGTCCGGTCAACACTTATATATATTGGCTGCGACCGACTACTTTTCTAAGTGGGCTGAAGCCATACCGCTCAAGCAAGTTAGAAAGGAAGATGTGGTGAATTTTATTCGTGTGAATATTATTTACCGTTATGGAGTTCCCCGGTACATTATCACTGATAATGGAAAATCCTTCTCCAATGGCTTGATGGATAAGTTATGTGAGAAATTTAATCTCAAGCAACGCAAGTCCTCCATGTATAATGCCCCCGCCAATGGTCTCGCAGAGGCATTCAACAAAACTTTATGTAACTTGTTGAAGAAAGTGGTGGCAAAGTCAAAGAAGGATTGGCACGAAAGGATAGGCGAAACTCTTTGGGCCTATCGCACCACATACCGAACTCCGACGCAAGCCACACCATATGCCTTGGTCTATGGTGTAGAAGCTGTTCTGCCCCTTGAGCAACAAATTCCTTCTTTGAGAATTGCTATCCAAGAAGGGCTCACGGAGGAAGAAAATGTTCGCCTGCGCCTTGAAGAGTTGGAAGCTTTGGATGAAAAGAGATTGGAGGCCCAACAAAATCTGGAGTGCTATCAAGCCCGTCTCTCTAGAGCTTTTAATAAGAAAGTTCGACGTCGCTCCTTTCAAGTCGGGGACATGGTACTTGCCGTTCGAAGGCCAATAGTTATGACTCATCGCACTAAAGACAAATTCGTCTCTAAATGGGATGGGCCGTACATTGTTCGAGAAGTCTACATGAATGGTGCGTACAAATTGGTGGACAAAGATGGCGTGAAAGTTGGTCCTATAAATGGGAAATTCGTGAAGCTATACATGCCATAAAAAAAAAAGTGAAATACTCCACGACGCATAAGTCTAAACTGCCTGTTGCTCCAAACCCGCATGAGCTAAAACTGTGGATAACAACCACCAATAGTGTAGCACGTGGTTAAACTGCTGAAACACTCCACCAAATCTAAGGTGGTAAACAAAAGGATACTCCTGACCCGCAAGAGTTTAAACTGTGAATGGTAGGAACTACGTGTGACTTGATTCCCTGTTGGGATACGTAGGCAGCTTAGAGGGCAATTTCTAAGTTCAGTTACAATCATATAAAACTAAATCCTTTGTCCGGATGATTCTTTTGTTAAAAAAAAAAAAAAGAAGAGCGGTTCTCTTTAAGACAGTTCGAATTATTTTGTGGTATATACTTGAAAGTGTATTATTCAGATTACTAAATTATTTGGATAATTACCTTTTCAAGTGTGATCAAACTTATGCAAAGATGGAATTGTTTGTATTGCAATTAATAGCTTAAAATGGTGGCTATTGAAAGAATAAGGAAAAACGGGGACGTCTGCAAGGATGTGAAAAAAAAGAGATCAAGCTTCATTATGAAATGTTTGTGCTCATAGCTACACGCTTTGAGCAGATAACAAAAGATGAAATTTGAAACAAAGTAAAAGATTGCAACTATTCCTAGAATTCAAATGACGACAGCTCCTTTCGGTTGCTTTCAAGTAATGCTTGCATCTTGTCAAAAGTTTGACTCTCCTCAGCAAGTAGGGACGGGAAATTCTCAATCTTTCGAACTTCATTTTGTAAGTCGACCATCATGCCTTACACTCGGGTAAGCTCATCTTGCTCTTCTCGTAGCCGTGAAAGTGTCTCCTTCCTGTGAGTATCCAAGAACTCAAGCCGCTTCCTCAACTCGACTTCCTCGCGATCAATCTCCTTAAGTTTCAGCATGTGCGTTGAGATCTTTTCCGCTTGTTGTTTCTCCTTACTCTGAGCATCTCTAAGATGTTGGGTGGCAGTAGAAAGCAACTCATTATATGATTCAACTGGAATTTTATTTGAGAGGGAAGATTTCACAGCGACGTAACGAGCTGCATTTGCAAAGAAAGCCTTTAAAAGGTCTTGCAAATTTGAGATATCCGTGGCATTGAAACTTTGCATTTCCTCCATGATTTCGCTTGCTTTCATTTCAAGAGCAGGCATGCGCTCTAAGGCTGTTTGAGATATCATCACCCTCAAGTTATTCCACAACATTTGGATATAGTCTCGACGGCATGTTGAGATCACACTTTGGGGGCAAAATTCAGACACTTGAGGTGCCCTTGGCCACGATGGTGGATCGAAAATTTTGAGTTTCTTTTGGGCCGATGGAGTCATATGTTCCACCTTCTGTGGCGTAATTTGCTGAATCACATTTTCATCCTCTACTGCCTTTTTGGAATTCTCACTAGCACCCATTTGTTGGGTAGAACTGACCACTTGTTTGGCCAAAAGTTCAAATGCAGTAGGTCCTTCAACTGATACTTGACTTGGTTCTCCATCATCAATGAAGATCAAGTCTTGATCATCCAACTGTAGGGAAAACGTCATGAGACAAATCATGTATATGAAATTGACAAGTAGATTTCAAATGCTAAATTAAAGAAGGCAAGGGGGGTCCTTACAATATTGGCACGGCTTATACCAGGCACAGATATATCCGGAATGTCTTTAAAGAGTTCTTTAGGATCTAAACCAATATCATCCAAAGGGAAAGTCATTACCTTGGACTTCTTGCGCTTCTAATGCTGGTCCGTGCTAGTGGATTGTTCATCCTCCTCATCAAAAGGCTCGCTCCTCTTCTTCTCATGTGAATTGCAAGAATCATGATCAATGGCTTTCACAATTTTTGAAGGAAGACGAAATGAAGTACCCTTCGAAAATTGTTCATTAGGGGTAAGGTTCTCAAGGGTAGCAACCTTGTTGTTTGAACTCTTCAAAATTTCCTTCTCGTTTCTCACAGTCTTTTGTTTCATATCAAGACTGTTATCAACTTTGGAGAGATTGTTCAGGTTTGCAAGTTCCTTCCCTTTTGACCTCTTCTGCTCCCCACTTGATTGGACACTCTTAATCAAAGTATCACGCCTTTTGAGGAGATAATCATCATGTACCGTAGACCACCATGTTTGAAAGCCTGAAGATGTGTGCTTGCTAGCATTCAAGGGATAGCTAGGAAAAAGTATCTTTGACTCTGTTTTACTACGAATGGCAGTGCGCCAGAGTATTCGACTCAAGTCATAATTTGTGGAACGCACATCTGCCCCGAGTTCCTGTGGAGGAACTTGATAAAACCCGAATTGTCGCGCGAATCTATATGGACTATATGGCTCAACAAGGAAATCCCCTTCAACATGCAAAACTAAGTAATTTGAGCAGGCGCTTACAAAATAACTTAGTTCGAGATTTGCTAGTTTGCCATCGTCAATAAAGAGTTCATTGCGATTCTTCACAAGAGAAGTGATTCCCCAAGTTACTTTATCTCCCTGATGAATGAGGTCGCGAGCACTATTTTCATCAAAGTATCGTGCGCCACCCTCTCCAGAATAGTTGGTCATGGTGGGTCCAGGCATGGTATTTGGAGTCGAATAATGGGTAGAGAAATAACTCGCTAACCAAGCATATACGTAGTGCACCGGAAAAGCCGCACGTGCACACCCTGGAGTAGCTGAGTTTGAAATTTTATCAAGCCCACGGTATATGTTTAGCAGGACAAGAACAGCAAGGCAAGTCTTACGACCGGCAGCCATCATACTAGCCATTTTGAAAGTAGATGGTCTAATATAGTGGGGGTCCTCATCTGGTAAAACAAAGACACAGAGCCAGCAAGATATAAATGCTGCAAGATAACTCTCTTCCCGCAAGTGAAGTTTAACTCCAATGGTATTAAATACACCATTGTCTTGACTTGAAAATTTGCGCGGTTGTCCAATTTCGCCATCCGGATTTTGGGTTGCTTGAGCACGAGATGCCCTCTTTATCCTTCTCTGCTTTGGCTTTGAGTACCTGGTTTTGCCTTTAAACCAGAAATTAATCCATTGGTCAGCAGAAACTCCAGCTTTGTTGGATTCCCCACGTTGGAGATGATGTAAGGCTGCGAACAGATACTCACAACTTTGTGGAATATGCCTTAATTTCTTTTCATTAACCCCAGTTAGCTCATCTGCGCATGGGATTACCTCTTCATAGATACCCCCGATGATTGGAAGTCCCCCTAACTTGTGCAAATCCCAAAGTGAGAGAGACAGCTCTCCAACAGATGTATGCAAGGTATTAGTGTCCGGACACCACGTCTCGCAGAATGCTCTAAGTACATGGAGGTTCCTATCATATGTGAAAAGCGAAGCATATAAGGCATCAAACAAGCAATTTTCACGGAGCACTTGTTTGCTCCTGCCGAGAATATCCTCCAACCACTCCCAATAATTCTCGATGTAACTGAATGCACCACTGAGTCTCAAGGAAGGACCCCAGTGTGCATCTCCATCTATGATCCGCCTGCCAAGGGTTTGAAAAGGAGTTGTCCTTGGCTCCTTATCATGAATAAGGGATTTCAAGGAGTGAACCTTCGTGCCATCATCTTGAGGAAGTTCGAGTGACCAATCCTTTAACTCTGGGTACTGGTGAGAAGGCCACTTACCTGAGTAACTTCCTTGTATAGGGGGATGCACCAATAATTTCGTTTCTTTGTCACCAGAGTCACCATCGCTGTCAGTGATAAGGAGATACTTTTCGTTTGAAAAAGCGACTTCCTTGAACACCACCATTGCATCAAGACTAACCTGCAGCAAAAGGAAGGAAAAAGAAGGTTTGGTTAAAATGGCATGGTCGAAGATAGTAAAAGCTTCTTGAATTTTGGGGTGAGTTTTATTGAAGTGGGTAGTCGTGTATTATTTTTCATGTACTCCTCAAGCCATAATATGGCTCTCGTGGGAGTTTGCGGTTGCGCCTTCTTCAAATTGAGTGGTCACACTCTCCTTCATGTACTCCTCAAGCCATAATATGGCTCTCGTAGGAGTTTGCGGTTGCGCCTTCTTCAAATTTTGGTTGCGCCATTTCTTTTGTACTCCTCAAGCCATAATACGGCTCTCGTGGGAGTTTGCGGTTGCACCTTCTTCAAATTGAGTGGTCACACCCCCTCTTCATGTACTCCTCAAGCCATAATATGGCTCTCGTGGGAGTTTGCGGTTGCACCTTCTTCAAATTGAGTGGTCACACCTCCTTCATGTACTCCTCAAGCCATAATATAGCTCTCGTGGGAGTTTGCGGTTGCACCTTCTTCAAATTTCTTGGTTGCATCGTCTTCATGTACTCCTCAAGCCATAATATGGCTCTCGTGGGAGTTTGTAGTTGCACCTTCTTCAAATTGAGTGTCCACCGTGTATGTTGTAACGAGGGATCCTCCCTTCGTGGCAAAAAAAAAAAAATGGCATTGACAAGAAATAAATGCCATAAAGTATGTGAATTACCTTAGCGTTTTGAAGTCCAAGAGCTACGGTCCTAAAATTGTGGACACAATTGGGACGTCAATTTGCTCCAGCAAGAAGCGTCAATGTCAGCTGTAACTTGAAAAAAAAAAGGGAGTCCTTCAAGAGCAAATTTTTGCCTTGCTTCCTAAGAAGGGATATTCAAGAGAAGAGACACGCAAAAAAAAAAAAAAAAAAAAAAAAGAGGGGACGTGTTGCATGCATTGATGGGACAAGCTCTTCTGGTGGGCTATATTCGTCTCTAATGTCAAGTGTGGCATTGCTTAATCACTATGGTAAAGGCAACAGATGGTCAACAAAATAGATCAATTAAGTCCAAATCAAGCAAATTTCACCAATTTCGTCATGAGAAGTGGGCATGTTAATCATTGAAGTCTTTTGGATTTCTAGTTGCTACAAAGTCACAAGTCTATCCGTTAGGCTATATGTGTACTTATTGGATTGAGTCATTCAATACAATGGAAATTGACGTGTTTAACATGAATTCTAATTCAATATTATGAGTTGCATGTGCATCGAGTCAATTTGACAAGTAACTAGAGTGCGAAGCTACGCCATGGGAGTTTTGACAACAATTAAAGTTTGACAAAATCGAATTTTCAGCAGCAACAAGTGCCAAAAAAAAAAAAATTCCAGCAACATCAAACGTGAGAAAATTGAATTTCTTAGCAGGAAAGTTTCCAGATAAGATTGTGAGTTACCTGGGGTGAAGTTCGCAAATTGTAATTCACCAAGAAGGCTGGAAAATTTTGGTGCGATTGGAATAGTATCAAGATGAAAGCTGGGAAACCTCACAAGCTTGAGAGCTTCGCAAGTTGTAATTCTTCAAGAAAGCTGAAAAAAATTTCGGTATAGCTTCGGGCAGCTCTACCTCTGTATATAAAACTCATATATGCTAGAAAAGAGGAAGTCAGTTTCTCATTCAATTGAGGAAGCTGGTGAAATTTGGGAAGTGCCGTGTTGCCGAAAAACTCGTTTAGGCCATGAGTTGGTCTTAGCACTTTCTGGTTTCAGTATCTTGCTTGACGCTTGAGGGGTTTGGAAAGTGAAGCAATAGGGGTTTGATTGAACAATTGCTCAGAGGCTCGGTTGCCTAAGGGTCCGCGATTAGTCTCTTGGGACATCTGGAATTCTAAAAATCAATGAAGCCATCTTGCAGACAATACCATTGGTTTGATAATTACCAAACCACCTCGATGATACAACTACAATTTTAGCATCTTGGGTTCAGTTTCCAAAAGTCATTCGGTTGATAGTTTCCAATGGTTTACAAGTTGATTTTAGCAATTGTCGATTTGCTCCCATGGTGCTTGATTCTGGGCGGTGGACCTATTTTGATTGGTACGTGAAAGTAAAGGTCAGAAGGAAAGAAATCACCTACCTTCTACACCGTCCAATAGTTGGTTTTGGCAATTAGCTAATTCATTGCAAGTGCTCAATGAATTCGGCAGTGCTCAATGAAGTTTGTTCAATTTCGAATGAATTCGGCAGGCACTTGCCCAATTACCAATTAATTACAAGTGCTCAATGAATTCGGCAGTGCTCAATTTGGAAATGATTGAAGGTGCCACGGCATTATGATTCTATACATGAATCAATTTGGTTCACAAGTGTTCAACTGCATTGTGAGACTAGAAAGCAAACTTGGAAGCTACAAGTTTCGGCAGTTATACTTCTTTAAATCAAGTTTAAGGAATCAATTCCAATTTGCTTGGGAATAGGATTCGGCAGCCGTCGATCTTGTTCCCTGGTTTGAAACCTCATGCAAGGTGGTGAAAATTAGCAGGTTTGGCTGGCGGTTACCTAAGTTGAGAATGTTCCAAATATTTGTGACCAGTTTCTCGTAGCATTTGGAAGTATAAAATCCAATGGGTCTTGCTCCTTTACATTGAGCTGGTGCCAGGTTGCCAAAAAAAAAAAAACAATGGCCGTCTGGAATTTGCAAAGGCTGATTATAACAAGATCATGAACTTGGAAGCTGCCAAATTCGAGTAACTTCCAATTAGCTGAGATGCGAATTGGAAATTATCTTCGATTTAGCAAGTCTGCCGCATATAATTTTGAGTGCCGAAGTGTGAAGACATTTCCTAATCTTTGCACCACGTCTCGGCTCTCTAAAGTGGAAGTTTCCTGGTGAATATTAAATGGGGAGTTCCACCGAACAAAGTGATAGCCATGCTTTGATTATTAAATGTTGGGCGGTGCAATGGTCATAGAGGTTTCCCAAATGCACGAGACTAATTGCAAGCAACAGATTCATTGTAATCACTTGGGTAATGATCCTACGCATTGCACCTTGGTGTAGACCACACGTGATTCAAGGGAAATCAAGTACTTCAAGTCTCTATTTCAATCCTTGACAAGCAAGTCTCAATTGAGTCTTGAAGTGGGGGCATTTGTAGACAAAGAAAATTTATTTAATTTATTTTAGTCAAGATTTATTTAAATTAAATCGATCTTGATTAAATTAAATTAAATTATAGAAGTCCATTATGTTTTGGACTGGCAAATTGGGCCAATATTATATGGGCTATTAAATCAAATTAAATTCATAGTGAATAACAAAATTTGACTTTGCTAGGTCTTTCGTGAATAACAAAATTTGGATATTCTGGTGTTCGGATGTTCGATATTCTTTTGTAGAAGCTGCGGATCAATTGGTCCATGTCTATTTGTCTTTCCCTTCTGGCTCTTCTTTTATTATTTCAGCTGTCTACGCGAAGTGTAACAGAATTGGTAGGAGAAGGCTATGGGAGGCTTTGGAGCATTTTTCCATGTCCGTTACTCTACCGTGGATTGCTGTAGGAGACTACAACGTTATTACTTGCGCGGAGGAAAGGATTGAAGGATCTTCTCCGAATATGCGAGATTTGGAAGAATTCACCTCAGCTTTACATCGCAGTGGCTTATTTCCAGTTCAATTCGATGGGTCTGCTTACACATTGACCAATGGTCGCATGTGGCAGCGGCTGGATCGAGCGGTTGTTAATGCCGCCTGGCTCGCAGATGTTGAGATGACTAAAGTAGCTCATCTTCAACGGGGGCGGTCTGATCATTGTCCGTTGCTAGTCAAGGGGGGTAGTACATCGACAAGGCGATCATCATTCCGGTTCCTCAATGTCTGGCGCGGTCACTCCAGTTTTCAACAAACAGTCAAGTTGGCGTGGTCTCAGTCTGTTTCTGGAGTGGGAATGCAGAAATTCTTTAATAAGTTACAGGTGGTTAAAAGAGCTTTATCTCGATGGAATGTGGAGGTTTTCGGGAATGTCTCTCAAAGGGTCAAACAGGCAGCAGACAATTTATTGGCCAAGGAAATTTTGTATGATCAGAATCGGGATACGGTGTCTAGGACGGCAGTTCACGAGGCTAGGGCACTTCATTCTCGGGAGCTAGCATTGGAATGTGAATTTTGGAGACAAAAGGCTGCGATTAAATGGATCAAAGAGGGTGACGCTAATACCTCTTTTTTCCACGCAGCAGTTAAGCAAAAACGCAGTTGTAATTTTATTGCACGCATCAGGGGAAGTGGCGACAGTTGGTTTGATAGTATAGAGGATATTAAGCTGTCAGCAAGTGATTTTTTCTCCACGTTGTTCACAGCAGACCGCGCTGCAGGTTCTGGCATCAGGCCGTCACTTGAGCTGCCTAAACTTACGCCAGAAGAGAACGATATGTTGCTGAAGTCTCCATCGGTAGAAGAAGTTCACACGGTTATATGCTCGTTGGACTCTCAGAGTGCTGCGGGACCCGATGGGTTTGGAGGGGGTTTTTATCAAAGTTGCTGGGAGTGTATCAAGGACGACTTCATGGATGCGGTGCAGGATTTCTTCGCTGGTGCCTCGATGCCCCGCGGATTTTCAAGTACCACGATCACATTACTGCCTAAGAAGGAGGGTGCATGTGAGTGGAAAGATTTTCGACCAATAAGCTTATCTAACGTTAGTTCGAAGATCATCTCGAAAATTTTGTCTACCCGCATTAATACACTCCTTCCTAAGTTGATTTTGGAGTTTCAGACTGGATTTATACCGGGCAGGGGGATACAGGATAATGTCCTCCTCGCTCAGGAATTAATTCTGGATTTGGACAAGAAATTGCGTCATCCTAATGTAATTTTGAAATTGGATATGGAGAAGGCCTATGACAGGGTGGAATGGGGGTTTCTTTTGTACATGCTTCGTGAATTTGGCTTTAAGGAAGGTGTGGTAGATCTGGTTTTTCGGTTAATATCCAACGTGTGGTTTTCTGTATTGGTTAATGGGGAGCTCACGAGTTTTTTCAAATCGACTAGAGGGGTACGTCAGGGGGATCCTCTATCTTCTACTCTTTTCCTTTTTGTATCGGAATTCCTTGGACGGAGACTTCAGCAGCTGGTTGCTAACACTCCGAGGTTTAGATTTTTGAGTAAGGGGGGGCTGGTCCCGTTTCTTGCGTTTGCTGATGACATGGTTATCTTCACACGGGCATCGGTTGACTGTCTGCAAGCTGTGTCGTCCTTGTTGCGAGAGTATGAAATTCTTTCTGGCCAAAAAATAAATCTTGCCAAGAGTAGGTTTCTGTGTTCGTCGAAGATTCCTTCGGATACCATCACTTTAATTCAACAAGCTACGGGGTTTCAAGGGCAATCTTGGCCTGTGAGATATTTGGGAGTGCCACTGTTTCGTGGCCGTAGTAGGAGTATTTTATTTGATGGAGTTTTTGCTTCTGTTAGAGCAAAGCTTCTTCATTGGAGTTCCCGCTTCTTGTCTGCTGGGGGGAAGATCATATTGTTTCGGCATGTGTTGAACTCAATGCCTATTTATTTATTGCAGGTTTCTAAACCACCGAAGGGGATTTTTCTAAGGCTAGGTAGGCTGTTTAATGCATTTTTGTGGGATGGCAAGGATGGGAGACGGATTCATTGGTCTTCCTGGGAGAAATTATGTTTTCCAGTCGCAGAAGGGGGTTTGGGTTTCAGATCACTGCTGGATGTAGAGAAGGCGTTTGCAATGAAATTATGGTGGAGAATACGTCAAAAGAATTCTACGTGGGCAAGGTTCATGCATCGAAAGTACATTGGTGACCAACATCCGTCCTCGGCAGAGGTTGGTGTTGGGTCGGCAATATGGAAGCGGGTCTGCTCAGTTCGGACTGTTGCTGAAGCCAATTTTCGTTGGCGTGTTGGTGAGGGGTTTGTCGATTTCTGGTACGATCGTTGGCTTTTTGACGAACCGCTTAGTAGCCAGTGTGATGGGGAGCCTCCTCATTGTTTGGTAGCTGAGTTCTATAGCTCTACAGGGTGGAATATTGAACGTTTGCTCCAGGTTCTTCCTCGATCGGTCGTTAATAGTATTTTGCAGACAAGTGTTGATCCAGCTCTTAAGGATGAATTGGTTTGGGCTCCTTCAACGGATGGTAGGTTCACTGTGTCGTCTGCATGGGATTTAATTAGACAGCGGCGTAACCTGTCTTTGGTGTGGCGCGGAATTTGGTGTCCATTGCTGCCGTTAAAGATGTCTTACCTTGTTTGGAGGATTTTGGCTGGTTTTCTGCCGTTGGATGACAAGCTCCGTTCTAGAGGGTTTTCATTGGCTTCCAAGTGTGATTGTTGTGGTGATTCACAGGAGTCTTTGCATCATATTTTTGTGCAGGGCAACTTGGCAAGTGCTGTCTGGAAGCATTTCTTCCGCGCTTGCGGTATCCCGTGGACTTCATTCTCATGCGTTTCTTCGTTGCTAGTGGTGTGGTTTCAATCTTCTGGGAGTGGGCGTTTGGATCATGTTCGGTGTGTTATACCTGTTGTAGTGTTATGGTTTCTGTGGCGTAGTAGAAATGACGCTCGGTTTGGTAATGTTCCCTCGGCTTGCTTTAAAGTTATTTCAGACATCAATGGGTGGTTGGTTGCTCTGGGGGCTGCGCGTATGTTGAAAAGGTCTCAGTTGGAGGGGGATACGGATACCTACTTTGCACGGTATTTTCAGCTCAAACCACATAAATCTTTCTGTCCGCAAGCTATATCTTGGAGGAAGCCTCCTCGAGGGGCAGTCAAGCTGAACACCGACGCAAGTGTGTCAAATGGGTTGGCGAAAGGCGGAGGAGTGGTACGGGATTTTGAAGGGAAGATGCTTGGTGCTTTTTATAAGGAGTTTGGGGAATGTGAGGTGGTACATGCGGAAGGGTTAGCGTTGTTAACTGGTCTACAGTGGTGTGTTGGGACAGGGTTGTCAGATATTTTAGTAGAAGTAGATTCTCTAGTGTTGGCCCGGCTGGTTACTAGTCAATCGATTGGTAAGTGGCCGTTGTGTAGCATTTTAAGCCAGATTCGGTTGTTGTTAGGTAAGGTGCAGGGGACCATTACGCATATCTATCGTGAGGCGAATGCTGTGGCAGACAGCCTAGCGGCTTTATCTTTGGAGAGTCCATTTGTTACTTTCCAATCTCATCATCTGCTTCCAAGTAGGGCTCGGTCGTTGATTAACTTGGATGCAATGGGCTATCCATATATTCGAAACGTTAGTTGTTAGGTATTTTCTTATTTTTCTGGCATGTGTTGAAGGGAGGGTTTGCTTCCTTCGTCGTATGATTTTGTTGCTGTTGAATAAAATTTGGGGGGTTCTCCCCTTTTATTAAAAAAAAAAAAAAAGTTATAGTGAATTGATTGCTTTATTAATTCACCATGGACCATCTGGCCCACTAGTTAAGCCCAAATTAAATGGGTTTCTTGAGTTATAAGTTACCCAAAATGCAGGAAGATATCTGGAAGGTTTTCTTGAAGACCTAGCCTACATAATTTGGCTATAAATAAAGGTCTTCCCTCAAGGCAAAGATATAGAAAAATCCCTAACATTCGGAGAAACTCTGTCAAATTCCCTCAAGAGCTTTCTTCCTCAAATCCAAGTCCAAATCAAGTCAAACAAATCCTCCATGTAGTCCCTCAAGATCTTGGTGTGTTCCATTCCAAAATCAATTGTAGACTTTGCAAGGTTCCATGTAGTTGGTACTCCAAGAGTTAAACCTCGTTTGTAACCATTCATGGAACAATGTCAACTCAAATCAGTCCACACCAAAGGGGAGTTGCTTCGAGCTCATTTTGATGGGAACACTCCACATTTTGTGGATGGTTGTGTACCAAGGGTTCGTTTAAAGAACAAGTACCTGAATGACCATTATGATTTTCATCTTGTTCTTAGTCCACATGAATCTCCAACATCACCAAATCCGCCTTGGGGCCTTGCAAGTGTGTTCGGGCCGTAGTTCGATTTCATGGGATACACTTCACACCACTTTGAGGACCCTTACCTCATGACCACAAACGATCAAGTTTAGCATACATTGAAGATGGTTTGTGAGATTCAAGGTTCGACAAGGGTTATTTTCCAACTTAGCACGTGGGTTTTGCATTGGATGACATCTATAGCCATCCAAACCAGATTGAGTCGAAGGCATGTAACTCGTCTTGTCACCATTCGTGCTTCAATTTGTGGGCAAATTGCTTTCAAGAGGAGGGGAATGATACGAACAAGAGGAGCCATTGGAGTAAAGCCATGAGTTTTTCTTGGCAATATGTGGTGGCATTAGATTTGGGATTCATACTACCAACTCTTGTAGTATCATCCATTTCCATCCAGATTTGAGGACGAATCCTTCTCAAGTGGAGGGGACTGATGTGTGAACGGACCTTGGCCCAAGTATTGACCCAGTCCGAGTTACATTGGGCCCAGTCACACGTGCACAAGCCAAGTTCTTCAAAGAATTCCTCCAAACCCGTGTTCGAATTGTCCAAGACCAACATGGAGTCCATAGAGAAATTGAAGGCTTGGAAGGAGAAAATCAAGTTATCTACACCACGATCCAAGCCCATGAAGAGTCAAGTGGGCCTCCGAGTGAGTTGGCCGAATAGGGCCTTAGGCTTTAGTGTTTAATTGAGAGTTAGATTAGTTGTTCTAGTAGAGTATGGGCCGGTCCATCTTGATCCCAAGATGGCCGAATTCCCCTTTTCCTTGTTTTCCTTAGGGTTTTAGTAACTCTTAGCCTATAAATAGGCTTGCTTCGTAAGGTTTTAGGTAGACGTTTTATGTATAAAATTACTTTGTTTTTCGACTTTCTTGCTTGTGAGAATTTCGAGCTTTACGTGCTTCTGGCAAGGGTGATTGAGCCATCTTGCGTCTTGTCTTTGATTGTTCTACCGTCCTATTCCCTGGAGTATTCACCTTCATCGGAGTCGTCGTTCTACCGCCTTTAATCAAATCGTGTCGTCCGTTTGATTCTAGGTCCCGCAATCCAAGCGTTGGACAACCTCGCTAGATCCTTGGGTAGACGTGCTACGTGTCTCGAAACGTGTTGATCGAGGACCGTATCAGTTGGCATCGGAGCTTAGGTGGAGGTTCCCTCATACGTCATGGCGAATACAAGACGCATAAAAGCTAGCCCACAACATTGTCTTCCTGATCCTAAGGGAGTCAAAGAAGTGGCATTACGTGGTGTAGATGAGCAATTGGACCTCGTCAAATCTCAATTGCTTGGTTGGTTTTAGAATGCCTGGCAGGCCCATTGCTTAGATACCATACCAGGACCATAATTTGCTCTTGGAAGGTATTCCCGAACACAACAGCCTCTCTCTCTTGGGCTTTCAAAAGTTCAAGGGACTTTTATCACAAGAACAACTTATAGCAAAGCTATGGACATCTAAACAACCACGCAACTATTAGGATCTCTCGGCCTTCCCTGGTGAAAATAGAAACTTAGAATTCCATAAGGATAGAAGCAAACTGGGAATTTTATTGGTTTTTCTCGATGATCCTTTACAATGAAGACTGGCCTCTATTTATAGAAATAGAATTTGGCCCTTCAGGATACACGACTCTTTGAAAAAGTAAACAACACACAACTCTTCGAAAAAGTAAACAACACACGACTCTTCAAAAAAGTAAACAACACACGACTCTTCTTATGGGGACCCTTCCATGTCAACGTCATTCCATGCCCACTGGTAATCATCCTCTAGGGTGTCTGATGGAGTAGTGGCTGGATCTGTAATGTTTAACATTTCAATGTGATATTGATGTGCTCGTGCATTCTTCCTTTTATTTTCAATGCTTTTCCACTCTGATCGAGTTTTGAACTGATAGGAAGAAACTGTTGAGGATGTTGGAAAATCTTGTGATGATCCTATGTCATTATAAGGATCCTGGGAATCCTGCATCACAGTATCATTCATTTTATTCTGATACTCCTTTTTTGCTTTTTTGATTCTGGTCCAGTGAGGATGACTTGAATGGTAGTTCCACGAACCATAGTGACCAGGCCATATTTCAGGAGGAATGCATCTGTTTTCCTGAAATATATATCTCTGTGCTTCCTCATACTCATTATCAAGGTCTAAAATAGTATGATCCATTTCTTTATAAATTACTGCACTTGGACAGGATTGGACTTGGTTATTTTGCAGATTGCAAGGTCTATGGAAATGGAAAATAACATATTTAGACTGAGTTGAAAATAATCCAGACCAATATGTTAATGGTCGAAACCATTGCAGAAAAGTTTGAAGGTTTGGATTTAATGGTTGATTAAAGAAAAGTGATTGAAATTCCGTAAGAATATGATATTGATGGCAAAGACACCAAAAATACCATAACAATGATTTTGGAAAATCATCATGTCTGGCAATGAAAATTTGACAGAAAGGATATTCAGGATTAGTTCCAAAGGGATTTAAGATTGATCCTCCATATGAACTGAATATTTCAAATTCATATTGATTTCGGATTCTTTCAATATCTTCTTTTTCCCATGGATGAGGAATTTGGTGAATATCTGGGGGTTTAGAACAAACAGGTGAGAACATGAAACAAGGTTGGTCTTGTTGAGGCAAAGGTTCTTTCCTTGAGAAGAAATCAGCAACAATGTTCTTTTTTCCCTTAATATTTTTAACCTCAAAGGAATATTGGGAAAACCATGCTGACCATCTCAGTAATTGGGGGTTAGGGACATTGTTTTGTTTGAAGTGCAGCATTTTAGGAAATGATCCCATATCCATTTCAACCAAGAAATGATGAGATATAAGGAAAAAAGAGAATTTCTTTATACCATTCTTGACTGCAAGGATTTCTTTGAACGTGGAATGGTAGTGTTGTTCAGAAACTTTGAATTTTCCACTAGCAAAACCACAACAATGTTTTGTTCCTTGTTCATCTTCTTCAAGGAGTACTGCTCCCCAATACTTATCACTGGCATCTGTCTGTAAGATCTTTTTCCCATCTGATGGAATATGAAGTGTAGGAAGATCTTGGAGTGCCTTCTTGAGGATTTGGATTGCTTGGGTTTGAGAAACACCCCATGGTGGAGGTTTCTTTTTAAGCATTTTAGTCAAAGGACTAATATGCTTGGAAACTTTGGGAAGAAATTCCCGGACATAGTTAACAACACCAAGGAATTGTTGGACCTGAGTTTTTGAAAGATTGTCTTCAGGGAAATCTTTAATGGATTGTCCAACATGCTGTTCAGGAGTACATTTTCCTTGAGCAATTTTCATTCCGAGAAATGAAATTTCTTGCTGAGCTAAAAACATTTTCTTTTCAGAAAGCATTATCCCGTATTGCTTAACAAGATGATGAAAATCTTTAAGCAACTCAAGATGTTCTTCAAAATTATTACTGAAAAGAAGAATATCATCAATGTAAACAAGTGTGGAATGTAAGATAGGCTGAAATATCCTTATCATCGCTTTTTGAAAGAGAGAAGGTGCAGTTTTTAAACCAAAGGGCATCACCTTCCATTGGAAATGATGATTTGGGATACAAAATCCAGTTTTATGCCTATCCTCAGGATGAATTCCCAACTGCCAGAATCCAGATTTTAAATCAAATTTAGAAAACCAGTTGGCCTTGGATATCTGGGAAAAAATAGTAAATCTGTTGGGTATTGGAAACTTATCATCAAGCAGGAAAATGTTTAGAGGCTGGTAATTGATTACCAATCTCATTTTCCCTCTTACCTGTTCAGATCTTTTGTTAACATAGAATGCCTGGCAGGCCCATTGAGAATGAGAAATCTCAATGAGTCCAAACTTTAAAAGTTCGTGGCATTCTTGTTCTGCAAGCTTTGTGTCATTGGGATTCATTCCAGAATGACTAGCTTTGTGTACATTAAATGCTGGAACTGTTTTTGTCACCCTTTTCCCAAATTTTAACATGTCCTTAGCAGATCCTCATCTGCTTGAAGCTCTTAAAGTATAGGTACAAATCATTGGTGCAGAACAAGTGTCAGACGCCATCGCAGCAACCCTCCATTACCAGATGGTCTATCATGTTCAGAATCATGCCCTTGATCTGGCTATTCCAGGAGGAGAAAATGCTCTTTTAATAAGAGTTGATGAAAAGAATGGTGCCTCTTGTACTCATGTTCCTCGGCAAATTTCAAAGCAAGATTTAATCCAGTTATTACCAAATGACTGGATTACAGACTATGAAGATCTGCATGCTCAAGCAAATGAACCCCTTGAATCCTCAAATTCAAGGATATTTCATACCAAAGAAGGGAGAACATCAATTTCATTTGATCATTCTCATTTTAAAGATTTGATTTCAAAATCTCATCCTTCTATTATGTGTGCACAGGTATCTATGTATTATCCCTCAGAATTTGAAGAACAATGGGAAATACATGATGATCATCCTTAGAATCTTCGGCAGGTACATCGTAGTCAAGATATTATCAAATATTTTGATAACGAAGGACTCCCAGTATCATGGTTTCAGGATCCTATCTCAGGTCATATCTATTTTGATGTTTGCAACATTTGTGACTCCTGTCAACTTGAAAATATTCTTGGTTTTGACTTACCAGATTTATCTTGTAAGAAAAAATCAAAATCAAAACAAGTTGAACCCCGACCCTGCAAACCAGACCTGGATCCACAAGATCCAGACACTGATACCTTTGCATCTCAAAGAAGCCAGTTTAATGGTTATCAAATTCCTTCTGATTGGATTCCAAAAATTTCTCAGACACCTGATTCATATTCAAAAAAGGATCTTCATCCTTATTATCAAAAGTGTCTTGATATTTTGGACAAAGAAGCACAAGAATCCAAAAAGGAATGGACTCTTAAACCATTTTGTAAACCTGAACCATTACTTCCAGTTCCAACTCCTCGGGTTCAAGAATGCTTTATGTTTAGTGAAGCAGATTTTCCAAAGTTGGAAACTTTCAATAAGAATGGTGCTAGACATACTCCAAAAATCCAAAATACTTCTTCAACAGTTTTACCAAGTGGAGAAACTGTTCGACCAAATCCCACAGAAGATGTTCTAAATTGGCAGACTGAGAACTCTCTTGTTCAAAACACTGCCCTTATATCTATTCATAAGAACATCTCAGAAGCCAAAGATAAGATTGAACAAATTGATACCACTGTATCAACTCAACAATCTCAGGTTTCTCACATGATTGAAGTTTTTGAAAAAAGACTTCAAGAACTTAAGTATATCTTGCCTTCTGATCCATCCACTCTAGCTGATTTTATCCTCAACAAAGAAAAGGAAACAAAGTTTATTCAAAATCAGCTACATGTTCTGAAAACCACAGGACAAGTTCCTACATATGATGTAGGGTCTTCCATACCTCTTTTTAAGGTCGGTCCCATGTATGGTGCAGTACCCCTTCAAAGTTGGCCGACACCTTTCTATTTTGGAGAAGTCACTACTCCATCACCATCTCTTTACTTTGCAACACCACAGCCACAGGTTACCAAACCTTTTGATATTGCAGCAACTTTACGAGAATATCGTAAAAATAAACAAATTCAAAAGGATGCTGAAATAGCAAAGAAAATAGCTGAAAAAGAACAGAGAAAAGTTGAAGCTGAAAGGGAGAGAAAGGCAAAACAATCTGCCATAGGACAGCCTTTGTGACACCCCGAAAAAAAAATGAGTTTGAGAACCCGGAAATTTTCTAATTTTCTAGGGTTTATTTTATTAAATCGCTCGCCTTTTCTATATTTTCTTTATTAGAAAAATTCCCCAGATAAAGTTTATGAGCAAAGATAGTTTTAAAATGATTTTTCTAGTGTCGGTTAGTTTTTGAGAAATTAAGAGCGTATTTTGAACGTGGGACCCGCAAGTGCGGCAAATGCATTATATTTTTGACAACTTGTTGAAATTTTATATTAAGTGATATTATTGTACAATGTGTTAAGATATTTGTATTGGAGAAACAAAAAGATAAGTTTTAAACCTAAAGGTGACAAGTGTCACTTTCTTACTCAAGGGTGGACTTTGACCATTTTTACTACCTTTACTAATTGATTAAAAACTTGACCCAAAATTCATCTTCTTCATAAGCTCCTTGGCCGAACCTCTTGGAGACAAAAAGAGAGAAAAGTTTCCAATTTCTTCCTTCTATTTCTTGCCCAATCTCACAAACCAACCGTTAAAACCGTGATTGCTCCATAAAAACCTTTCTCTTGGTGGTATTAAGGTGTGTGGTGAAGTGGTTTGAGAAGCAAAGGTGCTAAGTTGGGTCTTTCCTTGGGTTTGCATGGTAAGTGACTAAGGAACCTTTCCTTTGATCTTGATAATGTTCAATTAGTGATTGGTGGTGGTTGAATAAGTGATTTTATGGATGATTTCATGATTTAGGTTGAAATTAGTGAAGTTTTATATTTAATTAGGATTTTTCTGTTCTCATATGATTGTTATTATGTGGTTATGTATGATGATTGGAAATGATAGTTGATGATTCTATAAGGTGGAAAAAGTGGAAGATTGCAAGTAAATTCTGTTTTGGAAGAAATCTGGAAAATTAGGGTTCTTGGTTCTTCATTCTGTCCGAAATTTTAGGTCCTAGATAGAGGCCGAATTGGCCTTGTCTTAAAACATGAAAGTTGTAGGTATTGATGTTTTAGAGGTGCCTGTAAAATTTCAGGGCAATTGGAGTAGTGTAGAATGAGATAAGATGAATTTACTGTTGCTGTTCTGGGTTCATCAGGATGTAAGAACTGCGCCTGTAATGGGTTGTTTTGACTGGAATTGCTCTGGATTTGGTTGTTGAGGTCTTCTGATGAAATGTATCTTGATGTCCTAGCTACCATATTCCTTTGGAATTTCTGCATTTGGACCTGTTTAGACTGAGTTGTACTGATTACAGCATAGTGTAATTTGTAAACCTGCAATTACGGTTCTGGTTTGTTATTTGGCATATTTGACTTAGTTGTGTTGGGATTTGGACTGAGTGACCTTCTACAATGTTGTAGCCCTGTCTTTTAGCTTCGAAATGGTGTATATTGCACCTTCATCCGATACTCGATGTGCCTTTGGTACCATTACCGCAAAATGACGTCAAAACTGTTTTTCTGGTTTTGAGCTTAACTTTCATTTCCGGACTTTTCCCTAGCTTGACTTGTACTAGTACTACTTGGAGCTTGCTGAATGGCTATTGGATGAACTTTGTTGTTGTGTGTGTACCTTTGGGACTGGCTGAGGATATAATGAAGCCATGATGGCTGGAAAAGTAAGCAAATTCAGGAGAAGTGCTGTCCGAACTTTGAAAGGACTTGATTGCATTGAGTTTGTGATCTAAGACTTGGATTTGAGCAAGGCAATGTTATATGATGGATGATTTCTGAGCCGTGGAGGTGAGTGACCTCAAACTATTTCTAAAATTATTTATGAACCGTTTCTTGTATTATTTACTTTTGAACTGTTTCCAAATTTACTTTTGAACCGCTTTCCCGCATTATTTACTTTTGAACTGTTTTCAAGGTTAATTTTGGAACTGTTTTCTTACATATCATGCGTGCTTGCATATCAGTGTCTTGTTATTATTGATTTTGCTTTCAATGATTGTTAAAACGAGTTTTCTAGGCGAGTGTGTACTTTATCGCACTCGACCTAAATAAATATGAAATTTTCAATGATTAGTGATTAAATGCTACTTGCGCATGAATGTAAGCCTTTTGGGCTGAACTGGCCATTGCCCCTTGTTACCGGTCGTCTCGAGCCAGAAGCGGACTCGGTCGGGCGACTAGAAACTTGGGTGAACGTTTCGGTATACTCGAGTATTACCTTGTAGGTTGGTGGAGCCTGGCCAAAAGCCAGGGACGGGGTGAATGAATGCACGAATGAAACCAAAAATGCAATGAAATGACAGGAGAACGAACGTATCCTTTTCATGAATGTTACTATCGCTTTCCATTGTAAATGTTTCGTGAATTATTGATACTCCATATTGAAATGACATCATTGAAATGAACTATTGTTAAACAGATTTGATTACTGATTTTACTGGTTACTCGCTGAGCTTCTAGCTCACCCCAAAATGTTTTATTCCCCTCCACAGGGCTCAAGGCGAAGGAAGGGCTTGTAGTGTTTATTCATGGATTATCTCATGTATGGACTGAATTTGGATTTCCTTTTGTGTAATCATTCATATTGGGATTGTATTGAACGTTTAGAATTGCCTGGATGTGTAATAGGCTAGTTTTGGACTTCCTCCTGTACAATAATTGTGATCAAGGATCAGAGTGGCGCAGTGGAAGCGTGGACGCTTCGCTTTTGATATGTAAATGTTGGAATATTTGATTTTTATTTGAGATTTTATCTTGTATTTGTTTGAGGACTGTAGTGATCGACTGAGTCCCGGCGAGAGCCGGACAGGCGGCCCGCCGAACCCTCTGGTTCGCCTTAGGGGGAGGTGGGGCTGTGACAGTTGGTATCAGAGCTTAGGCTTCAGATCTCTGTAGTGTATCCTAGGCTTGAAGTTTAGGATGTCGGACTGTGGGTTTGATTTGACTCTTGAGAGATTTTTTCGGGATGTCTTGACTTGATTGGTACAAGAGGGAATGTCGAGGACGACATTCTTTTAAGGAGGGGAGATTGTGACGCCCCGAAAAAAAAATGAGTTTGAGAACTCGGAAATTTTCTAATTTTCTAGGGTTTATTTTATTAAATCGTTCGCCTTTTCTATATTTTCTTTATTAGAAAAATTCCCCAGATAAAGTTTATGAGCAAAGATAGTTTTAAAATGATTTTTCTAGTGTCGGTTAGTTTTTGAGAAATTAAGAGCGTATTTTGAACGTGGGACCCGCAAGTGCGGCAAATGCATTATATTTTTGACAACTTGTTGAAATTTTATATTAAGTGATATTATTGTACAATGTGTTAAGATATTTGTATTGGAGAAACAAAAAGATAAGTTTTAAACCTAAAGGTGACAAGTGTCACTTTCTTACTCAAGGGTGGACTTTGACCATTTTTACTACCTTTACTAATTGATTAAAAACTTGACCCAAAATTCATCTTCTTCATAAGCTCCTTGGCCGAACCTCTTGGAGACAAAAAGAGAGAAAAGTTTCCAATTTCTTCCTTCTATTTCTTGCCCAATCTCACAAACCAACCGTTAAAACCGTGATTGCTCCATAAAAACCTTTCTCTTGGTGGTATTAAGGTGTGTGGTGAAGTGGTTTGAGAAGCAAAGGTGCTAAGTTGGGTCTTTCCTTGGGTTTGCATGGTAAGTGACTAAGGAACCTTTCCTTTGATCTTGATAATGTTCAATTAGTGATTGGTGGTGGTTGAATAAGTGATTTTAAGGATGATTTCATGATTTAGGTTGAAATTAGTGAAGTTTTATATTTAATTAGGATTTTTCTGTTCTCATATGATTGTTATTATGTGGTTATGTATGATGATTGGAAATGATAGTTGATGATTCTAGAAGGTGGAAAAAGTGGAAGATTGCAAGTAAATTCTGTTTTGGAAGAAATCTGGAAAATTAGGGTTCTTGGTTCTTCATTCTGTCCGAAATTTTAGGTCCTAGATAGAGGCCGAATTGGCCTTGGCTTAAAACATGAAAGTTGTAGGTATTGATGTTTTAGAGGTGCCTGTAAAATTTCAGGGCAATTGGAGTAGTGTAAGATGAGATAAGATGAATTTACTGTTGCTGTTTTGGGTTCATCAGGATGTAAGAACTGCGCCTGTAATGGGTTGTTTTGACTGGAATTGCTCTGGATTTGGTTGTTGAGGTCTTCTGATGAAATGTATCTTGATGTCCTAGCTACCATATTCCTTTGGAATTTCTGCATTTGGACCTGTTTAGACTGAGTTGTACTGATTACAGCATAGTGTAATTTGTAAACCTGCAATTACGGTTCTGGTTTGTTATTTGGCATATTTGACTTAGTTGTGTTGGGATTTGGACTGAGTGACCTTCTACAATGTTGTAGCCCTGTCTTTTAGCTTCGAAATGGTGTATATTGCACCTTCATCCGATACTCGATGTGCCTTTGGTACCATTACCGCAAAATGACGTCAAAACTGTTTTTCTGGTTTTGAGCTTAACTTTCATTTCCGGACTTTTCCCTAGCTTGACTTGTACTAGTACTACTTGGAGCTTGCTGAATGGCTATTGGATGAACTTTGTTGTTGTGTGTGTACCTTTGGGACTGGCTGAGGATATAATGAAGCCATGATGGCTGGAAAAGTAAGCAAATTCAGGAGAAGTGCTGTCCGAACTTTGAAAGGACTTGATTGCATTGAGTTTGTGATCTAAGACTTGGATTTGAGCAAGGCAATGTTATATGATGGATGATTTCTGAGCCGTGGAGGTGAGTGACCTCAAACTATTTCTAAAATTATTTATGAACCGTTTCTTGCATTATTTACTTTTGAACTGTTTCCAAATTTACTTTTGAACCGCTTTCCCGCATTATTTACTTTTGAACTGTTTTCAAGGTTAATTTTGGAACTTTTTTCTTACATATCATGCGTGCTTGCATATCAGTGTCTTGTTATTATTGATTTTGCTTTCAATGATTGTTAAAACGAGTTTTCTAGGCGAGTGTGTACTTTATCGCACTCGACCTAAATAAATATGAAATTTTTAATGATTAGTGATTAAATGCTACTTGCGCATGAATGTAAGCCTTTTGGGCTGAACTGGACATTGCCCCTTGTTACCGGTCGTCTCGAGCCAGAAGCGGACTCGGTCGGGCGACTAGGAACTTGGGTGAACGTTTCAGTATACTCGAGTATTGCCTTGTAGGTTGGTGGAGCCTGGCCAAAAGCCAGGGACGGGGTGAATGAATGCACGAATGAAACCAAAAATGCAATGAAATGACAGGAGAACGAACGTATCCTTTTCATGAATGTTACTATCGCTTTCCATTGTAAATGTTTCGTGAATTATTGATACTCCATATTGAAATGACATCATTGAAATGAACTATTGTTAAACAGATTTGATTACTGATTTTACTGGTTACTCGCTGAGCTTCTAGCTCACCCCAAAATGTTTTATTCCCCTCCACAGGGCTCAAGGCGAAGGAAGGGCTTGTAGTGTTTATTCATGGATTATCTCATGTATGGACTGAATTTGGATTTCCTTTTGTGTAATCATTCATATTGGGATTGTATTGAACGTTTAGAATTGCCTGGATGTGTAATAGGCTAGTTTTGGACTTCCTCCTGTATAATAATTGTGATCAAGGATCAGAGTGGCGCAGTGGAAGCGTGGACGCTTCGCTTTTGATATGTAAATGTTGGAATATTTGATTTTTATTTGAGATTTTATCTTGTATTTGTTTGAGGACTGTAGTGATCGACTGAGTCCCGGCGAGAGCCGGGCAGGCGGCCCGCCGAACCCTCTGGTTCGCCTTAGGGGGAGGTGGGGCTGTGACAGCCTTCATCCTCTCAACAGGAACCACCGGCTTCATTGATGTTTAGTACCTATACTAATCCTACTTTTTCTATTGAACAGGAAAGGAAAGCAAATGAAGCTACTAGGGTATATGATAATCCCTTGTCAACAGTGCTAGATGTGTGACGACCCCACCTCCCCCTAAGGCGTACCAAAGGGTTCGGCGGACCGCCTGCCCAGCTCTCGCCAGGACTCACTCACTATCTCAATCGAGTCACGTACACACATTCATGAACCATAAATAACATTCCCAATTCAAGCTTATAATTTACATTAATAGAAATCGAAGTACGAAGTCTCAATACACCAAACTAGATCAAAACGAATACAATCCAAATACAACATGTTCCATCCGAGGAATAGCGTGAGTACAAGTCAAAATCAAACAGCTAGTCTATGCTAGACTTTACATATCTCACACCTCGCTCGTACCCCTGAAAGGAAAACAAATGGAGTGGAATGAGCTAAAAGCCCAGTGAGGTTCCAAATAGCAAATTGACCATTATTTATAAGTACGAGTTTTCGATATAGCAAAGTAACGAGCATAAAGTGTTCATAAATGTGAACAGTAACACGTCAAGTAGAAATCTTAAAATGAGCGAATGTAGAAAATTTTTCAAAAGAAACAATAATCCAATAAACAATAACTACTCCAAAGTATAAGGATACGGATGACTCTCAGGAGCCAAATTCCCATTACATTACTAGAAGCTTGATCCCGTAGTAGTTGACACTCCGTCAACTTTCAAGTAAGTAACCAATCCAGTAGAACACCACTTAAACGACTCTCCGTCCACCGTTCAACCCCCAGCTGGGCCCAAAATCCTCAAGAACACGGGTGGTAATACTCGAGTATACCGATTAGTCGAGGAGATATCACTCCACTCGACAATACAAGAGACCCAGGGTTCGTTACCCAATCGACCAAGCCCTTGCCGGCTCGACTAGAGTAACTCGCCACAGGGTTTCTGGAATTCCAGGAAGTGCGCGCATCATAAACAAGTATATCAAGTCAATTGCAACAATAAACAAGTATATCACGTAAGGGCAAGTGCGATAAAGTACACTCTTGCCCTTACAATTCACGTATATAACATGTAATCAGATTGGTCACGTATCAAGTTCAAGTATCAAGTTCAATTCGGTATTTGAAAGCACTCACCCAAAAGATATAGTGCTACTGGTCACTTTCAGGTTATACTCCGAGTTCGGAGTCCAAATCTGCGATAAAACTCAATTTGAGAACTTTGAAACATGACTAGAGTTCGAAACTTAGACGTTTCGTTCAATAAGAATCAAGAAATTGAAATTCACTTGGAGAATACTCGTGAGATACTCGCTCACTTTTTAAATGATAAAACTTTGTAACATTTATACTTGAAATGGTCATGCGAGTCGAAAGTACAAGGGAAAACGTACTTTGAGCAATCATTATTTCATTTCTCAAGGGTACAAGTTCGGCCAAGTCCTTACTTATATACCTCGAACAAGAAGACTCAAGTACCCTAGATGGTTCAAGTACTATTCATATCAACTCGACCCAAGTCGCAAGTGTATTTATATAGTCCTCGAGCGTAAATTTGGGCAGCATGCCCTTTGTGTTTACCTAATTTTCCAGCCATTTAGGCTTCATTATTTTTCTTCAACAACAGCCCAACAACATACATATCAGCAATTTATGTCAAGAGCCGTTCCATAGGCTCACAATATCATAACAACAAGAACCGCATCAAGTACAAGTGCAGAAATTCAATGTGGCACAAGACAGATTTGACGTATACAAGCGGAAATAACTTGTCCGAGGCTACGCTTATCGGATTAAGGCGAAACCTATGCCGTTTCGAAGCTAAGACACAAAGCTACAACATTCATGAAGGTCACTTAGTCCATTTCCTAATGTAACTTAGTCAAAATCTCAGACTACTAAACCAGAAACCAATTCATCGGCTGTTTAAACGCATTATGCTGTAGTGGACGTAACTCAGTGTACACAAGTCCGAATCAGGTTTTCTTTGAGGCATTTTAAAGCTACTTCAGAACACTACAACTTTTATGTTTTGACCCAGAGCTAAATCAGAATGGATCCTGATCAAAAATCGTGATAAACTGGACTGAACTGAAGAAACGGACTGCTGGGAAATTCTTAAAACAGTAGGGGTATTTTGGACTTTTAACGTTCTACGTTGCTCCGATTGAGCTGAAATTTTATAGGCACCTATAAAACATCATTTCCTACAACTTTCCTTCTTTGACCCAAGGCCAAATCGGCCTCTAACACATAGATACAAATTCGGACAGAAGTGATCAAGAATTTTCCAGAAATCTGGAATTTGTAGTTTCTAGTGAAATTTTCCCTAATTTCTCACTCCAATCACTCCCAAAACACCTTATAAAACCTCAATGGTAACATACAAGTATCACACATCAAGTTGGGCAGAAATTCCACAGCCCTAGTTCATCAATTAAATTGGGGAAAAACTTCTACACATGCTAGCATCCATGAATCCACCACCAATCAAGCTACTAAGCTTACTTTAACCATGATTGAAAGAGAAAGTTAGAGAGATATCATCCTCTTACCTTGATTTGAGTTCTCCAAGGGTAGCCCAAGCCTTCTCTTTCCAAAATTTCACCACCAAACACTAGCTAATCACTCAAGGAGAAGATTAATCGGTTTGGTTTGGTTTGATTCTTGCTTTATAGATGAATCCAAGAAGAAATGAAGAGGTTTCTCTCTTATTCTTCCTCTCTCCCTCTCTCGGCTCTTAGCAGCAGAAATGAAGGAAAAATGGGGCTTAACTTGTCTTATAAGAGAGTAAGAGAATTAGGACTAATGGTGTCCACAAATCTTGGCCAACACTTGGACTAATCTTGACCACAAAATTTTCTTTCTCTTGCCTTGCCTTTGAGCCACACATTCGGTCAAGCTATCATCATGAGGGGGAAGATATTTTGCTCAATTAGTAATGAGCTTATACAGTAAGAAAGTGGTGGTCAAGTGGTGCGTTCAAACGGTAGTGCGCGGGACCCGCCGGTTGGCGCCGTTTTTCTTAAAACTCACGTACTAGGGTTTTTACTTCCCATTAACTAACTTTATACCATTGCTACTAATCACTTATTATTTCTCACTCAAAAGTCACTTTTAATCTCCAAATTTAATCCTTACTCTGTACCGAAAATTCATCCGGCGAAAAATCGCGAAAACCCTAATTTTGCTCCAAACTTGAAACCGAAGCGTAAAACCTTATTTTCTAGGTTTATTTACACTTATCATGGAATAATTGGATAGTAGGGCTTTAATAAATGATAATCTTCAAATAAAAAGAAATTTTTAAGAAAACGTGAGGAATTTTCCAATTCCAGTAATTAAAATTAGGGTTTCAATTAAAATATGAGACATTTAGGAAAACCGGTTAGTCACAAGTAAACTAGGGTTTTTGGCTACAATATTAGGGTTTCTAGTCTTTTAAACCAAAATAAGGTTTTAAATCAACCCAAAGAAATACACTTTAATATTTTCTTCACAAACAACCTCCTAATATTCGGGATGTTACAAGATGAACTTCATGAAAATTCAGTTCCCTATATTTCAGCCTATACTGAATTTCATGATAATTCCTCTAAAGATACAGGCTCCGAAGAAAGCAGTCTTTCTAATTCTTCAGATGATGACACGATATCAACAGCTGATACTTCAGAATCCTCATCCGAAGAAGAAACAATTCCCCAGATTCACATGGCAGATCCAGAACCAGAAGTGGTTGAACCTGATGACAATGAGGAGGAAGGAGAAACATCATTTGATCGAACCCAGCGAGCTACTTTTCCAAAATCAAAAGGAGTACCTCTGTTTACAATTGATAATATTCCACCTGAAAAGTGGGAAGCAAGGTTCCATGAATTCCATGCTTGGATGCTTGCCCAAAATTTAACAGAAGAATCTCACTTTGAAATCTTATCAATTTTTACAGCTCATCTGGCTGGAATCCTCAAGGATTGGTGGACAACCATTGGAGATGCAGATAAAATGCTCTTTTTAACCAAACAAGATTTCCTGGAAAATATTCATATTCTCCATCTCACATTTCTTGGAAATGTCCGAGAATTCCATGAAGCAAAAAGAAAAGAATTCTTTCAAATAAAATGTTTATCTTATGATCGACGAGATCTAAATAAACATTTTAAAAAGATGATTAAGTTATTTTACTCTCTTGGTGCAGATATCAATCTCAAACAACCGTTTATCAGTTCCCTTCCCAAGGCACTTGCAGATGGTGCAGAAATGTATATCCATAATAAGTATGGATCAGTTTTAAATCTCACCATTGGCCAAATCAAACAAGCAGTTTTCCTATCTCTTGATGACCTTTGTCATAAGAGGAAAGTTATTCGAGAATATCTAAAAGGAGATGTTTGTTTGGACCAAGCCTGCAAAAAGCCAGAGCTAATAACCAAGGGAAAGTGCCAAGCCTGTACTCCATCCCAGAGGAGAAAAGGATCCAGAAGATTCAAAAAGTTCAAAAGCTTTACCAAGACCTATAAGAATTTTCCAAGAAAATCCTTCCGAAAGAAATGGAGATATTTTAGACGAAAGTCTAAAAGGTTCAGAGGTACAAAAGGCAACAAATGTTTTATCTGTGGAAAGCCTGGACATTTTGCAAAAAATTGTCCTCAAAATCAGAAGGGAGTAAAATTAATTTCAGAAATTCAAAATGAACTTCATTTTTCCATATCTGATTTAGAATCTGAATTTTCTGAACAAGAGGAGCCTACTGACACTACTCTATTGGCTTTACAGGTCCCCGAAGAAATTTTAAGTATTGGGCCTATTGCTATGACAAATAAAGAGGAAAAAGAAGAGGAAGTTTATCCACAAACTCTTATTCATATCTTGTTGGATAAATATTCTAAACCTATACCTCTTATTGCATTTTTTGATACAGGTGCCCATACTTCCATCATGAGAAAGGATATCTTACCAGACTCATATTGGATTCCTGAAGTGAATAAGTTTAGAGGAGCTGATGGAAATCTTTTTGAAACAAGATTTGTCACAAAAAATCCCATCACTCTCAAACTTCTCCCTGATTGCTGTGTTAGTTCAAAATTTCTGGGAGCAAACTTTTCCGGTAAGGACTTGTTGTTAGGATTTGATCTTTACAGGCAAAATAAATATCTTATTACAGGAAATGGGATAAAATCAAAAAAGTTTTTTAAACCTTTCATTGAAATCCCAAAGCTGTATTTACTACAAGAAGAAAGTATTCAACAAGATCAACTCCAGCAGTTTCAAAAGCAGATTATTCAAGAATCATGCTCAACAAATCATCAAGAGTTTTTACAAAAGTGTGATCATCCTTTGTGGGAAAATTCTGAGTTTTTTATCCGACTTCATTTTAAGAAAAATGAGGATATCAATCCCACAAAAGCTAGTCATTCTGGAATGAATCCCAATGACACAAAGCTTGCAGAACAAGAATGCCACGAACTTTTAAAGTTTGGACTCATTGAGATTTCTCATTCTCAATGGGCCTGCCAGGCATTCTATGTTAACAAAAGATCTGAACAGGTAAGAGGGAAAATGAGATTGGTAATCAATTACCAGCCTCTAAACATTTTCCTGCTTGATGATAAGTTTCCAATACCCAACAGATTTACTATTTTTTCCCAGATATCCAAGGCCAACTGGTTTTCTAAATTTGATTTAAAATCTGGATTCTGGCAGTTGGGAATTCATCCTGAGGATAGGCATAAAACTGGATTTTGTATCCCAAATCATCATTTCCAATGGAAGGTGATGCCCTTTGGTTTAAAAACTGCACCTTCTCTCTTTCAAAAACCGATGATAAGGATATTTCAGCCTATCTTACATTCCGCACTTGTTTACATTGATGATATTCTTCTTTTCAGTAATAATTTTGAAGAACATCTTGAGTTGCTTAAAGATTTTCATCATCTTGTTAAGCAATACGGGATAATGCTTTCTGAAAAGAAAATGTTTTTAGCTCAGCAAGAAATTTCATTTCTTGGAATGAAAATTGCTCAAGGAAAATGTACTCCTGAACAGCATGTTGGACAATCCATTAAAGATTTCCCTGAAGACAATCTTTCAAAAACTCAGGTCCAACAATTTCTTCCCAAAGCTTCCAAGCATATTAGTCCTTTGACTAAAATGCTTAAAAAGAAACCTCCACCATGGGGTGTTTCTCAAACCCAAGCAATCCAAATCCTCAAGAAGGCACTCCAAGATCTTCCTACACTTCATATTCCATCCGATGGGAAAAAGATCTTACAGACAGATGCCAGTGATAAGTATTGGGGAGCAGTACTTCTTGAAGAAGATGAACAAAGAACAAAACATTGTTGTGGTTTTGCTAGTGGAAAATTCAAAGTTTCTGAACAACACTACCATTCCACGTTCAAAGAAATCCTTGCAGTCAAGAATGGTATAAAGAAATTCTCTTTTTTCCTTATATCTCATCATTTCTTGGTTGAAATGGATATGGGAAATGATCCCTCAAATGCTGCACTTCAAACAAAACAATGTCCCTAACCCCCAATTACTGAGATGGTCAGCATGGTTTTCCCAATATTCCTTTGAGGTTAAAAATATTAAGGGAAAAAAGAACATTGTTGCTGATTTCTTCTCAAGGAAAGAACCTTTGCCTCAACAAGACCAACCTTGTTTCATGTTCTCACCTGTTTGTTCTGAACCCCCAGATATTTACCAAATTCCTCATCCATGGGAAAAGGAAGATATTGAAAGAATCCGAAATCAATATGAATTTGAAATATTCAGTTCATATGGAGGATCAATCTTAAATCCCTTTGGAACTAATCCTGAATATCCTTTCTGTCAAATTTTCATTGCCAGACATGATGATTTTCCAAAATCATTGTTATGGTATTTTTGGTGTCTTTGCCATCAATATCATATTCTTATGGAATTTCAATCACCTTTCTTTAATCAACCATTAAATCAAAACCTTCAAACTTTTCTGCAATGGTTTCGACCATTAACATATTGGTCTGGATTATTTTCAACTCAGTCTAAATATGTTATTTTCCATTTCCATAGACCTTGCAATCTGCAAAATAACCAAGTCCAATCCTGTCCAAGTGCAGTAATTTATAAAGAAATGGATCATACTATTTTAGACCTTGATAATGAGTATGAGGAAGCACAGAGATATATATTTCAGGAAAACAGATGCATTCCTCCTGAAATATGGCCTGGTCACTATGGTTCGTGGAACTACCATTCAAGTCATCCTCACTGGACCAGAATCAAAAAAGCAAAAAAGGAGTATCAGAATAAAATGAATGATACTGTGATGCAGGATTCCCAGGATCCTTATAATGACATAGGATAATCACAAGATTTTCCAACATCCTCAACAGTTTCTTCCTATCAGTTCAAAACTCGATCAGAGTGGAAAAGCATTGAAAATAAAAGGAAGAATGCACGAGCACATCAATATCACATTGAAATGTTAAACATTACAGATCCAGCCACTACTCCATCAGACACCCCAGAGGATGATTACCAGTGGGCATGGAATGACGTTGACATGGAAGGGTCCCCATAAGAAGAGTCGTGTGTTGTTTACTTTTTTTGAAGAGTCGTGTGTTGTTTACTTTTTTTGAAGAGTCGTGTGTTGTTTACTTTTTCGAAGAGTCGTGTGTTGTTTACTTTTTCGAAGAGTTGTGTGTTGTTTACTTTTTCGAAGAGTCGTTTATCCTGAAGGGCCAAATTCTATTTCTATAAATAGAGGCCAGTCTTCATTGTAGACTTTGCAAAATCAATTGTAGACTTTGCAAGCTTCCATGTACCCCGTTTGTATCCATTCATGGAACAATGTCAACTCAAATCAGTCCACACCAAAGGGGAGTTGCTTCGAGCTCATCTTGATGGGAACACTCCACATTTTGTGGATGGTTGTGTACCAAGGGTTCGTTTAAAGAACAAGTACCTGAATGACCATTATGATTTTCATCTTGTTCTTAGTCCACATGAATCTCCAACATCACCAAATCCGCCTTGGGGCCTTGCAAGTGTGTTCGGGCCGGAGTTCGATTTCACGGGATACGCTTCACACCACTTTGAGGACCGTTACCTCATGACCACAAACGATCAAGTTGAGCATACATTGAAGATGGTTTGTGAGATTCAAGGTTCGACAAGGGTTATTTTCCAACTTAGCACGTGGGTTTTGCATTGGATGACATCTATAGCCATCCTAACAAGATTGAGTCGAAGGCATGTAACTCGTCTTGTCGCCATTCGTGGTTCAATTTGTGGACAAATTGCTTTCAAGAGGAGGGCAATGATACGAACAAGAGGAGCCATTGGAGTAAAGCCATGAGTTTTTCTTGGCAATATGTGGTGGCATTAGATTTGGGGTTCATACTACCAACTCTTGTAGTATCATCCATTTCCATCCGGATTTGAGGACGAATCCTTCTCAAGTGGAGGGGACTGATGTGTGCACGGACCTTAGCCCAAGTAATGACCCAGTCCGAGTTCCATTGGGCCCAGTCACACGTGCACAAGCCAAGCTCTTCAAAGAATCCCTCCAAGCCCTTGTTCGAATTGTCCAAGACCAACATGGAGTCCATAGAGAAATTGAAGGCTTGGATGTAGACAATCAAGTTATCTACACCACGATCCAAGCCCATGAAGAGTCAAGTGGGCCTCCGAGTGAGTTGGCCGAATAGGGCCTTAGGCTTTAGTGTTTAATTGAGAGTTAGATTAGTTGTTCTAGTAGAGCTTGGGCCGGCCCATCTTGATCCCAAGATGGCCGAATTCCCCTTTTCCTTGTTTTCCTTAGGGTTTTAGTAACTCTTAGCCTATAAATAGGCTTGCTTTGTAAGGTTTTAGGTAGACGCTTTATGATTAAAATTAGTTTTTCGACTTTCTTGCTTGTGAGAATTTCGAGCTTTACTTGCTTCTAGCAAGGGTGATTGAGCAATCTTGCGTCTTGTCCTTGATTGTTCTACCTACCTATTCCCTGGAGTATTCACCTTCATCGGAGTCGTCGTTCTACCGCCTTTAATCAAATCGTGCCGTCCGTTTGATTCTAGGTCCCGCAATCCAAGCGTTGGACAACCTCGCTAGATCCTCGGGCAAACGTGCTACGTGTCTCGAAACGTGTTGATCGAGGATCGCAATAGTTGGCCTCAGAGCTTATGTGGAGGTTCCCTCATACATCATGGCGAATACAAGACGCATAAAAGCTAACCCACAACATTGTCTTCCTGATCCTAAGGGAGTCAAAGAAGTGCCATTACGTGGTGTAGATGAGCAATTGGACCTCGTCAAATCTCAATTGCTTGGTTGGTTACCCGTTGCGGTGTCAAAGACAAAATTTGTACCTTGGCCATTGATGGGAGTTGTGAAGTCAACCTTGCAACTGCTATCATGGTTGAGAAATTAAATCTTCCAACCATTGGTCATCTTCGACCGCACAAGTTGATGAGTACTCAAGGTGTTGTCTGGGTTACTAAGCACACACTTGTACCTATTCAAATCGGCAAATATGTGGACGAGGTGTTGTGTGATGTAGTCCCAATTCAAGTGACACATGTGTTGTTGGGCAAAGCGTGGATGTCGAGGCGAGAAGTTAAATATGACGGACATGCTAATAAGTATTCCTTCTTATTTAATAGTCGTCGTATTGTACTTGTATCACTTACTTATGACCAGTTTTGTATTGATCTAGAACACATGAAAAGTGAGGTTGAGCGTTATTGAATGGAGAAACAGCTAGATTAGGGAATTGTGCCTGAAGAGATAAAACCCGAGGGAGTTGAAAGCAATGAGATGAAAGGGTCAGCTGTTGAAATAGACAAAGAGATGGAAAAATCTGATGAGATGGGTGGTAAAAAGGAAGAAAAGAGAGAAAGTGGGCTGATCTTGAGCAACCCGGTGAAGGCCTATTATTTTCCTAACGAACTTACCTTGCTTTGTTTAGTGTTTCTTCTTGTATTCAGATCAAGCAAAGGCAAGTTGAGCTGATCTTGGTGTGTTCCATTCCAAAATCAATTGTAGACTTTGCAAGCTTCCATGTAGTTGGTACTCCAAGAGTTAAACCCCGTTTGTAACCATTCATGGAACAATGTCAACTCAAATCAGTCCACACCAAAGGGGAGTTGCTTCGAGCTCATCTTGATGGGAACACTCCACATTTTGTGGATGGTTGTGTACCAAGGGTTCGTTTAAAGAACAAGTACCTGAATGACCATTATGATTTTCATCTTGTTCTTAGTCCACATGAATCTCCAACATCACCAAATCCGCCTTGGCCGTTGCAAGTGTGTTTCGGGGCCGGAGTTCGATTTCACGGGATACACTTCACACCACTTTGAGGACCCTTACCTCATGACCACAAACGATCAAGTTGAGCATACATTGAAGATGGTTTGTGAGATTCAAGGTTCGACAAGGGTTATTTTCCAACTTAGCACGTGGGTTTTGCATTGGATGACATCTATAGCCATCCTAACAAGATTGAGTCGAAGGCATGTAACTCGTCTTGTCGCCATTCGTGGTTCAATTTGTGGACAAATTGCTTTCAAGAGGAGGGCAATGATACGAACAAGAGGAGCCATTGGAGTAAAGCCATGAGTTTTTCTTGGCAATATGTGGTGGCATTAGATTTGGGGTTCATACTACCAACTCTTGTAGTATCATCCATTTCCATCCGGATTTGAGGACGAATCCTTCTCAAGTGGAGGGGACTGATGTGTGCACGGACCTTAGCCCAAGTAATGACCCAGTCCGAGTTCCATTGGGCCCAGTCACACGTGCACAAGCCAAGCTCTTCAAAGAATCCCTCCAAGCCCTTGTTCGAATTGTCCAAGACCAACATGGAGTCCATAGAGAAATTGAAGGCTTGGATGTAGACAATCAAGTTATCTACACCACGATCCAAGCCCATGAAGAGTCAAGTGGGCCTCCGAGTGAGTTGGCCGAATAGGGCCTTAGGCTTTAGTGTTTAATTGAGAGTTAGATTAGTTGTTCTAGTAGAGCTTGGGCCGGCCCATCTTGATCCCAAGATGGCCGAATTCCCCTTTTCCTTGTTTTCCTTAGGGTTTTTGTAACTCTTAGCCTATAAATAGGCTTGCTTTGTAAGGTTTTAGGTAGACGTTTTATAAATCAAATTACTTAGTTTTTCGATTTTCTTGCTTGTGTGAATTTCGAGCTTTACTTGCTTCTGGCAAGGGTGATTGAGCAATCTTGCATCTTGTCCTTGATTGTTCTACCGACCTATTCCCTGGAGTATTCACCTTCATCGGAGTCGTCGTTCTACCGCCTTTAATCAAATCGTGTCGTCCGTTTGATTCTAGGTCCAGCAATCCAAGCGTTGGACAACCTCGCTAGATCCTCGGGCAAACGTGCTACGTGTCTCGAAACGTGTTGATCGAGGATCGCAATAGTTGGCCTCAGAGCTTATGTGGAGGTTCCCTCATACATCATGGCGAATACAAGACGCATAAAAGCTAACCCACAACATTGTCTTCCTGATCCTAAGGGAGTCAAAGAAGTGCCATTACGTGGTGTAGATGAGCAATTGGACCTCGTCAAATCTCAATTGCTTGGTTGGTTACCCGTTGCGGTGTCAAAGACAAAATTTGTAGCTTGGCCATTGATGGGAGTTGTGAAGTCAACCTTGCAACTGCTATCATGGTTGAGAAATTAAATCTTCCAACCATTGGTCATCTTCGACCGCACAAGTTGATGAGTACTCAAGGTGTTGTCTGGGTTACTAAGCACACACTTGTACCTATTCAAATCGGCAAATATGTGGACGAGGTGTTGTGTGATGTAGTCCCAATTCAAGTGACACGGGTTGTTGGGCAAAGCGTGGATGTCGAGGCCAGAAGTTAAATATGACGGACATACTAATAAGTATTCCTTCTTATTTAATAGTCGTCGTATTGCACTTGTATCACTTACTTATGACCAGTTTTGTATTGATCTAGCACACATGAAAAGTGAGGTTGAGCGTTATTGAATGGAGAAACAGCTAGATGAGGGAATTGTGCCTGAAGAGATAAAACCCGAGGGAGTTGAATGCAATGAGATGAAAGGGTCAGCTGTTGAAATAGACAAAGAGATGGAAAAATCTGATGAGATGGGTGGTAAAAAGGAGAAAAGAGAGAAAGTGGGCTGATCTTGAGCAACCCGGTGAAGGCCTATTATTTTCCTAACGAACTTACCTTGCTTTGTTTAGTGTTTCTTCTTGTATTCAGATCAAGCAAAGGCAAGTTGAGCTGATCTTGGTGTGTTCCATTCCAAAATCAATTGTAGACTTTGCAAGCTTCCATGTAGTTGGTACTCCAAGAGTTAAACCCCGTTTGTATCCATTCATGGAACAATGTCAACTCAAATCAGTCCACACCAAAGGGGAGTTGCTTCGAGCTCATCTTGATGGGAACACTCCACATTTTGTGGATGGTTGTGTACCATGGGTTCGTTTAAAGAACAAGTACCTGAATGACCATTATGATTTTCATCTTGTTCTTAGTCCACATGAATCTCCAACATCACCAAATCCGCCTTGGGGCCTTGCAAGTGTGTTCGGGCCGGAGTTCGATTTCACGGGATACGCTTCACACCGCTTTGAGGACCGTTACCTCATGACCACAAACGATCAAGTTGAGCATACATTGAAGATGGTTTGTGAGATTCAAGGTTCGACAAGGGTTATTTTCCAACTTAGCACGTGGGTTTTGCATTGGATGACATCTATAGCCATCCTAACAAGATTGAGTCGAAGGCATGTAACTCGTCTTGTCACCATTCGTGCTTCAATTTGTGGGCAAATTGCTTTGAAGAGGAGGGGAATGATACGAACAAGAGGAGCCATTGGAGTAAAGCCATGAGTTTTTCTTGGCAATATGTGGTGGCATTAGATTTGGGGTTCATACTACCAACTCTTGTAGTATCATCCATTTCCATCCAGATTTGAGGACGAATCCTTCTCAAGTGGAGGGGACTGATGTGTGCAGGGACCTTAGCCCAAGTAATGACCCAGTCCGAGTTCCATTGGGCCCAGTCACACGTGCACAAGCCAAGTTCTTCAAAGAATCCCTCCAAGCCCTTGTTCGAATTGTCCAAGACCAACATGGAGTCCATAGAGAAATTGAAGGCTTGGAAGGAGACAATCAAGTTATCTACACCACGATCCAAGCCCGTGAAGAGTCAAGTGGGCCTCCGAGTGAGTTGGCCGAATAGGGCCTTAGGCTTTAGTGTTTAATTTATAGTTAGATTAGTTGTTCTAGTAGAGCATGGGCCGGCCCATCTTGATCCCAAGATGGCCGAATTCCCCTTTTCCTTGTTTTCCTTAGGGTTTTTGGAACTCTTAGCCTATAAATAGGCTTGCTTTGTAAGGTTTTAGGTAGACGTTTTATAAATCAAATTACTTAGTTTTTCGATTTTCTTGCTTGTGTGAATTTCGAGCTTTACTTGCTTCTGGCAAGGGTGATTGAGCAATCTTGCATCTTGTCCTTGATTGTTCTACCGACCTATTCCCTGGAGTATTCACCTTCATCGGAGTCGTCGTTCTACAGCCTTTAATCAAATCGTGTCGTCCGTTTGATTCTAGGTCCAGCAATCCAAGCGTTGGACAACCTCGCTAGATCCTCGGGCAAACGTGCTACGTGTCTCGAAACGTGTTGATCGAGGACCGCAATAGTTGGCCTCAGAGCTTATGTGGAGGTTCCCTCATACGTCATGGCGAATACAAGACGCATAAAAGCTAGCCCACAACATTGTCTTCCTGATCCTAAGGGAGTCAAAGAAGTGCCATTACGTGGTGTAGATGAGCAATTGGACCTCGTCAAATCTCAATTGCTTGGTTGGTTTTATACCCGTTGCGGTGTCAAAGACAAAATTTGTAGCTTGGCCATTGATGGGAGTTGTGAAGTCAACCTTGCAACCGCTATCATGGTTGAGAAATTAAATCTTCCAACCATTGGTCATCTTCGACCGCACAAGTTGATGAGTACTCAAGGTGTTGTCTGGGTTACTAAGCACACACTTGTACCTATTCAAATCGGCAAATATGTGGACGAGGTGTTGTGTGACGTAGTCCCAATTCAAGTGACACGGGTTGTTGGGCAAAGCGTGGATGTCGAGGCCAGAAGTTAAATATGACGGACATACTAATAAGTATTCCTTCTTATTTAATAGTCGTCGTATTGCACTTGTATCACTTACTTATGACCAGTTTTGTATTGATCCAGCACACATGAAAAGTGAGGTTGAGCGTTATTGAATGGAGAAACAGCTAGATGAGGGAATTGTGCCTGAAGAGATAAAACCCGAGGGAGTGAATGCAATGAGATGAAAGGGTCAGCTTTGAAAAGACAAGAGATGCGAAAAATCTGATGAGATGGGTGGTAAAGGGGAGAAAAGAGAGAAAGTGGGCTGATCTTGAGCAACCCGGTGAAGGCCTATTATTTTCCTAACGAACTTACCTTGCTTTGTTTAGTGTTTCTTCTTGTATTCAGATCAAGCAAAGGCAAGTTGAGCTGATCTTGGTGTGTTCCATTTCAAAATCAATTGTAGACTTTGCAAGCTTCCATGTAGTTGGTACTCCAAGAGTTAAACCCCGTTCGTATCCATTCATGGAACAATGTCAACTCAAATCAGTCCACACCAAAGGGGAGTTGCTTCGAGCTCATCTTGATGGGAACACTCCACATTTTGTGGATGGTTGTGTACCATGGGTTCGTTTAAAGAACAAGTACCTGAATGACCATTATGATTTTCATCTTGTTCTTAGTCCACATGAATCTCCAACATCACCAAATCCGCCTTGGGCCTTGCAAGTGTGTTCGGGCCGGAGTTCGATTTCACGGGATACGCCTTCACACCACTTGAGACCCTTACCTCATGACACAACGATCAAGTTGAGCATCATTTGAAGATGGTTTGGTGAGATTTTCAAGGTTCGACAAGGTTATTTTCCAACTTAGCACGTGTCGTTTTTGCATTGGATGACATCTATAGCCATCCTAACAAGATTGAGTCGAAGGGCATTGTAACTCGTCTTGTCACCATTCGTGTTTCAATTTGTGGGCAATTGCTTTGAAGAGGAGGGGAATGATACGAACAAGAGGAACCATTGGAGTAAAGCCATGAGTTTTTCTTGGCAATATGTGGTGGCATTAGATTTGGGGTTCATACTACCAACTCTTGTAGTATCATCCATTTCCATCCAGATTTGAGGACGAATCCTTCTCAAGTGGAGGGGACTGATGTGTGCAGGGACCTTAGCCCAAGTAATGACCCAGTCCGAGTTCCATTGGGCCCAGTCACACGTGCACAAGCGAAGTTCTTCAAAGAATCCCTCCAAGCCCTTGTTCGAATTGTCCAAGACCAACATGGAGTCCATAGAGAAATTGAAGGCTTGGAAGGGAGACAATCAAGTTATCTACACCACGATCCAAGCCCATGAAGAGTCAAGTGGGCCTCCGAGTGAGTTGGCCGAATAGGGCCTTAGGCTTTAGTGTTTAATTTATAGTTAGATTAGTTGTTCTAGTAGAGCATGTGGCCGGCCCACTTGATCCCAAGTTGGCCGAATTTCCCTTTTCTTGTTTTCCTTAGGGTTTTGTAACTCTTAGCCTAGTAAATAGGCTTGCTTTGTAAGGTTTTAGGTTAAGACGTTTAAAATAAAATCAAATTACTTAGTTTTCGATTTCTTGCTTTGTGAATTTCGAGCTTTACTTGCTTCTGGCAAAAGGGTGATTGAGGCAATCTTGCATCTGTGTCCTTGATTGTTTTCTACCGACCTATTCCCTGGCGTATTCACCCTCATTACGGAAAGTCGTCGTTCTACAGCTTTAATACAAATCGGTCGTCCGTTTGATTTAGGTCAGCAAAATCCAAGCGTTGACACCCGCTAGATTCCTCGGGCAAACGTGCGTACGTGTCTCGAAACGTGTTGATCGGAGGGACCCGCATAGTTGGCCTCAGAGCTTATGTGGAGGTTCCGCGAATGTATTTGAGTTTCAAAAATATCATATAAGCGGTATGTTGTACTTACATGTGAGTTTTTAGTCGAAATTAATCTTTTGTTATTGCAATATAAAGTAACTTCCATACTTTTTTTATTGTGATTCAAATAAATAAGATTAAATATTTCATTTATAATTTTTTATCCGTAAACTATATCACAATATGTTTGAAAACTAAACACCTTATACAAAGAAGCTTGTTTTGGAAGAGAACGTAAAAATAAAAATAAGAAACAAAAGATAAAACTATTATACATTAGTGGATTTAATGTATAAAAAATTCTAAGATAATAAAAAATAACGTGTGGATCGAATCAAATCTCCACGGATCAGAAAAATGATATCCCGATTCATACAACTCTTTGACTTGGATGTGACCCAATCCGTATACGATCCGGGGGTCGGATTGAGGTCTAATCATTGGGTTTTTTGGATCATCGAGCCGAGTTGCATGCACGAAAGAAACCCCTACACTAGATCATTCGATTCACATCTGGATGGTGTTAGGGAGAAACACCTCGAGAGAATCCACCAAAAAGTTCAATATGCAAGTCAGGAACCCAACTCTGATCCAAAAACTTAACCTATTAGGTCTCGGACCCTTACTTTACATATTAACTGCTCTGTATCTATCTCTCGGACCAATGTGGGACTAACCATTTACTCATGAATCTAACAAATCTCCCCCTTCATGAGTAACTCCCACATTAAACCCAAATTTACAAGCCCTTCTTCGACCCTACTTTAATACTTAATGCAAGTCCACCTTTATCACTAAGGTCACCTCTTCTCCCAAACATGGACCCACTCTTCTTCAACATTCAAACTGCATTTTGGACCCCTGCCAAACCCATGACGCATCTGATCCAACACCAACCAAATTCCTTGGCACTTCGGTCCACCATCAAGAAGAGGATTTCACCGGTCCAACTCTGAGAAGAATCCACTTGCCCATGAGTAGCCCAATCTCATAACTTGAAACTCTGATACCAATTTGTTAGGGAGAAACATATCGAGAGAGTCTACCAAAGAGCCCAATATGTAAGTCAGGAACCCAACTCTGATCCAAAAGCTTAAACTATTAGGTCTTGGGCCCTTATTTACATATTAACCGCTTTTTCTCCATCTTTCGGATCAATGTGGGACACAACCCTTCTTTACTCATGAACCTAACAAATCTCTCCCTTCATGAGTAACCCCCACATTAAACTTAAATTTATAAACCCTTTTTTTTTTTTAGCCTACTTTAGTACTCAATGCAATCCCACCTTTATCACCAAGGTCACATCTTCTCCCAAATAATGGACGCCACTCTTCTTCAACATCCAAACTGCATTTTGGACCCCTGCCAACCCTTGATTCTTTGGTTTAACGTCAAGCACGGACGCCTCTGCCGAAACCTGGCAACACTTGGTTCACAGCCACCAAATTGTCTTGCACTCTGTATCGGTCCACCATCAAAAGAGAGAATTTTTGCACCAGTCCAAGCACTGAAGAAGAATCCACTTGCCCATGAATAGCCCAGTCTCATAACCTGAAGCCCTGATACCAATTTGTTAGGGAGAAACACCTCGAGAGAATCTACCAAAGAACCCAATATGTAAGTCAGGAATCCAACTCTGACCCAAAAGCTCAAGCTATTAGGTCTCGGACCCTTACTTTACATATTAATCGCTCTTTAATCTATCTCTCGGATCAATGTGGGACTAACCCTTTACTCATGAACCTAACAGACGGTTATGTCTCATGGTTCACCGTAGTAGTCTATACAACAGCACTTTCAATTGTAGAGAACTTCCATAATTTCAGATACTTAGGATTCCTTTGGGATTGGGTGACATATCAAAAATCACTTAATTAGTAGAACTTTTGATTAAAGTATTTATCAAGTACTTTTTCTATTTGATAATGTGTAATTTGAAATTTCTAAAACATGTTTATCTATTCATTTAGTTCAAAATTTATAATAAAAGTATTAAAAGTTATTTTTTTTTATTTTTTAGAACATAAAAGCTGCTTTAAAAGCATCAATATTGAGCTTATGTCAGAAGTATTTTATTGGCAAAATACTATACTCCTAAATTCAAGAAATGATACTTACCAAACACGTTAAAAATGCTTTTGTAATTTTTTAGCAAAAGCACGGCAACTCCAAGCAGGGGCCTACTATCATAATGTTGGAGACTCATACTGTTTCTAAAAATGGTAAAAGCATGTAAAAGTTTAAAAACGGCATTCATAGGTCAAATATATTTCAAGTTGTCGGCTCAACAGCTTGATTCTTGATCAATAGTTACTAGTATTCGAGATACATCGAATCTGTGTACAACTAATTTTTTTTTTTTAAAGATAATCATTGAAATTATTTTTGTGAGAATTGATTTTATACTTTAATAGTGCATGTGTAGAAAATTAACCAAAATAAAATGTGCAAATAGATATTTATTTCGTAATGGATAGTTACGAGGAAAGAAACAGAGGAGATATGGTGGTAGATAGTTATGAAGATTAATTTAAAAAAATCATAAAGGGATAAATTTTAATCTACAGGAAAAGGTTCCTTCCTCCTTTATATATAGTATAGTATAGACTCTACAATATTTTTGATGTGGTTCACATTAGTAGCTAGCCCCAAAAAAATGCATAATAAATTTCCAAAGATGCACAGTAGGACCAATAATAAATACCTAGCTAGCAGGCAAATGAACGTACCTGGCTCGCAAAAATTTCCAAGTTAGATTGTGTGGAGCGGCCAAGAAGCTTCATGTGCAAGAAGAACTAATTCATGCAATCGTAAAAATTCTACATGGAAACATATTTGATTGTGGAAAAATATGACTGTTGAATAAGCCAGTCTGCAAATCTGGTCACCGATTCCTCTTTTCGGCACTGCAAATGCAGACGCGATAATGTAGGATAGTGTACATTATCCAGACGGGTGCACTACCGACCAGATTGGTCGGGTCGGTAGTGGTTCAGTTTCCATCATCTCCTACACCCAATTTCCTTTTAGATTAAAATAGTAGTGTAGAATATATAGATAAAAAAGTGACTATTAAAAACAAAAAAAAAAATGCAGACGAGATAATTCATGGACACGAAAGGAAGAAAAGAACGCGGGCATAGTAAAATGTGAACATTTCCAGAGTCCAAAAAGATTACAATCGTACAAGGAAAGATGATAACTTCCAGGAGGTAATGTCATCTTGATAATGGGAATTATCGTATTCACTGACTACCGTCGTGTATGCTTGGTGAAATTTTCGGCTGCGTTTCCTCGATTCCCGTGCAGTTGTTTTCATTATTGTCCACTGCTCTTAATATTACCACTTACACGAAATGCAGACATTGAAAATGCATTCTAGAGAAACGAACATTAATATTCGGAGTGGGAGGAAGAGAAACAGATTAATCAGAATTAACTTAAAGGACAAGTTATGGGTATACTCTAGTCTGTTTTATTTATGCTGTTGAAACAACCTAAGATGAAATATCGTTTCTTGATTCCTCTGATTCTAAAAGAAGAAAAGGAAAGTCAGTGATCATCGACTAAGGGCGTCAGTTTGACTGATCTCTAGTTCCTGGCATGGCATACTCTTTGTTTGTTTTTTCTCTTGAAGCTGACAATCTTGGGAGAATAAGCGGCCAAGTCCCATTTTCCATGCATTCACATACGTGCATGTGGAAATAAAATAAAGATTCATATATCCGGCAGAGTAACCCCGGGAGTAAAAGAAAATAAAAAACCAAAAGTTGCATGCAAAGGAGAATGTCGAAGCATTTTTGAATTTTCCAAGCTCCGACCTAGTGATCAATTATCTAGAGCTACGTGCAGGCATTTTACAGCTATAAATTAAATACAGTAACATAAAACTTTCAAGCCACACAATTTTCTTGTTTCCGTCCTGCAACAAATTTCATATGCATGCGTGCTACTTAACCTTGCCTTCTCCAAATGCCATGTTACAATAATATTCATCCAGAACCTAGCTAGCTAAACATGTGGTTAAACCGTGACAGAAGTCCCAGCTGGAGATAATTAATTAGGAGATTTCTTTACAAGGAGCTAGCTTAAACGAAGATCCAGGGTTGGATGGTCCATCTCTGCTCCCATCCCGTACGAAAACGACGCAGTCCCTTTGCAATCGTTTGCGAAGAATCTCAGCTGCTTCTCTGCCTCTGATTCAGTACCGAATGAGTTCAACGGAAACAACTGCAAAGTCTCTATCACTCTCTCAGGCTCTGAAATCTGATTTATCTCCGCAAAATCTGTCCAAAAATATACATGTATGTAGAAAAATAAATATTATGCACATAGGTCCTCCACAATATTTTTTTCCTGTACTTACTAATGAACATAAGTGCAAAGAAATAAATTCCAAGATATGCTGTGCATGAATAAGTGACTTACGTGTTATAGAAGACGAATTCTTTCCTTGATAGTGATTTTCTTTTTGTTCATCAATTGAAACTCTGCGACGCTTCTGTCTTTCTCTAGCCTTGTGGTTTTGAAACCAGTAGAAGACATTCTTGCTCTCGATCTTACCATAGAAGCTTAACTGGGACGATATCTTTTGGATCTGGTCGGTGCTAGGGGTTCGGAGGCCAGACCTAAAGAGGTCAGTAAGAACTTTCACTTGTTCTGAGGTTGGATTCCACCGCCCACACTTGGTCCCACCGCCACCAACATAGCCACCGCCTCGTGGCTTAATACAAAAGCCCTCATCCATTTTACTCAGTAAAACTTTTTCCAACTTAGCTTCTGGAACTCTGATCTTTCTTAGTGAACTACTTTTACTTGTGATCGGTAGCTTCTACAGTACTCAAAAGAAGTTGTGGGCTCGTGTGCATATTATATACTACTAGTGGCAAAGTTGGCAAGACATGTTTATGTATACTTGTTTTTTATTGTCATAATTTCTTTTCGTTTTATTCAATTTGGCATCTAAAGTACAGAGCAGAATGAACCTTTTTTTAGGCCACACTGCTTTGATTTTAGGGAAATACGAGATAGGACTTTGAGGATTTGATGGAATTGTTTTTGTCTAGTTTTTTGTGTGGAGGGAGATAGACATGCTTAAAAGCTGCCACTATTCAAAATTTTGGTCCGCGAGCAGACAGGGAGGCGAGTCCTCAAAGTTTGCATTGAATTATCGGGACACTAACAATTGGGCATATAATTGCAATGCGAGTTTCGGACATGCTTAGATAGATAATTCAAGTGTTCAATACTTACTATCACTTCAATGTGAACTTATTGCAAAGATTATTTCTCTGTCTTCTTATTTACTCCCCAGTCCCACTTTGATAATTCTGTTTTCCTTTTTCGTCTGTCTCAAATTGTAGTCCACTTTCCAATTAAAGAATGTAGTTGTATTTTAATTTTCCTAAAATACCCTTATTCAATGTAAGTTGTTGTTACTATAAACTTACCCCATTTAATGAGAGTTGATTCTTTTTTTACCATCAATTCAAGTTTCCATAAAATTGTACTCTAATTAATGTGAGGGTATTTTAGGAAAATAGCTACCTAAATTGATTGTTCCAACGAAATTAACTATTTTTTCTTAAACTATGTGAAAAAAAAAACCAGGACTATCAAAGTGGGACGGAGGGAGTATTGTTATTGTTGTACTCAACTACCTTAATCCTGAAAGAAAACATTAACAACAGCACTTTCAGATAACCCATCTTTTTCTTGCATTTCTTTTTAAATTAGTGAGTTACTTATAAGAAAGAAGTTACTCCAAAAAAAATAACGTATGAGAAAGATTAATTGAACAAATGAAATATTGCGCATAGGAACTTACACACCAAAACCCTCCACAAACCGAGTTGCTTCTTGGGATTTATGCACTGTCCTTTTGTTGCTCGTGGTTAGTGTTTAGTTAGCTAATCCAATAGGACAAACCCACAAGGACATGCAAATAATCCAAGTTTAATTCTTAAACTATTCTATTGCTATGCTAAAGATCACACTGGCAGAGAAGGCTGATGGTGGTGAAAGTCAAAGTTCACATTGTCTGATCCTAGTTGGATGCTTTTGATCACTGACATGGGTACTGAGTTGAGCTGACCATGCGAAAGTTCAGTCAAAAATTGTTTGGATATGTATAGTAGACCTTCTTTTTAGAGTTGTGTGGGAAGGATCAGAGGACATAAAGCAACAAAAATTGAAATTTGAGAGGGACTACACATATTGACCGACTGGAATTTAAGAAGGGAACCGAATTGGCTTTTCCTGTGTCTTCTGGCTCCTGTCTTAGGTTACCAATTTCTTTTCCTCAGTGAAGTTACTAGCGTGCTTTTAACGAACTTGCGAAACTCATTGAGATTTCTGTTGTTGCAAATCCAGTACAAATTAGGTTAGCTTAGTTTGTTTGTTAGGAATTGTATTATTTCAAGTGATGTTTATTCTTTCACATTCATTTATATTGTCGAGGAGTCAATCATGGAAAGCATGCAAATCTCTGCCGTAAAATTTCAATTTTCAACCTCAGTCTCTGGGTTGCAAAAGCAGTCATAAAGCCTCAGCACTGCAAGATTGAAAAATGATCCAATATCCAAGAAAAATAAATTAATGGCAAAATTATGAACTTTGGCATGGAATGTTAGGTTATTGTCAAATATTTGCTCCAAGTGGAAAGAGATAGTACTAGTATTTGAATGAATGACCATATTGGCCATTAACCCCCTACTATACTGCAAAGCTTCACTTTTGAAGAGATAAAATCGCCATATTCAATAAACAGTAAAGTAGCAGATGAATTCATGAAAATGGTGCATTATGCTCATAAAATCAGAGGTACAAAGAAGAGGCAACCACCCAAAAAAAAAAAAAAAATCCCCATTTTTAGGTCCGCAATCTATACCACCAACTTGTCCTTTATTTAATGTTCTCAACCATTCTTATCTGGACATCTTGTGTTGATTATATAGAAATCGAGACAGTAAACGGTCAACTGGTTGTGCACTTGTGCGTGCTTTCCGCAATTCTCGAGAATGTTTGAACTCCAACCCATAGTTAAGTACGAATTTATTTGTCTCTTGGTGCTTGGCACTGCACTATTCTGCGTTCTAACTCCTAGGAATTTCACTAGATCTTAAAAGCATCATACATACATATAAAATTTTAATCCATCCCATCATGCATCATGGGATGGAAGTACACAACCAAAACACGATTATGGAATTGAAGCAATAGTAACCTCGATTAATTACCAGAAATTGCTTGCGATGTAAAATTATATATTTAGTTTCCCAGATGTCTCCTAACCAAGAAGTAAGCTAACAATTCAATACAGAAGCACTAAAGAATTTCAGTTCCTTTCCTATCTTGTTTCCAGATTTTGTTCCCCCCGGTCAAATTCAAAACAAGAAAGCTAGCAAAAAAAAAAAAATTTTTTTTTTGTTGACACATTTTTAGTTTTGGTGTCCGCTCCACACTCAACGCCGAACTCAATGTCATTTTATATTGGGATAGTCATAGGAAAGATAGAAAGCTGAGATGGGAAAAAGCACCAAACGTCCGATTCACCTGTCCTCATCAATCCTCCAAATAGGTACGGCCACACTTATCTTTCATCCCAACTCAAAAGAAAAAAAGAGGGCTTTCTTTGAAGGTTTTGCCGTTTTGGGGGCGTAACTCATTTCTATACGGCTCACAAAATCAAGGAAAATATATGTTTTTCAGTGAGATTCGAGCAGGTCCGCCATTGCCAGTTAATAGTGTAGACTGCAGGTGCATACCTATCGGTTAAAATGAATCGATCCATGCAAATGCGAAGCACAGGAGGGGAAGTGTATTAAAATAACAAAGAGGCACGCGTGAAATCTAGGCCGCCCTAATTTCCGTCATTTTCTTTCTTGTCGCCACTATCTTTGTCTGGACTCGGTGATGGAAGCTCTACCAACACCCATTTTCGCGACACCATTATTACAAGGCGGAGAAAAACCTCTTGTAACTTGCAAGAAGCCCCCAATCATAGGTCCGGAGAGCTACAGAGGAAGCAGGTTCTATTTCATTAATAACCTTTCTGCCTCATGCCCTCATGCGACGACAGCAGCAACGTACACTTTTTAGGTTTCTTCCATTTCCTTTACCTTTTGGCATTGGAAATTGCTTGAACTCCGATCAAAAGTTTCAAGACACTAATCACTTTCCAGCCATCCTACTTCAGTCCCGACCATATGCTCGTGGCTTAATTGTATTGGCTCGTTTCAAGATAGCAAAGCATGTTGGTTCTAATCAAATCCTTGTAACGCCCGTTCTCAGCGGGCTGAAAGCAACTTAATTAGGTCAACCAACTAGTTTAACTTCTCCTGTCCTTTGCTCTCTTACTTTTTTTTTTCTTTGCATCTCACAAACAAAAGAAAAAAGCCCTTATAATCATGCATGTTTTGTGGTCCTCCCGACTTGAGAGTTGCGGCAACAGACTTTTGCGAAGGAGGGAAGAATGCCATTTTAGTCTTCAAAATTTGGCTTGTACTAAGTTGGTTTTCAATATTTCGGTCAAAATAATTGTAGTCTTTTGAGTATTCAATTTCGATCGAATTAGGTCTTATTGTTTTGATCTTAGTAATATAGTCTTTAAAGCATATTAATTGACCAAACTGGTGGCTAATATTTTGTAGGATCTGAGAAAATTTATGAGTATAATAAATAAGTTACGGAAGCATAAAAAGTTGAATTTACCACTGGAATAAAAGCATGTATTCTGCACACTACAAGAAAAACAACTTATAGAGGCACATCAAAATGTCACAAGTCACACTTTGTTGAGGCACTTAATATATTGAGGCACATATCTAGTGTGCCATGTAAAACCTATGTCACAAAAGCTTTTAAAGGCACAATTAAGTGCCATGACATAGAAAACAATTCAGACATCTAAAAGTGCCATAACAAGGTTATTGAGACAATAGTATTTGTCAGAAAATGGTTGTTATTGAGGCACGCAAATGTGTCACTATATATCTTAATGTAGATATTGGCAAGTGCCTCTATATTAACCTTTAAAAGGTGTTTTAAAATGCCTCAAAAACCTGCTGTGTAACAAGAAAATTTCTACTACAAAAAACCCTTATCACGACACTTACAAGTGCCTCAATAGACTGGATTTTTTTTTTCTTTTTTATGCCTAGCCACGGGTACTACTGTGAATATGACATTCCTGTTGTATCAATAGAAACAAACGGCAATATTGGACATCTCACATTCAATGACCAAAACCAACAATATTTGATTGAAAAACCACTTTCAAATTATCACCATAACCAATGATTACAATTAAAGTACTCATAACCAATGATTTCACCTAAATAGCACCAGCTAAACTAAAATCAACTAAACTGCTAGTAGACCAACTTCTTGTAATATATGCAGCAACACTTTGTCCTTTTACAGTTATAGCACTTCCATATAAATGGATAAGTATCCATATGATGCAACACCTTCTCCACTTTTGAATTTCAGCACATAATCTTCGCAAATTTTTACCTATAGCATAAGTATATTATGTATTAAAATCCATCATAATTATCAAATGAGACAAACATATGAGATATTAACAATTAACATAATTTGAAAGTTAGAAAAGGAAAAACATACTAGTTTTGTTGGCCAAGCTATAGGAGCACCAATTGAACATTACTAGTTTTAGGGTGATACAGCATACCCTAAAACTGAAGGCAGATATGCAGTGCTTAATAAGATATCATGTCATTTGTATGATGTTGGCTATTGATGAATGATATCTATGTAAATAGTGGAAACAGATAGAAGAAACACATATTTCCTCACTTATCTATGTAAACAAGAGACTTTAATTGCATAGCAGAGCTTGCCGTTGCTGCAATTCATTGAAAAAATTTCCTCATCACAGTTATCTAAGAGATTCTAATCTGCAGAAGTAAGCCAAATGAAAACAAGTCTGTTATCCATTTGTAGCCATGTCAGCCAACAGTACCAAGTAATATTGGGCCATCCATGGTACTTTTAGCTCAATGCACTCTACAGGTTAGCCATTTTGATAGCATTTCAGATACTTATCTTGCATAACTTTGTACTGTATTAAAATATATTCAACTCGGTTGGAAATGCTAGTGAAATTGAGTTAAAAAATGCAATCATTACTTGTATGCAAGCACCATAATGTTGTGCACCAGATATGAGTTCCATGTTGAATATTTCATTTTGAATTGCTGTATATTTGATTTATTTCCGATTGAGTTACATAGCCTATTATAAGAATCGGGCAATTTTTTTGTCTTCCTTCCCTCTGAAGGGAGCTTCCTGAAATTATATAGGATGCTTGAGAAGAAGAATACTTGTGAAACATGTAACAGCAAGAGCATGTCTTGACAACGTGAGATGTCAAGAGAGGTATTACTTCATGGTGATACTAGACCTATCGATGATAAGAGGCATGGTAGTTCATACCCTTCGGATGTTATTCCTAGTAAATAAACCAAATTCAGATACTATAGCATTTTAAAATATCTTGATGGTATTATTTTGATGTAGTTGAGTTTTTCATTTTTTTCATTGCAGGCTGGGGAGATTAGAACTCAACTTTTGCTCTGTTTCTCTCCAAGACTCTCATCTGGCTCTAGTTTGTTATCTCTAATGGTACCGCTGGTAAGAAAGTAAACCATATCCTTTACCTCTCTTAAATTCAAGTAGTGCAAATTTCACCAAATACTTGACCCCTACACCCCAAACCAAAAGAAGAATTGTACTATGTGACAAAGTATATATGGATTATGATCTTTTTTTGGGGTAAAAAAATTCTCTACGTTGATTTTTGATAGTTAAAGTCGAAAATGCACAATAATCCTTCACAGATGTTTCCCTCGGTAGAGTTTTATTTGTTTCACAATAATCTCTTTCTATATCATGTAGATATATTATCGTACCATTCTAGAACATTACTAGAAAATGAGCTTGTGAAAATGGATAAGTTTTGGGCAAGCCAAACTTACCTTTAGCTACCTCAGTAAGTGGATATGTTTATATGCTGTACATAGCTTTGTATAATATCGAAAATGATGTAACTACATGATAGCTACTACGCATCCTTCCTCTCCATTATCAGAATAAAACAGATTGTGCTTCAGGCACTAAAGTGAAGAGTAATAGTTCTAAATGTCAGAGAAAAGCCTATGCACTACAGTATATTCCTAATTAAGGCTCCAACAGCTATTCATAAAAGTCAATTTCTCTCAAGGTTTCCATTTTGGAAACCTGATATAGAATAAGCAATATTAAGGATAGAGATGAAAAGCATAACTATAATTTCAACTTTTTCCTGTCTTCAAATCCAATAAAACTTGAAAAGCCTTGGCTAATGCAAGCAGAATGATCAACAATTCATTGGGAAGGAAAAAGACAAACCAGACACACCTTTTCTTAGAATAGAAATTCAGATTTCATAAAGACCAAAAGAAACCAAAGAGAGAGAGAGAGAGAGAACACCCCATAGAACAGCAGATAAAATTACAAGATAGCTCGCTAAAATTCATTAACAAAGTAACTGCTTACAGGAACTAGCCATGGCCAATGCCACAGCAAGGGAGACGCCGCTGTCTTCCAGTTACAAGATTGGGAGGATGAGAGCTAGTGAGAGCCGACCATGATTTTAGGAAAATTTTGAGGAAAGAGATTGGGAGAACAATTTGGGGGTAGAGGACCGAGAGAGAGTGTGTGTGTGAGAGAAAGAGATGGGTAAATGAAAAATATGAGTGTTAGATTAGAATTTGGGGTAGATTGGTAAAGGACCGAGAGGGAGACTGCGAGAGGGAGACTAAGGGAGAAAGATGGGTAAATAAAAATTGTATCTTGCAAAATTTGGGATTTGGGGCAATTTTGCCGCTTCTTTTAGGCGCCAATTTTAGAGGCATTTTTTTTTATTTTTTCATGAAACAATTGTTTTTCCTTCTAGTAGTTGTTGAGGCACATCTCTAAAATGCCTCTATAAATATTTTCTTTATATTCTTTTGTTTTCAGTTTTTCTTATAACCTTTGTCCCATATACATTGTCTTTTTTTATTTAATTAATAAGTGCTAATTTGGCACAAACTACCAAATGCCTTAATAAGTGTTTATTTGAGGCATTTATTGAATAGTGCCCTAACAAGTATGCCATAATAGGGAAATTTTCTTGTAGTGGCACGTGCTGAATTTATTTATTTTTTGTACTTTTTAATAAAACAAATTAAACATTATAATTTGTACCTACAGTTTTGTATATCTTTATGTAAAAGTTACAGATTAGCATATCTACCAATGAGCATCATTTCATCAAAAGTGAATAACGTGTACTTATTTTATTATTTTTTAGACTTTTTTTATTTTTAGAGTTTTCCAATAATTTCTATAGAAATTTCAAGCATTTTTATATTAGGTTAATAAATGTTGTTAGATTTCACAAAGAATTAAGAACCAATTTGGTCAATAATATACTTTAGAAACTATATTTGTTTAGATCAAAACATTATTAAAGACTGATTTTCTCAAAGTTAAATATTTTAGGACTAACTTTAGTTTGGCGAAAAACTGAGGACCGATTTTGGCCGATCCCCAACTTTTGAGGATTAGAAGTGCATCTTTTCCCTCGCGAAGGAAGTATAGGAAGATCGTGCAAACTTTCCACTCAGGGGGAACCACTCTTACAAAATGAGAGCCTAACAAGTGGTACCAAATACCACAAAGACACCGAATTGCTATTTTAAGCGAAACATAGGGTAAAAACAACATGAATCAGATGTGCGTTCTAAATCATACAACTCACTATCCCCGCCCACATGCATAGCATACAAAATTTCATATTTCGAATGTCCTTTTTTTGGGGCATGGATGAGAGCAGGGAACATCATGGCTTCTCCTTTAAGAGCTAGTAGAATGTTAGAAGGAAGTCTCCTAGAAAAAGTTGAACCACAGAAGCAAAAAGAGAGGGAGATACAAGAGGGAGTAGGGGTAAGGAATCAGGAAGCTAGGAAGAATATTAGTAAAGTGAATACAGTAGGAGATATGAAAAATGATGAGAAGAGTAAGGAGCAAAAAACAAAGGAAGCTGAAGAAAAAACAAGAAAAATTGAGGGAGTAGGGAGGGAGGAGGAAGTCAGTGGAGATATGAAGGGACGGAATGTGAAGGAGAATAAGGAGAATGTAGAACCAACAGAAAAAGAAGATGGAAACAAATTAGCACTTGCAATAGTCCAGGTAATGGAGACGAATGAAGGTGAAGAGAATAGGGATTTGAGTAAAAAAGTGGGACAAGGGGTTGAGGAGAACCAACTGCACACGGTGAATGGACAAGATAGAAATGCAAGGGGAGGAGTACAGGCTAGGAGAAGGCCATGCGTCACAAGAAAGCCGCTGGCTGATATCACAATTGAACTGGGAAAGCCCAAGATGAGAGGTAAGAGGAAAATGACAAGTGACAATCAGGGAGGCAGTATGATGGAGATTGATGTGGTAGAGGAGCAGAAACCAAAAATGATGAAACTGGGGGAGATTTTGCAAATACAACTACGGGCAATGGAGGCAAGCCCAAGAAAGCCTCCACAGTGTAAATGAGAGTTGTGGCGTGGAACTGTCGAGGTGCCGGAAGCCTCTTGACAGTTCCCCAACTCAAGGAGGTAATACGCCTCCACTCTCCAGAGGTAGTGTTTTTATCAGAAACGAAAAATCAAAACAGAGTTATTGATAGTATCATGAAGCAGATTCATTTTGACCATAATGTAGTAGTAGAACCAATAGGAAGAACTGGTGGTCTAGCTATGATGTGGAAAAAGGAAGTAAAAGTACTACAGCTTCATACTTCAGAATGCTCAATCGAGCTCAAGGTCTATGATGAGGAAGTAAAAGAAGAATGGTGGTGTATTGGTGTCTATGCAAGTACGGATGATACTACCAGAAGAGTACAATGGGAAGGGCTGGAGGAAAGAATGAAGTTGTGGGGGAATAGATGAATTTTGTTGGGGGACTTCAATGATATTCTATCAAATGAAGAAAAATGTGGGGGTAGGAAAAGAAGTAAAGGTAGTTTTAGATGCTTCAGAAACTTTATACAGAAAACTAGCCTGGTAGACATACATTTTGAAGGCAACCCATGGACATGGAGTAACCAATGGGAGAATGAGGGGGAGATTAAACAAAGGTTGAATAGATGCCTGAGTAGCACAGGGTGGTTCCAAACTTTTGGGGATGCAATCTGCAAACATGTGGAAAATGAGGCTTCTGATCACTCAATGCTGGTGCTGTCTACTATACTAACCCAAAAGAAAATGAAAAAAAGATTTGTCTTCGACCAAATCTGGGCTCAGAGCCAAGAAGCAGAAGGGGTAGTGAGGAAGGCTTGGGCCGAACCACAGGTTGGCTCAAAAATGTTCAAGATTACTAGGAAAATTAGAGAGTGTCGGATAGCTCTTCTAAGTTGGAATAGACTGAATAAAAAAATGCAGCTACACAGATTAATGAGATAAAAAGGAAGATATAGGAACTCAAAGAATCTGAAGTTCAGGGGAAAAAAAAGGAAATGGTTGAATTGAAACTAAAGTTAAGTAGTGCCTATAAAGCTGAGGAAATCTTCTGAGCACAAAAAGCAAGGAGCAAATGGCTAAAGGAAGGGGACAAGAATACAGCCTATTTTCTTGCTTGTGTGAAAACAAGAAGGAAACGAAATCAGATAACCAATTTGCAGAAAGGAAATGGAGAATGGTGTTCGGATAATCAACAAATCATCCAGGAGGTTTGCAGGTACTATGAAGACATGTACACCACATCTCAGCCACGAGACATGGAAGAAGTGCTGGAAGGGGTGCCAGTATCAATTACAAGCAGACTAAATCAGACATTGATACAACCTGTGGAGGAAGATGAGGTTAGTGCAGCCGTGTTCGCCATGCATCCAAATAAAGCACCTGGACCTGATGGTATGACACCCTTATTTTTTCAAAGATACTGGAATGATATTAAAACTGATGTGGTGTCTGTTATTCAAAGTTTTCTAAGCAATGGCCATCTTTTAAAGAGCATTAATGAGACTAGCATAACCCTCATTCCTAAGGTAGAAAACCCTATATCTCTGGCAAACTATAGGCCTATCAGTCTTTGTAATGTGCTCTATAGAATTATAGCAAAAATTTTGGCCAATAGACTGAAAAAAGTTATCGCCTTGTGCATTAGTTCTTCTCAATCTGCTTTCATCCCTGACAGACAGATTGTAGATAACATCATTTTGGCCCATGAAATCATGCATTTTTTAAAAAGCAAAAGAAATGGGTTCTGATGATGGAATGAAAATTTGTGGGCAGAACGATGTTAAAAATGTGGTTCTGTCCTATTTTTATAAGATGGATTATGAGCTGTATGTCTTCTGTGACCTATTCTTTCAACTTTAATGGGAAGAGGGTAGGGTACGTGAAGCCTAGTAGAGGTATTAGACAGGGGGATCCCTTATCCCCCTATCTTTTTTTGTTCTGTTCGGAAGGTTTGTCTAATCTCATGGCAACGGCAATTGAAAATAGGCAGATTACAGGCCTCAAACTGAGTAGGAATGGACCAGTGCTATCCCATTTATTCTTTGCAGACGATTCTTTATTTTGTTGTAAAGCGCACCCACATGAAGCTAGAGCCATGCAAAGGATACTTGCAAAATATGAATTAGCCTCAGGACAGTGCATTAACTATGACAAATCTGCTGCTTTCCTTAGCAGAAATTGTAGCAGACAACAGAGGAGGCAGACATATGAAAAGATGAACAACATCAAGGAGGCAAATAGTGGCAAATACTTGGGACTTCCCCTAGTGATAGCAGCATAAAAAAAGCAAGTCTTTACCCATATTGTTGATAAAGCAAAATCCAAAATGCAGGGATGGAAGCACAATTTACTCAGCTATGCAGAAAAAGAGGTACTTCTTAAGTCGGTCATAATGGCATTACCAAATTACACAATGTCATGTTGCAGGTTGCCTAAAGGACCTTGTACTGAAATATGTGGTCAAATGGCAAAATTCTGGAGATGCCAAAATGAAGAGGAAAGGAAGATGCAATGGATAAGTTGGGAGAAAATTACACAGGTGAAGGGAAATGAAGGCCTGGGTTTTAGGGATCTAGAGCACTTTAATAGTGCGTTGTTAGCAAAGCAACTATGGAGGATATTGATACAACCAGACCTATTAGTAAGCAGAGTGCTCGCAAACAGGCTGGGATGGAGAAGCTTCAAAGAACGCATCATGGGTGTGAAAAAGTATATACAACTCTGGATTGGTGCTATAAAAAGGAATGAGGAAGAGAGTGGGAGATGGGACTACTATCGACATATGAATGGACAAATGGATCATGGCATCACCAACCGGGAGAATAGCAACACAGAAACCTTCAGCTTGTAACTTGCAAACTGTGGCAGACTTGCTGATAGAGAGGGAATGGAATAAGAAGCTGATTAAGGAGACGTTCTCAGAGCAGGAAGCTTCACAAATATTACAAATGCCACTAAGTTTGTTTCCCAGGAAGGATATGGTCTATTGAAAATACTCAAAATCAAGAAGTTATACTGTGAAGTCGAGATATGCAGTAGAAAAGGAAGATGGAGGAACCAGCTACGCACAACATAAAGGAAAAGTGTGGAAGAGCTTGTGGGGTTTAAGGATGAAGCCAAAGATAAAATATTTCATATAGAGATGCCTACACAACAACATTCCTGTAAATGAGTTGGTATACAAAAGAACAGGAAAAGGCTCTCCATTATGCAAATGTTGTGGGGAGGGGGAGGAGACAGTAGAACATATGATTTTCTTTTGCAAAAATGCTGAACCTATATGGAAGCTGGCCCCAATACAGTGGGACGGCTTATTTCAATGGAGATCAAATTTCTGAAGATGGTGGGAAGATATATTAGAGGCAAGGAGCAGACAAAGAGGAGAAGACCGCATCACCTTAACAGCAAACATCATCTGACAAATTTGGAAGGCAAGAAATGCTCGACAGTTTGAAAGGAAATATGGAGAGCACATGGCCATACTATAAATTGCAAAAAATGAATGGCTGGAGTTCTAAGAGGAGCAGATGGAAAATGAATAAAAGCACAGGACAGGAACAAGTTACCAAATGCAAAACCATCAATGGAGGCCACCAGACGCAGGGGTAGTGAAGATAAACACTGATGCTGCGATTCCTACTAAATCAGCAGGAGCTGGGCTAGGAATGATAGCGAGAGATAGTTATGGAAACATTGTCCAAGCAAGAGGCATCAGAAAGTATAGCAGAAGTGGAGCTGAATTGGAAAAAGCAGATGCACTCCGACAAGGCCTGCTAATGGCTAGAGAAATTGGATGGCGAAGAATTGAAATGCAAACTGATTGCAAAGCTGCCATTGAAACAATATACAAGACAGGCTTGGTTGAAACACCAATTGGCACAATCATGGAAGATATTAGACTTTTGAGTGACATGTTCCAAGACTGTACCTTTTCTTTTGTGTATAGAGATGGGAATAGATGTGCTCATAAAATGGCACAATTTGCAACCAAATTTGTTTTCAAGGTAATATGGAAACAAAGTTTCCCCCTGTGGCTCAAAGAGAGTATACAGGAGGATAATAGGACCAATGTCCTTCTATGTAACTAAAATCTTGTATTATTAAGTTCATATATGTATAAGAAGAATACCGTTTGGAAAAAAAAAAAAAAAAAGTCCTTTTTTTGTTTTGTGTCAATTGGCACTTTCCTATACTACTCATGTTTCTGCACTCATTCTACTCTTACTCCTATACTAACTTTTTTTCCTATACTACACATGTTTCTGCACTAATTCCATTCTTACTCCTACACTGACTTTTTTTTTTGTTTTATGTCAATTGGCACATTCCTATACTACTCATGTTTCTGCACTAATTCTATTCTTACTCCTACACCGACTTGTCTAAGAAAGGATCCAATTGAGTCAGAGGAAATTGATAGAAATTAAACCACAAATATATTTGTATATCTTATATAATTTTGCAATTCAAAAAGTCTAACTAATTTAATTTGCGTATTAAATGAGAAAAATTTCACCAAATATAAAAAGATTTCCAATATTTAAATAAAATAAAATCCTAAACAGTCAAAACAAAATAAACCTCCACAATTAGTAAGACAAGCTTGAATAAATGTATAAATAAGTCTTAATGACCTTAAAAGAACTATTCACATGCCAGCCCAGCCAAGCTCGTTTAGAAAAAAGCCCAATCTGATGTTTGAGTTCGACTTATTTAATTAAACCAACGAGCCAAACTTGAACTTATACGACCCAAAGGAAGGTTCTTGCGATGGCTAACAGCAAGGGACCGTTGGTTTCATATTTCTTACTTTCACAAATATTAGTAGCAATTTCATCTGACCTATACCTAAAATTAAGCCGACCACCGTATTACCTAACTAGGCACAGACTTTGAACATGTAGGCACCCAAAAAGTGAAAAAAGTCGTCAACCTTGTAAGTTCCGCAACTATTTCTACAGTATGCCTCAGGCCTTTAACCTGAAAAAAATGTGGGACGTACAGAAATGGGAGAAAACAGACCGCCGCAACCAAAAACAACGGAAATCATGAATATAATATAGATCAATACATATTCTTCAAAAAGATGACCACATCCCTAAAGAGCTGGCCATACAAAAGTAACAATGAAAAAGTTGAGACGATTCCGAGCCAGTTGACAACTTTATTAGTACAATTACAAGATCTGAGCAGCGGTGTTCAGCTTTTCGGCCAAGCTAAGTTGCGTTCTTGTGATGCTTGACAAATATAGCAAGAGTAATTGATCCTATGTGAAAGTAACAAAAAATTGTGGTCAGGAGAGATAAATACATGTTCACCTTCATGATCATAACAGCACAGCACAAAAGCATGTAATTTCTAGCAATCAAAGACAATCAGAACCAAGGAACGATAAAAATAAACACAAAGAATACCACCAGTTAAACAACAAAAAACATATTACAGGTCTAGGTTAACTTTAATAAATACGATGAAGTATCTCACAATTTTCAGAGGCAAAATAGTTCAGTGCCTCACTAACTAAAGGGCCATTTAAGATCCCAACAGCGACAACGAGATCATCATATACAAGTGAAAGACAAGAGGCCCAATACGTCATAAGGCAAATGCATCAACATACACAAGACACACACATGCACATAATAGGTACCTCAACAAACATATACACAGACACAAAGGCCAAATATACACTTGCGCATATTTATGACAAAACAGAGACACAGAGCTATATGACTCCTTTATCTTAGGCGCCAAAAGGAAGGAACATAGCAAAAACATGATGGCTACCTGAAGACTGTCATTTACAAGCTTATCAAAAGCTTGGGATGAAAGTTTTGGCATGGAGGATACAGAATCTGATATAAATCTTCCAATGTTATTATCTGGTGCAACGCGCCCTTCCTGAAATGAAGATTCAGAGGAGGTTTAGAGAGAATCCATGGGAAGTGCCCTTGCAAATCCGGTATATAGTACCATGATCTTACCACCACATCGTCAACATATTTGTAAACATCATCTATTAGAGCAAGTAATCGTTCCATCGTGGCTTCCATTCCTTCCACGTCACCAGGAAGTTTGTCAACCATTGTTGTCTTAAGAATATCAACTACAATCATTACAAGAACTTCCAAGTCAAAATTGTCTTTATAGTGATAAACCAAAGAAATCTACTGTAAAAATTAAGCTCTGCAAGCAATTCTATTACAAGACCCAGTCATTAGAAAGAGAATTACATCAGGGAAACCATTAGGATCTACAAGTATGCAGCATCTGAAAGAAGGGAACAATTATCTTATTATCTCTCCAATTTACCCATCCCAGGCTCTAATTCGCTAATCCCGTCATCCACTCTTCCATGCCTCAAACTTATCAGACTAGACTGTGCCAATCTGTCCAAACAAGCCAGGTCCAAAACTAATAGGTCAATCCAGAGAAACAGTCGGCCCAAGTTTTTTAGTTGTCCTTTTTTCCCCTCTTCTCTTATTATTTCCCTCTTCAATTTTTATTTGACTGGATCCTTAGGAGTAAACAAATGGTTCCATATGCAAAAGCTAATCTGATCATCTCTATTCTTCCAGTTTATAGTAATTTCTTTAAAGGCTTAACTTTTAGGAAAAGTAACAAGTGAGACAAATAGTCAATAACCCTGTTGTTTGAACACCCATTAAAGACCTAAGCCATTCATAAACAAAATTCCCTGCCATCAAGAAATCACCAGCGGTAACTAACCAACCATATCGGCATCCATATGCTAGAAGATCACTAAAGGGAGGACTGAGGGAATATAATGGGTTCAATGTAGATCAAATCCCACTAACATAAAATAGCATAAATTTCCAACAGGGGAATGGAATGCAGCTCCATGGATTTGCTAACTAGATGAGCTGCTAACAAGGGCAGCCTAATGCTTTCTCCACACAAAGCAAAATTAATCTTAGCACCCCCAAGGTAAAACCCAAGCCTCACTTCCCTTAGTCCACTTAAGTATAGCAGGTAAGCACACAATGTTAGAGCAAGGATATTGACGCAGACAGCTTACATCCAACCCGCTCTGCTTCTACCATTCGTAGGTCCAAAGGAATCTCTTGAAATTGTGCAGCAAGTTGTTGATCTCCAAGAGACAAATTAACAGAGACAAAAGCTTTAATTGAAGCCCCTGCATTGGTGAATCCTGTATCAACAGTTAAATGAACAGGATTTGGAACTTCTCTTGAGTAGAACTCATGAATCAAAGCACTGCCACCTGTGACTCCGGACCCAGTTGAAAACCTGTCAACAAGCATGGAAGTAATACATCTTAATTCACTTTAGAAACTACCATTAGTATCTACAGATAACATTGCATATATCGAGTTGCAGAGTACCAATCGCAGAATTTACCATTCAACCTCAAAGAATAAACCATTCACCAAATCAGTATTTTGAAAAGCACATCTGATGATGGTTTCATTTACGGTTTATCCAACAAATACAACATAAAAAGGCCACCTTCCATGCAGAAGTGGTAAAATACTTGAAATTGTATTTGATTAGCCACAGCAAATGAAGAATTCCCAAAAAAAAGGAAATAAAATCATATGTAAGGAGAGACAATGTAAAAGAATAATCTCGTTTCCAGAAAAGAAGAGAAAAATTTACAATAAATTACATATGTTACAATTTGTATTGGCGTTTATTTTGTGAGGATCTGTAACAACCTACTTCTACTGCCGGTAAAAGGCATTCCAATCTGAAGTTCATCTTTTCAGTCGATCACTTGAAAGCAAGCCTAGAATAAGTGAGAGAAGGGCCAAGTCTGAGCAAGAAGCAAAAGCTCCTACTGGTAGTTATTCCTCTCCATATTTAACGAAGTTTATAGAGTGTCATTTATTAGCAGAGAATTCTCATTATCCAACAAAACCACTAAGAGGTCCAAAGAAGCCACCATCAAAAAAGAGGGAAAAGATGCTTCCAGAGGTTAGACTGTATATACCAATGAACGAAGCTGCATGGCCACATCATATGCGCATCAAATATCACACTCTGATAAACTGTCCAATCCAACAAGGAAAATAACACAGCAGATCATTTAAGTTGGTATCAATTACTAGTAATCCTGATTAAGAAATCCAGACTCCGTGATAAAAGACCCCCTGCGCCACACACAGGCAATGTTTTGAAAATACAGGCAGGCAGGATAAGAATTTCTAAAGCAAATAATATACATTGAAAACATGTTTTGCCACAATTTTTATTCCTTAACTTCCTAGTTGACGACCCGACCTTTTTTGTCACCATTCAACTAAGGGGAAATAAAAGGGACAAAAAAAAAAGAGGTTCCTGAAGTTACCATCCAACAATAACTTCCTTGGGATTCACCTTCTGCTGAGACGCAAGCATATTATGGTGGTAATCAATATCTAATGCAACCTAAAACCACAACAAATATCCGAAATTACTCAAATCAGCTCCTTCAAGTCATTTTATCTAAATAGAGGAAAAATCTGAACAAAAAATAAGGACAGCAAAATTAATCGAGAGGCGAAAGAAAACCTGATCTGATGACTCGTTATGGGGAACAGCATACGAGTTGCGAATATCGACAGTGCCGTCAGGCAAGACGGAGCCGAGAAGAGTACCAATGACTCGCTCGGCTTGGTCGGGTCGCCTGACAAAGCAGTCGCAGATGTTAAAGATGACTAATGGATGAATCCTTGCCGTTAAATTGGTCGATGCTTGGGGAAATTGCAAAATTGTTTGGCCGCCCGATGCCATTGTTTGATCTCCGGTCTGTTTTGGAGCGACAAATATTGGGTTTGGAGGGAGAGTTCCGCGGAGAGATGGAAGTCGGAGTGGTGTTAGGCAATTGTAGGGTTTAGATGAGTGAGAAAGAGCAGATGGTTGGAATTTGTACAATGGGCCGTTTTATAGTTTTAGAACATTTTTTTAGGCTTTAAATACAGCTTTGGGCTGTTAGTAGGCCGAAGCCCAGAGGAAGGGCGCTTTCGGTCGTATGTGAATTTCTTTCTAGTCTCGTTTCGCTTGGTAAAGTCGGTTGGGAAATTTTGGGTTTTATTTTCTTAAAAAGATTTCTTTACTGCATGATTAGAATGGAAAAAAAAATGGTAAAATACACGGAACCCCCCTATGATTTCGCGAAAAGACACGAAACCCCCCTATCGTTTAGAAACATACACATAAACGCCCTAAACTCCATAACTAAAGTGAAAATAGACCTATAACCGGCTAAGTTACCGGCTGCAGGTCGAATACCCAAAATACCCCATTTCTCTCCTGCTGCCCCGCTTTCCCCTATGCGGGCCGCTCGCGACTCTATCCCCGTCGGCAGCTACAATCCCTCCGAGTTTGTCGCTCCCACGGTCTCAGAGTTCACTGACGATGCTCTCTCCCCTAATTGGACTGCTCGCCGGAGCAATTCTAGTAAATTTGCTTCCTCCCTGCCAGCTGGTGGATTTGATATGTCATCCCTTAAACAGAATAATTTCTCGGCTAGTAGTTTAACCACCGTCTCCATTGTCAACATGCCCCCTGGCGGTGAACAGGGTCCTTCCATCCTTCCCCCGGGTAAAGAGCAGAGCGGCGAGGATGCCTCCTGCGCCGGCGCCGGCGGCGACGTCGAAGAAGTCAGCAACGCGGGCATTTGGGTTTCCGGATTTGCGGCGGAGGGTGGCCTCCAGGTGTGCCAGAGACTTGGCAGCAAGAACGCCGTCGGTGGAGCCACCAGCATCAATGGAGAGGATTCGGACTTTGCCGCGGCCGCCTGGGAAGTGCTTGGTGCTGTGGGGAGAAGCAGCAGCAGCAGCGGCAGCAGTAGCAGGAGGAGTAGTATTAATTTTGGGGAGGTGGGAAACGAACTTGGGATCGTCGTACCCAAAAAGGAACTTGTTTTCGAGGATGGAGAAGAATTCACAAGTGAGTTTGTCCACGTCCATGTTGCACTCCAACTGATGAAGCATTGATGAAGCTGTGGTGGTGGTGGATATTGCAGCTGCCGCCATTATCTCCTTCTTCTTGTTTGTGGATATTCTTGTATTGGAGGGGAGGGGACTGACTTAGGAGTGATTAATGTAGTACTTGGTTCTACGTTTAAGGTAAGACTGAAATCGCCTCAACAAATATTAATGGTTCAACTGGCTTAGCTAGCTCCTAGCTATATCAATAGGGAAGGTCTGCATTTGGTATATCAAGTTCCAGTTTGATTTTTTTCTTCCGAGTCCTGTCAAAGGTTTCCGTGTACACTTAGAGTGCTTTTGATTCAAAGTTCAAGGCAAAGCTTTCAAGCTTACGTTTCGTTTCTGGATATACATTGGATTGTCAATTCCTACTAATTTAGCAGGCCACGGGTTAGGCGAGAGTATTTGACCTGCTGCCGGTAACTCAGCCGGTTCAAAAGGTAATTTTCACTTTAGTTATGAAAGTTAGGGTGTTTATGTGGAGGTTTTTAAACGATAGGGGGTTTCGTGTCTTTTCGTGAAACCATAGGGGGGTTCCGTGTATTTTACCCAAAAAAAAATTTTGAGATTTCCCATATTACCCATCAGTACGGAACTGATCAAAATACAAAAAAAAAAAAAATTTATATAGAGGAAGGTAAAGGAAAGAAACCCACAGTAAATCCCACTCCCCCGTCGTTGAGTCATACCAAAGAAAAAGTTAAAAAGTATTAGATGATTTTTTTTGGGTAAATGTTGTTTGTAAGCATAAAAGACATCTCTCTCTCTCTATATATATAGTATGAGGAGGAGATGTGGTGTGCAACGGATCTTCTGTCCCACACTCTGTGCCACTTTTTATTATATTGCTATTTCTCCTACATAAATATCATGTTTTAATTCTTTTTTGTTTTCTTAACATTCAATAACTATTAGTTGAATAAAAAATAAATACAATAGGTTCAGAAAAGTAATATATAATAGAAAATTAAAAAATACAATAGAAAATTCATAAAAAATCTCATTTTTTTATGCATTTTGATTTTTTGAGTTTGTTAAATTTTGTGTATTACTTAATTAATAGTTATTGAATGTTAAGGAAACAAAAAAGAATTAAAACATGATGTTTGTGTAGGAGAAATAGCAATATAATAAAAAGTGGGACAGAGAGTGGCATAGGATGTGTGATAGAAAATCCGTTGCGGATGTGGTGTTACAATTTTGTGCCATATTTTGATTTTCTAATTCTACCCTTACAAAATTAAAAATTTATTAAAGATGATTATTTAATTTAGTAACTTCCATCGATTTATTTGTTTTCCAAATAAAAAAACCATAACCCCTTTTTTGCCAAAAAAAATCTAATAACTTTTATTGATTTAATAAAAACAACTTAATTTTTTCTTAATGTGTACATTTATAGAGTATGCTTTTCCCGTTAGTTACATAAAAAGTTTCGCCAAATTCTAAAGGAAAGCTTCATCTGATTCTCCCAAACTCGGAGACGAACCAAAATTCGCTTCTCAGAAGGTTTGGCTTGAATGTTTTTTTTTTTTTTTGTCAACAGTGGGTATCTGGGTCCGTGGACTGGTTACCGTACGACCCAACTAATCCCACTACGAGTTGGGAGAGACCTGCCCCAAACATCACCAGCCACGGTAGTGCCGGGAGTCGAAACCGTGACGATGGTACTCATCCAACTGAACTACTACCATCAGCTCCAACCCCGGAAGGGCGTTTGGCTTGAATGTTAAGCAGTGGATTTTTGCGGCATGTCTGTAGTTGAAGGATTTTGCCGCAACAACTTGCACATGAATTTGTCACCAAAAGGACCGCAATAACAAACGTTAGGACTAGATATGCTCCTACAAACAAACTAATAAGACAGTCTTGCCCAAGTAATTTCACTAGTAGCGTGACCGTAGAGAGAATATATGTCTAATTAAGCTTCATGAAGGCTAGCATAATTCACCTTGCAATTCCACGTATCATGTTTCTCTTTCTACGAATTCCACGTGTCATGTCTCCCATTTTCATCAGCCATAAATTTTAGTACACTCCTCAATTGAAGGGTATAGTTAATTTTTAACTTCAATTGAAGGGTATAGTTAATTTTTAACTTCTCTAAAATGTCCTTATTCAATGTAAATTATTAGTGAGTATAATGTAATTTATTTAATATGGATTGTTATTAAATGGTGCAACTTTTCATCGATATTATTATTATAATTAATGTAAGAATATTTTAGAAAGATAGTAAATTAAATATATACTCCCAACAAAGTTAAATAACTTTTTTTTAAATTATGTAAAAAAAAGACTATCATAATGGGAATGGGAATGAGGGTGTACGATAAGCGAAATAATTTGCTACAACACAGAAAAGGATCCATTTCACCAACAGGCAACAACTGATTTGCCGAATAAAGGATCTGTGTCGGTGTTCATAATTATTGACAAATTCGCATTGCACGACCATAAAACTGACACGACGTACAAATACAAGAGGCCCGTCTACTTCAGCAGGGCCCATAAGCACGCACTTTTGGACTAAATTTGAAAGCCAAGTCCACAAAAGAACGTGCCTTCCTCACAAAACAGTTTCCCCCAACGACATTAGTAATTTAGCAGTAGTCCAAGGAGCAGGGCTCAGATTCGAAGAGAAAAGTTTGATAGCATTCATTCTTGAACTTTATGAACAGAAACCACAATTAAAAAAGTCGAACTACAATTCTGATCTGCGAGTAGAGTGGAGACTGCTGAGTAACTGCATCACTTGGATTTGAAGGGAATGGCTCTTATGACGACTTGGTGGTAGAGAGCAGCCAGTGCAGCCCCGATGAATGGTCCAACCCAGAATATCCACTGCATCACAACAACATGGATCCAATTGTAAGAACAAAAAGTTCGTAGGAACCTTTACTGGGACAGAAAAAAAAATTTTGGTGGTAATTGAGAGGCTAATTATGTACTAACGTGGTCATCCCATGCTGGTTTCTGGTTGTAGATGATGGCAGCACCAAGACTCCTGGCGGGGTTAATGCCAGTTCCTGTGATGGGAATGGTGGCCAAATGTACCAAGAACACTGCGAACCCAATAGGCAACGGAGCCAATATCTGATCAAGAAACCATAGTCGCATTAATACCAAAGAAAATAAATGTATGTAATTTTTTTTTTTTAAAAAAACTTGAGACTTGATGATCAGAGAGCACATTGATGAATTTTTGGTTTCTCAAATGTCGAAAATAAAAGATGGAAGTCTTACGGGGACGTGGGAGTCTCGGGCACTGCGCTTGGCATCAGTAGCAGAAAAAACAGTGTAAACAAGCACAAATGTACCAACAATCTCAGCACCGAGCCCGTCGCCTTTGGTGTAACCTCCGTTCACTACGTTGGCACCACCGCCCTTGGATTGGTAGAGGTGCTTTTGAAAGCCCTTCACCACCCCAGCACCACATATTGCTCCCAGGCACTGCATCACCATGTAGAAAAACGCCCTGGTTAACGACAGTTTCCTTGCCAAGAACAGCCCAAATGTCACCGCAGGGTTAATATGCCCTCCTGATATGATGCATGTATCAAATGATTAGACGTCCATGGAGTACAGTACGATGATGTCAATGGATGAGAATTCATCAAAAATTTGAACGTTAAGCATACTCGGACTAGAGTCCGACTAGATAATGATAATTTTAGCTTGTAACAAGTCTCTATTCATCTTAGCCAAATGTATGGACGAGTTAGAAGCTGCACTTATAAATAATGTAAAATTGAATTACCAGAAATGCCGGCAGTACAGTAAACGAGGGCAAAGATCATGCCACCAAAAGCCCAAGCAATGCCTTGAATTCCAACGGTTGAACACTTGCTATCAGACTTAGAAACTCCCATAACAGTCATAATGCTTATGTAGAGGAAGAGAAAAGTGGCAATGAACTCAGCTATCCCAGCACGGTAAAAGGACCAGGAAGCTAGCTCATCAGGGTCAAAAAGTGCCGCTGCTGGTGGTTCCTGATAATCCTTGTCTTGGGTCTGAGCAGCCGTGCCAATTGGCTGCCTCTCCGAGAATTTGTTGGCTCCCAGCCGCACATCTTCTTCTTTGTTTTCCATTTCTGATTTCTACCGCTCTATCTAAAAACGACAGTCGATCTCTCAAGAGATGAATTATGCTATGAAATATTGCTCAAGACAAGGCTGATGGGCTGAGAGTGGGGGAAGAACTGAGCATTTATACACACTAGTGGACCATATAGGCTAGGCAAATTTCTATAATTATCTTGCGACCGCCCACTCCTGATTCAGGTATTATTAGTAATTTATATTTTTTAGAAGGGCTTAGATGTTATACTTTGATTTATGAGAGGACGCAATCCATTGGCCGGCTGAGTCTCTTCTAATGATTTAATCCAAGTTGGCACAATAAGGTCCATATATCCTCAACGTTCTCTTTTTAAGTGCGCAAACGTTCAATTCTGATGATGATTTGCATAGTTATAGAATTAGCAGTCAACCACCGCCCCCTTCGGTTGAAGTGGAAACAAACAATAATGAAAGTAGAAAATGGCACTAGTGCTTGTTCCATTGACGATGCCGTGTAACTTAAAGAGTAACGTTAATGCAGCTACTGCACCTACCATACCATTGTGTGAGACTAGTTATGGAGAAAAATTTTTTTTTTTTTTTGTGTCAATACAGGGGTATCCAGGTCAATCCTTACGGGCCCGACTAATCTCCACTACGATCCGGGAGAGGAGGCCCCACTCCACACCGAACACGTTAGCAACGAGACTCGAACCCTGACCGAAGCCAAGTAGGTTGTCATACTCTAAAGAGGGGGAGCGAACCGTCCGAGTTACCCGCTGGGCTAGTTATGGAGAATCATTGCGCGATCTTCTAACTTCCTTTTCAAGAAGCCGCAGAAAAAGACTTGGCACGCTGAAATATGGTGATTTAGAACCCTCGGAGCTAATATTTTGGCCTCCTCCATCATTTGAGGTTATAAGTCTGATAGATTATAAATAGAATATTGTTTTAAAAGAGTTCAAAAGAGTTTATAAGATTTTATTGTGATGCACTGTTTTAAAATATAATAATATTGTGAATTATTTATTTATTTTTATATAAATACTTTGAGCGATTGTTTCATCCTTCAATCTTTAAAGTTGTACGTATTAATTATTATTAGAACTCTAAATTTGGGTTTTACACTTTCTATGCAATGCAGCAGCATATTGTGGAGCTAGCTGTCGGCTATAGATATACATATAAGATCAACGTAAATTTTTGTCGAAAGCTTTAAACTAAAAAGTTTTGCAGTGTAGAGTTTTAAGTACTTCTTTTCACTGCTAAGTGACACTTGGACAGCTATGGATTGTTGTAGGAGACGTGACTTTCTTTTCTTCTGCTTCTTAGGGAATTTTGCAATTCAAGCAACTCGCATCTTGTTCACGTTCAACCTAGAAAAGTATTTTATGTAGGCTCAACCTAGAAAGTATGGAGTCTTTTCTGGAATCGAACAATATAAAGCATGAATTATGATCTATATATTCTTTCGGTCTGGGCATCGAACGTGAAGTAGTTGTTGACATTAATGGTCCTCTTCCTCCCGTTGCCTCTCACATTTTGCTCGTGCTTGTTGGCCTGACCCCAGTAAAATGAAGCTTGGTCTGGTGACTCGTGTAGTCTTAATGAAGAGGACATAGTCCTTCATTTTCCAAGCTGAAGTCAAATCTCTGCTATCAGAACAGAACCTCAGAGTTCAATGTCGGCAAGGAACACAGACTAACTCTGCAGGGCTTAGGGGGTGGAGGATTTCTTTTGGGCTGGGAGGGCAGAGTTTTGTTTGTTGTATTATGCCCGCGAGTGTGAACATGATGGAGTAAATCAGGCTTCTCACGACTGTGAACGACAGTGGCCGGTTTGGACAGGGTCCCTAGTCTCACTACCTACTAGTCAGTAATCACTGCTAATCAACACCAAAAAAAAAGGGATAAGTGCAGAAACCTCCCCTGAGATTTCTGACAGTTGCATTCATTCCCCTGAGGTTTGAAAAATAGCACTAACCTCCTCCAAACTTAAGATTTTGATAGCAACTTCAGCCTATGTTAAAGAAAGTGCCATTAAAAAAGTTTTTTGGGAAGTGAGATAATAATTTTATTCTATTTATACCCTTTTTACCTCTTGTGAGGTAGTATTAGTAAAGAAATGAAAAATATTAAGAGATGGAAATAATTAGTAAAACTCAGAGGATCTATGTGCAAAGAGAACAACAACAACATTAAAATTTGGAAGAAAAAACAAACATATGTTAAAATATATGAGGTTTTAAAGCATATAAAGAAACTGTTGATCAGTACAAGAGAGTTACTTATTGTCATACTTTATAGTATATCGATTTCACTCTATTTACCATATTTCATATACAATTATGTTCTCTCATGATCGATACAGCAATTTCATCATACTATAACTAACCCTACAATTTTGTGTATTAAATTGAGATGATAAAAGATTACTTACCTATCATATTTTAATTGCAATAGATTTTTAATAGAAAAATCCTCAGATTTTGCCTTGATTTCGGCTATCTTTCTCATTTTGTTTCATGAATGCATAAGATGAAATAAATTCAATCAAAACCAACAAAACTTATTCTTTTATGAAGTCTCATCCATAAGTTTTTTTCTCCTACATTTTCCTGCTTCTGCTTCTCTGCTATATAGAAAATATATTATTTGCATTGTCCTCTCAAGTGTTGTCAATCACAAAATGACACAATGTTGGAGCATCAAAATGGCACCATTTCGTAAGTGCACTTATAGTGCCTAATAAAAGAAAAAATAATCATTAATCTTATTTAATTAGTTATTTTAAGCTTGTTTATTGCCCTAATTTTTTTGCCCCAAATTTATTTACTAACAATTTTAAATTCTTAGGGTATAGAAGTAAATTCATCCTATCTAGGGATGGCAATGGGGGCGGGTGCCCGCGGGCAACCGCCCCACGGGGGGCTGTCGGGGCGGGGGCGGGGGGGAAATTTTTCCGCCCCGCCCCGCAAAAAAAAAAAATATATATATAATTATATATAATATGTAATTTAATTAGTTATAAACTTATGATAATGATATTATTAGTTAGATGTATTATATAATGTATATTAGTGTATGTAATATAATTGATATTATCAATTATACGAATAATTAGACATGTCTACTAATAGAATTTATTAATTAGTTATACTAAATTTACTAATACATTTATACTAAATTTCTAATTACACTTAATAGAATAACACTTTTTTCTCAAAAAAAAAGCACAAACACAATAATGAATTAGTGATTGTATTTGTACCAAAAGTGAAAACTTAACTATTTTAGTTGTATTTATTTCATCATGTTGAATTGTATTCAAATAACTTTTGTTTGATTATTTTTATGAGTTTCAATTATAAAATTAAAATGAATAATAACTTGATTACGTGTTGATATTTTAGTACTTGATTATTTATTAAAATTTAACTATAATAAAATTTTATTAACCCCGCGGGGGAAGCGGGGCGGGGCGGGGGACAGGGCGGGGGCTGGGGGAGTTTGTAGGCAGCGGGGCAGGGGATGGGGGAGGGGTCCCCACCCCAACCCCGCCCCGTTGCCATCCCTAATCCTATCTTATGTCAATTATAGGCCCCAAATTTATATTGGGGGAGGTTAGTGCTATTTTTCAAATCTCAAGAGAGGTGAGTGCAACTGCCAGAAACCTCAGGGGAGGTTTCTACAATTATCCCCCCAAAAAAAATGTCACTCCCAACTAAATATAACAATTTTTCCGGCCTCAACAATTCGATTCTAAAACTCTTTTCTTTTTCTTTTCCCCTTTCGTTTTTGTGAGGGACAATTGGTTCTAAATTCGGAGATCATCTTCTGAGCCAAGGACAGGTTGGTGATCGCAGAGATTATCTTAGAAACGATCGGTTAGTCTTTCGTACACGATGGATGTTCTTATGGAGTATGGACCATTGTATATTTATCCTTTTTGGGGGTTACATATTTGCTGATGCTATACTATAATTCAATTATTTTTATTTCCCCTCATTCATGGAGTCAATGTGCTATTAGATTTTCTGCGCTGGCCAAATCTACATGATTGGTCACGATTCGTGCACTTTGACGATTATATATAAGATCTCGTTCTATTTCGTTACAGCAAAAACTCTTGCTACTAAATATGGCGACGTCAACTTCAGTTGCTGATTAACCCTCCACCAATTACCAGGCCGATGCAGTTTTATGATGTAATTAACTAACATGCCTGGCTAGTTGGCTATGTGCCCAGGTAATGCTGTGTGTGCCCAGATAATGCTGTGCGTTCCAAGGCTCCGCCGAAAGCCCTAAACCGTCCAACCAATAATTATTCCGTACTAAGAAAAATAATTAGTCCGTACTTAGATAAGATACCATTAGAAGCATACACGTCATCGTACAATTTCGCACCTCTTTAGGTTGATAATTGAACAATAAATTATTTCAATTTTGATTATCTTACTTGCCAAAAGCATCTACACACACAAGCAGAATGATACACCAAACAAAACATGCGTCATGACATGGCTTAAGCCATCTACAGCCCTAACATATTAATAAGCATTAAAGTGAAAGAGGCATTTCAATTTTCAACTCTATTGATTTCGATGAGTGGCCTTTTGAAAGGAGTTTTACGTCTTTGTAGGCTCCTAAGAATGCCTTTTAACTTCTAAAACGTCTTTTAGTTCATTTCTCGAAGTGATTCGTTGCCTAAATTCTTTTGTAAGTCGTTTTTATACGACAATAATCTTTGATCATCTTCTGCCATTTGAATGCGCAGAGATTGGATCTTTTGGATTCGGTTGAGAAGTAAAAACAGGATATAAACACAGGAAAAAGAAAAGATTTCTACTAATAAGAACTCAGTTCTTGTACACAGATATAAACATCAGAACCGTTTTATTTCCGGTAAACGCAAGTAATTGTCTTGGAGAGCACGGAAGTTTGAAAGATTAAGGAAGTGTTTGGTTCGTTCGTATTCCGTAATCAGAATCTAGATCAAAATTATAGACCTTACTATGAGCACGGGTTTTGATCATTTGCCTTTGCTTGTTTGATTTGGAAGTGGAATGAGTTTCATTCAATGGAATAGTTAATTTCAAACCTAAGCTCTTATAGGAAATAATATCTTACACTTTCATTCTATTAAATAATTCTTATAATAGTCCATCAAACAATAAATGTATGTATTAGTATTAACTTTGATGTCTATTCATGGCCTTTATACTTATTTACCAAACGTCCCTTAGTTTGTAACCCTTCTAACTAAATGCATTTATGATTTATATCATCAGCGCTGGAACTTATACAATGCGGGAATTTAGCCTCTCTCGTAGACTAAGGGAACTAAAATGGTCCAGAGCCACTAATTATGTATGACTAAGTAGGATACAACGAATAATCAAGGTTGGTGGCAACTTCAATTGAAATTCTCGATGTCACTTTCTGGATGGCAATTCAGCACCGTCCTTGGAATTATGTCAAATGTCCAATCAATTTAAATTATCACTTGATATTTAATTTTAATTTAAATTAATTGAATATCTGGCATCGGATGAAGGAGTGGCATAAAATTGTCACTGATTAAGTGGCACCAAGGATTTTATTAGTGGTGATAAAAGAACCATAATAGACTTGGTGGCGCCAAGGGAAGTAAAATGGTCCAGAGCCACTAATTATTATACCTGGCAATTGGGCGGGTTGGACGGAGTTTGGGTTGGTTAATATTGGGTTTTCATTTAAATGGGTTACACCCAACCCGTCCAACTTTAGATTGGGTTAATTTTGAGTTGGGTCATCTCAAACCCATGACCCAATATGATCCAATATATTAATTAATAGATTTTGATACATAAATTCTCTCAAATATATTTTCACGTACAAAAAAAAAATTTTAAGTGGATGCCTAACACAAATACCCAAATCGCCAAAAAAAATTTTATGCTAATATTTTCACAAAGAAAGTATGGTAATTTTGAATTTATGTAGTTTTTACATATTGAGAATACGGTTTATAAAAACAAAAAATATAAATGAATGCAACTCAACTCTGGCCTTCCTCAATTCGAAGTTGGGGAAAGCGTCAAGAAAGTGGAGACTTGAATCCGAAGGCCAAAAAGGTCCGGCGTCCAGGTCCCACTGCTAACGGTGCTCGATGTGCCTCCTCATTCACGATGATTTTTTTTTTTTTTTTAAATTCTTAGAGTACTATTATGATTATGATTGTTTTGGTAAATATACACGAAGCTCTTGCCCTCAAGCAAATGGTCACAAAAGAAGAAACTTGTACGCAATTAGTTCAGCTAACGGTTCAAATATGGCGATCTGCAATCCAAGTAGGTGTACTTACTAAAGATGCCCTATATCTAGTTTGCCATACTCCATACAAGATCAAAACTTGATAATATCAAGGTGAAAGGAGATGAAGTGCACGAATGCTTCTGTAGCCGACTGTTCATTGGCCTTGTTTAAGGATTCAGGCATTTTCTGGAATCATTTGATACTTCAATTGTTCGTGTTGTGATAATGAGACAAGGCGGGAAGAACTCTTTAACAAAAACGTATGATTTCTAGCTTGAAGGATTTTGTAATTCACAACTTACTTGATCTTGTTGATTTCGAAGAGTATAATAGCAAGAAATATCGCTAGTTTTGCAGGTTAGTTTGAGACATGAGGTTGAAAATGTTGAATGTAGGCATAGCTTTTCACCAAAAAAATATATATATATATATATATATATATCTTGGATGAATACAGTTTTGACCGATCCAATCCAAATGCTTGTATGTATGTATGTGTTATTTATTTGTGCTAGTTATTACTTGTTGGTTACCCACTTTGTTTCTACTTTCAACTGCTAGACCATAACATTGTTGATTGCTCTCTTTGTTCAGGAATAGGAATATATATATATATATATATATATATATATATTTGTAGACTTGTAATTAAAATCTATCTAGCATGCTGCATGCTTATCCCTATTTTTTTACTACAGAACCACATGTCTTTCTCTTTTTATTGAAAAAAAATAAAACAATTTGACTCTTTTTTTTTGGGGTTTTTTAAGCAACATGATTAGTTTTAGACGGTGAATATTTTAGCCGAAATTAGATAAAGATAAGATAACCACCACATCAACGAACAGATAAATGCTGCTAAAAAGGGGAATCAAAGCATATGGAATGATGAATAACTTCCCGAAAATATCCAACGATTAAAACCAATTAAAACCAACTCCCTCCTCCACACGCAAATTCTCCATTCTCCCACCCATTGTTAAACAGAAAAAGGTTGCAAATATATTCCCTCCCCCGGCCCCGGCCCCCGCCCCGCTTGTCCGCTCTGTGTCCGCTTCTGATCTTTTTTCCCACTACAACTAACTGCGTTTCAGACAATCCTCCATTGCTGCCAAAATAAAATAAAATAAAATAAAAAGACAATCCTCCATTGTGTTCCACACATGCACGTGTGCTCCTCGTTGTGAAAATGACGAAATCACCACCGTCCAACCACCACGCCTGAACCAACGAACCCCCCGAGCTCACTCATCATTGCCGTCCATCGCACCTAAAACCCCCCCCCCCCCCACCGTTTTTGTCACTTTCGTGGAATGTATGAGGAAGACAATGGCAAGCACTGAGTCGACTCGCTGCTGAGTTCGTGTCCTTCGGGACTCGGATCGGTGGCGAGTCCCTCGAGGGCAAGTTGGAGAGGATTAACAAAATTCCCGACTTTCGTGTTATCGAACATGACGGCTATGATTTCCAGGTCCAGCCTTTTCAGCCGTCGGACCTTCCGGCAAGGAGCGATCTCGGCGATTGGATCTGTTAAGATCAAGCTGTTGCTATCTTGTTGTATCGTCTTCGTTGTGATTGCGTTCGCCAGCCGTGCGGCGTCGTTTATGGGATGGAAACAGAGCCACACGGCTCATCTCGGTCATCCTTCCCTTCCGAGGTCTGCCTGAAGAATCGTGCAGTCATTTCTTCAGATAAATTTTCTATTGATAATTGTCATTTATTGCTAGAAATAAGCATTCATTTCTTGCGTTGTTTCCAAATTTATGTTAGTCATAAATACTCTAGGAATTTAGTAATTCTGCATACGTATTAATTCGTTCTTGCTGCTTATGCCTGTAAATCTAAGGCAGAATAAAGTCATAATTGCTTGCTTCTCTCTCTCTCTCTCTGAATTTGAAAATCTATATGGAGATGATTAATGCTCTGTATGGCTGATTCTTTTGCGGTGGTGCTAGATGTAAATAGAGACGGCAATGGCTGTGTCTATTTAACTGTCATTTGCACGACGGCTTGCGTTATTTCAATGATTACATTGCTTAAGTGAGATCTGGCTTCTAATAATACTGCAGTTAGTTTGCATCGCCCAGTTCATTTTTAGATCCTTTGCCACTTTGCATAGGCATTTAAACATGAACAACTGTAATTCTGTAGTTATGCTGCTTGGGGATTTTGAAAGTTTGGTCAAATTTGCTCTTTGGTCGTCTAATCTTACCAAGAACAGCTGGTCCAATTATTTCCGTGCTTTTCGACACAGAGAAAATGGTATTCTTTCACTGGATTTTATATAGTATTAGAATTAGCTCCCACCGGATACACGTGTAATGTCTTTAAAGTAATGACAACCTAGCCGAAAGCTCTTTCAGATGTTGAGAAGCTCTTTTTGGTTATCAGATCAGATGTGCTAGAGAACATAGGTAGCTGGTATAACCGTATGAGCGGGAGCTAGGTCTATATTCATTAACAACAGAGACTTCAAACTTAGAGTTTGAGAAATACTTCTGTCTGGATTTGGCAGAACAGAAGCAAATTTATTAGGGTTGAGTTAAATATAAGTTGTGACATTGGTCAAAGTATTACTCGTTGTGATTATATGCTGACATTCATATTCATATCGCTTGTCCATTATGACTTACTTGGCTTCCCCTACACAGTTTATTCTTGCTTTCTTGCCATGATTACCAGAAGTTGTGGTTGGTTCTAATGCTGTGTTTCATGATGTCTACAGGAAAGGATATGCTTTGTTGATTAATACATGGAAGAGAAATGATCTCTTGAAACAATCCATTTCTCATTATGCATCATGTCCTGGGCTTACTTCTATACACATAGTCTGGAGCGAGCCTGATCCTCCCTCCGTTTCTCTTATTAAATATTTAAACCATGTCATAGAATCAAACTCCAGAGATGGTCAACAAATTGAACTGAAATTTGACATCAATAGGGAAGACAGTTTGAACAATAGGTTCAAAGAGATCAAGAATTTGAAGACAGATGCTCTATTTTCGATTGATGATGATGTCATATTCCCATGCTCATCAGTTGAATTGGCTTTTAGCATTTGGCAAAGTGCACCTGATACAATGGTGGGGTTTGTACCACGTATGCATTGGGTTGACAGATCGGTATGTCTTCTCCTTTTTTCATTTTTTATTTTGACAAGCGGCTACCATTTGAAACTAGAATTATCCTTATTCTGCAGCGGTGAATGTAACTTTGTACATTACAACAGATCTGTATGCAGAGATATCTACATCGTAGATTGTGTGTGTTTGTGCATGACAGAGAGAGGGAGAGAGAGACGAATATATATGGAAATGGAACATGCTTGATATAAATTTTTGGAGAGGAAAAGGCTAACTTTCTCTTTTTTGTATGTCCTGCCTTTTGTGCTCCTTTGCTATGGTAGTATTTGATAATATTGTTCTAATTTAACTCGTGGAACATAGTAGTGTTTGTCAAAGTAGAATAAACATGTTGACGAAAACTATCATCAACTTTTACATGTTCCTTGTTACCTGGAATTGGAAGGAAAACTTTTCGTCCATCCCCAAATAAGGATGTTTTGAATCCATGAAACTAAAAACTTTATCAACAATATTAAGGTTTGGTTCATTAGAGTTGCCTCAAGGAGCAAATACATTGTCTCAGTTGATACCAGAAGTGAAAATAAATTCAGACCGAAGAAGTTATATTCTTGTTCTATATTATTGGAATAGGAGAAGATTTCTCCTGTTATGTTACTGAAGAATTTTAGCTAAACAAGATAAGTTTTTGATATTGCTAGAACTTCTGCAAGCATGCAAATTTTTTGAAGTAATTGAACTTGTCCTTCTTGGTTACTCAAAATGACATCTTGTACCAAAACTACAATTCTAAATACCTTATCTACTAAATGGGGAACTATCAAATTTACACAGAATCTGATGTTAATTTTTGTTGTGCTGCAAAGTTTGTTTAATACTTGACTCTTGGTGATCAATTGGCCAGTCAATAACCCTTTGCGTCACCTGCGCTTGGGATGCTCTAGTAATTACACTTCACTTATGTCTAGGAGCTGAATTAGATGTTTTTATTGTTTCGTGTGAAATTTTTTGGGCCTTTGAGCAGCTGGAGTATGTCTCGTATTCTGCATCTTAGACTGCAGTTGTTTTCATTCTAAAATCATGACTCCTATAAATTCTTTGATCCATAGTATGTGGTTTTGACTAGTGATTGCTTGAACTTTTCTTGTCAGTAAACTTATTCTGTCTTTTAAAATGGACATATTCCATTCATCTTGTGGTTGTGTAGCTATTTTTTTATTGGTAAAATACTACTTTACTCATCCTAACATGGAAATTTTTCCAATTCTGATTGACGCACTTGGTGCATTTATTTTTCCCCCCTTTAAAACGGGGCAGGGAGGAGGTGGGGGAGGGGTGCTTGGGAAAGAAGAAAAACCAGGTGCATCTTTGAGTATTACTTGTATTGTTATTAAAGCATGAAGTTGTCATGCAGAAAGGCAACTCTGACCAATTCACTTATGGAGGATGGTGGTCTGTTTGGTGGATTGGAACATACAGTATGGTTCTTTCGAAAGCGGCCTTCTTCCACCAGAAGTATCTTAGTTTGTATACTTATCAAATGCCTGCATCGATTCGAGAATATGTGACCACAAACAGGTTCTTGTTCAATCCAAGAAATTTTCTTCCATGCTTCATCTGATGTTTGTCTCTCTTATTTTGTTCCTGCTGCTCTGTTGTTTACCAAAGTTAACTATATTCAATTGAATGAACAGGAATTGTGAAGATATCGCAATGTCTTTCTTAGTTGCAAATGCTACTGGTGTTCCCCCAATATGGGTAAGAGGTAAGTGAAGCTTGTCAGGCAACTTTTCATCCGTGTCTTATCTTCTAGTTCAGCCTGCTTTTTCAAATTTATTGCTCTACCTTGTCCGTCTCATGGTATGCCCCTCCACCCTCCCACATGTTCAATCAACACACAGACTTTCAACCAGAAAATTAACATTTGTCCTGGTTGAGGCTGCAAAAGATCACTCTAGTAAACAACAATACCAAGTTTGGTTCAGTCTTACTAGACTTCTATAAGGTATCTTGTTCTGTGACTCTGTTTGCCTCTGTATGTAATATGGATGTATCTGGCTGGTAACTAAATCCCTATCCTTGGAGAATTGTATCACGGGTGCTGTGACCTGCATAGGATCACACTACTTAAGAGTTGCCAATAATGCATAGTAACGCTGATAATGCAGTTAGCACAGGTTAAGTTCTCTGCACCAAAAAAAAAAAAAAAAATCTTGTAGAGATGTTACTCTAATACTTAGTTGAAAACAGTGGTCTGCCAGAATTTTTTGCTGTCATAACATAGCCTGTTAATTTTCTTTGTTTTTGTTTACATGACCAATCTTGTCAATTATCGAATTAAACAATTTTGATTTTTACTACATTGTTCATGTTTGACTTAGAATATGTGTTGACTTTGCAATGTCATTTATTGAGTTTCATTCTGCTACTGAAGAACATTATTTTCAAATCATTTACTTTAGAGACTTTTCTTGATATTCGTCTTCTCGTGTTAATCCAGGCAAGATATATGAGATTGGTTCCACAGGGATCAGTAGTTTGGGAGGTCACAGCAATAGGAGGACAGAATGTGTTAATAGGTTTGTAGCTGAATATGGGCACATGCCCTTAGTACCAACTTCAGTGAAAGCTGTTGATAGTCGAAGCAGTTGGTTTTGGTGATGGAGTTGGCAATGTTAGTGATGATGGCTTCGTTCCTTTTATTTTCTATCTTGTGTGGTTCTTTGCCACATAATCATCTTCCTAAGTCAATTGTTGTAAGCGTCTTTTTGTAATAGTATCCACTTTCCACATGGTTACCAAATGTAGAAGGAAAATTTTAGTTTAGCAACATTCTTTTAGGACTTAGGTCAGAAATCATCCTTGTGAAAGAGCCAGAGGGGAAGTACATTATCTCCCCAGTATAGTTGCCTTATTAATTATGGAGGGGTTTTCTTGTATCTTAACCCCTCGAAGTTAAATTGATACTCTAATTATGGAGGGGTTTTCTTGTATCTTAACCCCTCAAAGTTAAATTGAAACAGTGTATCGACATTGGCTCAGTAAAATGCTGCTTTATTTGCCTAGTTTTTGTCTAAATGCAGTTTTGTTTTATAATCTTTTGCATGTCATCATATCTTTCATTTTTCAGAAACTTTTGAGCATTTGCTTCAGTTGAAAATTTTGGCAATAATAAAAAGTGGTCATTGTACAGCTCAAATGAGGAGGATTTTGCACATGCGGCTGTCTGGGGTGTCTCTATCTAATTATAATTAGCAAATGTTTATTTCTACAGGCCACAGCATTACAAGGAACTCTACCTCTCAGCCATAGATCAACTCCCTAGTACACTTCCAAGGGAATATCTCCCTTCAATACTGTTAGATGCTGAGCTTCTCTTCTTCTCCTTGTTAATCATATTGACTATATCCAGTCCTGCTGTTTAACGATTACTTATAGTCATCCTCAGGGAGTGTTGTGAAACTTCTGAGGTTTGTATATACTTGATTCTCACTCGGAAACGACTTAATTACATATTTGAATCTCTGCTGCTGCTGCTGTTAGAAGCATCAAGAGGAAAACAAGTTTCTTCGCCACCAGTGTTCCATAGGAAATTGGCATATTTGGATGCAAGATAAGAATTCTCTGGCTCAATTGATAGGGCTTGTAGATATGTATCTTCTGCTCTCCAGAAGTCCTCTCTAACTATCCACAAAAAGTCGGCATACCGGCCTAGGGATTCAGCATCCAGAGGCTCCACCTGGATTGCTCGCTTAAAACACTCTTCTGCCCTGTCAAAGTCGATGAAGAGAAAGTCAGACACTTCATTTTCCGAGGCTTAGCGTGGCAAATTTTCACATTCATTGCTCTCACAGGCCTTAAAGTCATGGCTGAGCTAAAACTTCGTAACATGAGGTAAAAAAGGATCTTATGCAACATGAATCTTCAATGTAAATTGGACCTAGCCACCTTGCAAATTGGATAAGCTAAAGAGGGACTGTTTCTTCATAATCACCAGTCTTATGTTAGCCGTGACAAAAGAACAAAGTAACACAAAAATAAAAGACCTATAAGATAGCTGTTTTATAAACTAAAACCAATGACAAGCATGAGATGGATCTAGGCAGGTGGTTTATGTCCATTACTGCATAGAAATAAATATTTGGCCCAAGTAGGAAGAGAAAATTTTAATAGCTGATCTTCTTTACAAATGAAAAGTTCTTTCTGGCTCCAAAAGAAGGGGGGAAAAACAAAGAAAGAGAGAAAATTTTAGTAACTGATGTGATGTTTGGTTTTAGTAATGGCATAGCATGATGAGTCATAATTGGTTAATACAGTAGCTAATAATACATACTTTACTTGCTCGTGATTTTAATGAGAAATATTAACGAGCAAAAACAAATTCCAGCAGAATCAATAGTGTCTACCAACCGGATGCAATATATGTTTTGAGAAAATCACCTGTCATAATCATGAGCAACAAGGCGTAGAAATTGTGCATAATTGCAGAGCAAAAGTGGATTATCAGGATCCTGAGACAACCCCATCTGGTACGTAAGATCAGTCCTATGATATTCCATGTAGTCATCAGGTTCTATCTCCACAGATAGTGGAGATACAAACTTTTGCAACACATCATGATTAAGAACCATCTCGCCTGGACCTGGTTGCATTCTCGTTGCTTGATCCAGAAGAGAATTCCACAGCGACACCTCTGCCGCACTTCTGAATTCTTGATTGCCAACCTGCAAAAGTTCTTCAGGATCTGCCATTAAATGCTTTCTAGATGTTGATATATAACTTGAGTCTTCGTTTCTGCCATTTATTACTGAATTAGCTTCCCAGCCAACTCCATAATTATCAAAATTTGTTGAAGCCACTGACAAATTATCGCTTTGAGCATGTAGAATTGATCCCAACTCTTCCGTGGTTCTAGATAATGATCCATACAAACAAGCCTGTGATGTTGAATATACACCAAATTCTGCTAAAAGGCTCATCATACAGACCATCAAGGCTGGTGTTGGTGAAAAAACTTGCTGAAACAGCCAGACGAATGATAAATGCATGTCTCTCTGAACTTTAGAAATTATCACCTTTAAATCTTCATTGCACAATGCTTCCCTCATCTGTAATGCATAGCTCTGCAGCTCAACTATGATAAATACCGTCGAGGAGAAGGCCTTTGTCATCGAGGAACTAGCCAATTCTCCCACCCCTTTTAACGCTTCTTCTCTTTGGTGCTTCTTTTTAATCATCCTAAGCGATAGGGGAAGATCAAAGCTCTTAGCTCTTTGTTCAATATCTGCCCACAGTATTAAATCCCTCTCTGGCCAATCGGGTGGCTCTGGCATTATTCCAAGCGTTGTAGGCTCCAAGAAATCAATATGCGACTGCCATGACGAATTTTGAGAAAACGTTCGTCCTCTATCTTCCGAACTGAAGCCTTGAGCTAACCCTTCTGCATTGTGATCCCCAAAGACTTCATCCAAGTTTGCACTGCAAGACCTTTTCATTCTGTGAGCTATAGAAGCACGTTTGTTGAAATTGAGAGACTTGTTGAACTTTCTTGATATAAAGGAACCGGAAAGAAAATTTTGGCAGGCAATGGACTGATCCGCTTTCCTCTCTTTCATTGAAGGAGCTGAAGCAAAAGAACGATTAGTGATGGGGGAGAATGCTTGGTGTGGAACGTCCACACCAACTGGACTGATGTGGAGCTTCCTCATACTGTTTTGATCACCAATTACAGGCAAGAAAGAACAAAGGAGTCTAGGGGTTCAATTCAAGCGAGATGAGAGTGATATTACTATATCTTAGTAATACACAAAGTCAGTCAACGTAGGAAACAATAAGAATCGCGTGAAAAAAGTGTCTTTTTTCCCAATCTCTAAACTAAAGCCCAGCTGGCCTTTTGATCTTTATCCGATCTTGAAATAGAGGGGGGCAGTAGACTAGAGAACTTTGATTTGGTTTGCTCTGATAATGACCCCACCTGTGACAAGCAGATAAAAAGCAGTGCCACAATTAGTACCGCAATCAATTTCGTCAAAGATAATGTACGTGTATGTCTATTATTGTCTAGTGCTGCGCTCCCTTCGTCCAACGTCAAACGCGTTGGGGGGAAGCACGTTCCAGAAAAGGAGCAAACTTGACAATTTTTCCCCATGATTGAAAAGGACTGGTTGTGAAGGGAAACAGCTCAGTTCCTATGAGGAAACCTTTAATTTACGTGCATAACTTTCCAGTAGAGTTTTACAGACTCGTTAATGGAACTTTAAAAGGAAAAAAAAGTAACAAGGGCAGCTCTTGGCAGAAATTTTCCAAATACAAACTGTGGTTCCAACGAGTGATCCCTATTCAGTCTTGCACACAGCGTTAATCTTTTTACATATTTCATAAATGTTAAAAAAAAAACCCCACAAAATGAATCTTCCAACCCATGCCCTGCGACAATGATGCTCCTTCTCCGTACCAAAATAATCAAAAAGAGCCAAAAAAGAAAGAAAAAAAAGGGGGGACTTTATCCCCGAAACTTCATCAGCTTACCGGAGATAGTAGTGATCGTTGAGGAAAAAGAAAAAAGGACCACGTCTAGAACAGAAAGCCCTCGATGGATGGGTAGTAGTGCTTGAATCAGAAAGCAGTGGAAGAAACGCAGGAAGTTGGCCTGGGATCTGATTGATGAATGCTCAACAGAAGAAGAAGGACGTCAAATTTGATGACGCGTCGTTATTTGTGTGTTTGTGGGTGAGAGAGAGAGAGAGAGACAGAGATATGACTTATGAGAAGCTTTGCAGTTTGGAGTTCGGAGAGGTTTGCAACGTGTGCATACTAAAACTCAACTCCGTGATGGAATTGGAAAACGGGAGATGCAGCAGAAACACAGAAACTGAGCGGACTCCTTAAAAATAGTACTGCTACTAGGAAAAGTCGGTTCCACAGTTGCGAGTCCTTAGGCAGGTGACGAGGGCTGAGGGGAAAAGAAACCTTTTGGCACCCGCACTTGTTGCTTAAGATAGCCCTTTCAACATTGGACATGCCTAAGTTTGGGCTTCATGAAGCTGTTCTGGGCTTTAACCCAGCCTCATATATCGACCACTACTGTTTGCTACAAATATTCAAGGACAAGATTCAGTGAAGGCTTTGGTTTTGAATTATTAGATCAAATTGTTCCTCAAAAGAAAATTGGAGGAAATGAAATCCAATTCTCTTCGTGGGTTAAAGTCCATAAATTAAGGAAACAAAATCCAATTCGCTTGATGGGTGAAAGTCCATAGATTGTAGGACCAATCCAATCTTAGACGGTTGAACAAAACCACGGGTTAAAACAACGATCAATACCACATATCGACCATTTTATGTATGATCGACCTCAATACGCATCACCAAAGAAAGAACCGGGAATGGGCAACAGAAAGAAATAAAAACAAGCAATTGTGATAGACACTGGCGGACCTATGTCGCTCCAAGTAGGGTCAATTGATTTTTGAAAAATCCATATGGTTGTGTAGTAAGTTTGGATCTTTGCCCCATTCTAAAGAAATATAGCAGAGTCAATATCAAATAATCAAAAAGTTCATAATGCAATAAATAATTAAGAGTCAATTTAGATAAATAATTTTCTACCAAGTCAAAGTGCTTCTCAACTGTTCTTAAAGTTCATTAAGTGAAACATAATTTTTATGGGGAGTACCACTAAAATAAAGAAAAGAAATTTTAAGAGTAGCTAAATAAAAAATACGATGCACACAAAATGTTAGAAACCATCGAAGAAGAAAAAAACTAAAAATAGGGAGCAAAAATAGAGGAAGCAACAACTTGAAAAATTATCAAAAAGAATCAATTTGGATAAGAGTTTATTTGGATGATTTATTTGAGATAATTACTGTAGCACTTTTTGTGATGTGATGTATGTGAGAGAAAAAAGGTGATTAGAAAGATAAAAAGGTGGTTGAAATTTGTGAAGTAAATTTTTTTATTTGAAATCAAAGTTGTCCAAACAAACCCAATCAACTTAGAACAACTTGTTAGGAGGAGAAAGAAGAGAACACTCTCAACTCTCGTCTGGGTTCAAATTTGGTCTCAAAATTTTGAAGTCTAAGGTTAGTAGAAGTTAAGACTCAAAGATTTATCTATGTATTTGAATTGTTATTAATAAATTTATAAGGTTTTAGCAATACTTGATGCTTTATTGCTTCTTACTTGAATGTCATCTTGTTTTAATTAATTTGATGTGGTGCTCATTTTAGGATTCCAATCTTTTAAGAATAGTGGGTTTGATGTTATTGATTGGGTATGTAACTGTGACACAGTCCCTCTTGCAGTGATTGGATACACGCTCCTCCACAGCCAAGGAAATTCAACGGCTCGACATCGGGATCACGCCTTGTCAAGTGACCAAACGAATATCTAATTCTGCAGCTGGTAGGATCCGAACCTGCTGATTTGTAAATTGGAGTTTGAGTCGTCGAGAAAGGAATTACTACAATTCATTTTAGCTGTTGTGTCAAAATTTTACATCACTCTCATCCGGCTCCACAAGAATTTGTATATTACATTAATCAATCCAATATCACAGCAATTATTAATAAAATAATAATTATGGAACTTGTGATTATCGGTATCCAAGCATGCCCCGTACGGACATATCCCTGCTCACTGCCTCCGTCTCTCCGGACTGCACCACCGGCGTTCATGGCTCCAATAGTCCCCCAAGAACGTCTTGGCAGCATCCAAACTCGGAAAATAAGTGGGCTCCAGAAATATCTGAGCCAATGTATCCCCTGCATCCACCCCAACGAAGCCCTTGTTCCCCTTCGCCTCCACGCTTCCCATTACCACCACCAGCAGCTGCTTATACGAATAATAGAACCTCTTAACCGCCATCTCCACCGCCTGCAAGCCCTGGAGCAAATGAATCCTCTCAAACCCATTCTTCCTCCGGTACAACTCCATGGCCGCCTCTTGTATTCTCGGCCCTCCCTTGGGGTCCACCTCCACCTCCAAAATGAAGGGCACTTTGTGCCTCAAATCTTTTGAGAACTTGGTTATGTCAACCAGTTCTCTCGACCTGAAGCAGAACAAATCATTCTCCGACGTCGCTTTAATAGACAGTTGATTCTTCAGCCGGAGGAAGTCGTCCGGATCCATCAGTAAATGGAGATCTTCGATTTGGCTCAACAGATTCCAAATTTTCTCGAGTAGCCAGCAATTACTGGAGGCGCTCTCAAACTCTCTTTCTTCGATTTGATCCGAGATTCTCTTCAAAATTTGCCCCGACGTGTAGATCCATGATTCTAAGATTTGGTGAACGCTGTAAAGCGTTTGGTTTTCAGAGTTTTGAAGATTCATGTGATCGGACGGGGATCTTTTCAAGGCGTGGAGCTCAGCCGGCTTGCACACGCGATCGTAGTCCAGGCTCGGCTTGCCGCAGAGATTCGGCTCGCCCAAGCCTAAAGTATAAGGACAGCTCCTCATCTCGCACTCGATGGAGTAGAGGATCTTCCGGGCGACGTCTTCCGACTTCTGCCACGTGGCAAGGCGAGGCAGCAAGCTAGCCTCGCTCGCTCTGCTCACCACTGTTTTATTATCTCCTCCGGTGAGCTTCCACACCTCCGCGGAGCTGCTCTCGCGAACCAACACGCCGGAATTCGATGTCAGGTCAACAATCGGCGCGGTGCCACGCGTCCTGTAGTCCTCCTCGCCTTCTTGGCACAGCAAAGCTATAATCTCAACCTGGCCGGTGGCCAGAGACTCCAGCCGCCGCCTCCATTCTCTCCGGTTAGCGTAGGGTCTAGAGTCGGACAAAACGGCTGAGATGAACCGGAAAGTAATCTCCAAGCCTTGCAGAGCCGGTTTAAGTATGGATTCGTTTCTCCAGGTGGGAACATCTTGAGAGCTCCACAGCTTTTTCAGCTCCGGAAGTCGCAAGTAGTGCTCGTAGGCCGAACAAGCCGACTCAGAAGCCGGTGATAAATCGGCGACCCGAACGGTTGGTGTAGTACTAGAAGGTATGGAGATTTGAAGCATATTGGAAAGCCTAGGAGATGTGCTTGGTATATCGGATGAGATCATTTTTGTTTTCCAATCCAAATCCACCATTGTTCATAAAACTAAACGCTTCTATAAAATCGAAATGGGAAGAAGAATTTATGAAATTTGGTTAAAATTTTTGGGATGCTTTTTCGGTTTGAGAATGGAGAGAGAGAGATAGGATGGACGGTATTTATAGGACACAAGGAAAGGAGACAGGAACAGAGGAAAGGCGTGTGGAAACTGGTAAAGGAGGGACGGAAGTTCAAAGGCGCGGCGGTGTGCTTTTTTAAATTGATTTTCCTTCGGTTTGTGGGAAGGAGAAAATTAGTAATACAGCTAATAATTACTACTGCTTGGGAAGCTTATCCATACATGGATATACTTATTAATTTGCTTAAAAAAAAAAAAAAGGTAATGACGAAACTGCCTACTACAGTAGGTTCAAATTGGATCGGTCGACGAAACTGCCCCTTTTGGAACTTGGAACTATGTCCTTGACTAGTACTATATATAATGCCTTTTACTTTTCTATTTTCAATTTGATTTTGCCAGACAATAAAATTAAATAAACAACTACAATGTAAGTAGATTAATTTTAATTTTGACCAACGAGGAATTATTTGGATATCTGCTGTAACTATTGGCACCCAAACATTCTTCGTAATTGTTTTTTTTTTTTTTTGGGCTTGTCAAAAGTAGGGGTGCAAACGAATCGAGCCGCTGAAATCAAGCTCGAGTCGAGCTCGAGCCGGCTCGAGTCAAACTCGAGCTCGAGTTCGAGCTCAGAATATTAAGTTCGTTGGCTCGCGAGCTTGGGTATATATAAATATTTTTTTATTTTTATTTTTATTTAATAATAAAATTACGTATATTATATATATATATTTTTTATTTTTTATTTTCATAGTAAAATTACGTATATATCCTTAATATTTATTATTTATTAAGAAAAAATATTATTTTATTTATTTTTTTAAAAATAAAATAATTATTTTTTATTTTTTTTCGAGCTCGAGCTCGAGGTCGGCTCGACTTGATTCGATTTTTTCCTTGCACGATTATTTCTTCGCGACTGCATAAACCCATTGGTTGATTGCCAGGTGTTGGTATTGACCAATTGGGGCTATGAAAAGGTCAAATAGTCTATGGAACTGTTAGGGATTGAGAATTTTTGTTGTTTCATTACAACGTTGTTATTCCTTTGAATTAATCAATCCAGCATCCCTCATCCAGCCTTAGGATCGGATGCTTCCCTTATTCTTCTGGATTCTGGAAGAGCTCATCATAAGTGGACATGTAGAATATTGGGTACGTTTATGTCTGGATTAACGCTTCTGCCATCGTTGGCTAAAGAAGACTGAAAACGACTACAAAGTAGAAATGTCTCCGCCTTCCGGCGAAAACGACTCCACCCGAGAGCCGACTGTTTACGCTAAGGTTTTGGAACTCGAAAGTTTCCAAGATTTCCATCTAGAAGTGTTTTTAAGCCGTCACGTTAAAAATAAGCTCACTTCCTCTTCTTTTTTTTTTTATTTGTCTCAATTAATTATAGGCTCATTTCTTTCTTAGAAGAATAATTAGTTTACAATTATATCCATTTTTAATAAGTGTGTGTTAATCAACAAATTTGCTATTCCATTGATCAAATGTTCTGATTGGAACAATAAATACACCACTAATACTAGTATTAATGAATAGATTTAATAAGAAATTAAGAAGCAAATTAAATGTTTTGACTGCGTCAACTTCCTTGTCTTAATTTGTTTAAAAATAAAAGCATGCCTATCTTTGTGGAATGGAAGGAGTAATTTCCTTTTCATTCTCACTTTTGAGGAATGAGAAGCAGTCGTGGGATGATGGTTTTTTTGTTTTTTTTTGTCGCAATGGTAACATTCATATAACATAATCTATTCTAATCCACAGGAAAGGGGAGCCGATAGGAGTAGAAACTCGATTAAAAAAAGCCACTGAAAACAGCTACATATATTCTCGGCATGATGGTTGATCAGCCACTTAAGTGACTATGAACAGTTTGTATTTTTGCAGTTGTCGAAACTTATTTAATATGGGTTGGTAATTGGTTTTTCTTTTTTCTTTTTTGGTTGGCAAGTGATTTATATAAACACACTCGAATTTTTTTACTTAATATGATTAGAAATTACTTTCTGATGCATGCGACCAAAAAGTCATCTCATAAAAGAGAGCGCCCCCTTATCATCTTGAGCAAAATTTTCCAACCAACAAAAAAAAATCAAAGAATGTTAAAAGTAAACAATTTGCGGTTCAAGCACTCCACGCCTTTCAGGATCAATGCTTATAACTACTGTCACCGACCAAAAGAAATTCTTTCGGCACAACAGTGTGTGATGATATAGTTTGACATCTAAAATCTACGATTCGTGTCTGAATTGTAATTTTTCAACTATTTTTTTATTTTATACATATCAAATCGCTATAAAAACCTTAAAAAAATAGCAATCCAACCATAACCTGAACATTGAAAGAGAAGCATGAGATGCAATTTGTTTAATTCATGTAGCAGACTAAAGGGAGGATAATGCTTCTTTTTTCTTTTTTTTTTTCTTGGTGTCAATTCCTCGTCCAACGGCTTCATGAATGCCCGCAAGGATATGCCGTCTAATTTCCTCTCGAAAATACCTAATCACTAAATCCTTAAAAGGATATATGCTGGGGCACGACTTTTAATCCTTAAGGTTGGAGGCATTCATCTCTTAAATTATTCTATGATTTTCTACTTGGTTTTGGTTTTTAACCTTTTATATGTTAAGAAATCCCAAATTCTTCCATTTTTTTAAAATTAAATCTCTAATTTCCTCTCGAAAATCCCTAATCACTAAATCCTTGATCCTCTCCCCAATCTGCAAACACTTCTCTCCATGTCGAATTCCAATCGTCTCTTCATCCCTACCTCTCCCCTTCTAAATATAAAGCGAAAGAACGCACATGTTTGAGAAAGAGGGAGACTTGCTCAAAGTGGGAACCAAACGCAAAGACTTACGAGCAAAAAGAATGCGAACCCAGAAGAAAACGTGCCCAGCGGGAGAACACAAAAAAATTGATATTTAGTCAAAATTCAAAACTCACCGGAGAGTAAAGAAACATTAATGAATGCGATATGAGACTTCTTTTCTTTGACCTCGACTTGTAAGTTGTATGTATCATGTATGTAGTAGTTAGAAGACTCTTTTGGAATGAAGCTAGTCCTCAACCCAACTTGACTAACGTTGGCTTAGATGAATGTTTTGTGTTAGTATTTTTTTTTTTGGCTACATATCTCTGTTAGTAATTTAAACCATTGTAGTGGTAATTCACAAGTTAGGTAATTATATAATTCTAAACATTTCCTTTATCTTACCCAATCTTTATTATATTTATTTGCATTTTTTGTAATATTTCTTATATTTTATAAATATAAAAAAATTCAAGATTTATAGGGTTTTCGCCTCATGTCTCAAGGTTTTCATCCCACTTTTTTTTTTTGTGTCAGCAACAATACATTTGTATAACCTATTCTTTCCAAATTTAGGGGGGAGAGGGAGTCTAAGGAGGCTGTGATAGGGGGCTAGTGGGTATACAGACCCAACTAAACTAAGGGAGTGCTCTGGCACAATCCTTAGATTTTTTTCGCTGCAGGTGATATTTGAACTTTCACCTACAGTCCAAGAAGGAACTTAAGCCCCTCCCTAGTGGCCACTGAGCCATTGGCCCAGTGGTTATCCCACTTGAACGGATATAGAGCACCCCATCCAACACTTTTACCTTTTAAAACATTGCTTTTGCATGAAGTTAAAAGGGTAACACTTGTCTCAAATAATCTCATTTACGAAGTAGTGGAAATTTTCCACTTTGTGGTAATACAATTTTTATTCAAATGAGATTTGTTTAAAAATTTGTCCATGCAAACAAAAAAAAAAGACTCTAGAAAATCTCGATCAGCATGTAAACATTTTTTTTTTTATTAATCATGATCCGTTTTAGCTGGAGATATTAAACAAATATCGAAGGATGTAGAATGGTCCCGGAAAAGGCATTAGATTCAGTTTAAGTAATGATTTTTTTTTTGAATCTTATTCTAATTAATCAAGTGTACTTTTTCATTTGAGACCTGTGAATGTTTAATGTGCAAAGTTGATGCTCTTGTCAGTCAGTTTCTGGATTCAAGAGTCACATCAATCTACATTGGGGCCTTCTTTTTGTTTGTTTATTTGGTTTGTAAAACAGAGTATTGTCTTTTGCCCCCAAGTCCATGTGACTTATTAGGCTGTATTGAGATTACATTTTCGCCCCTCTCTTTATATGACATGTATTTGAGTTTAAAATATACATTCCATGACGTACCTTAAGATTTTCTTTTGCTAGAAACCTCCAATCCATGGGATAGTCCTTTGAATCTTCAAAGCAAGTATGTAGAACCTCCTTCCTTCCTCGTACCCCGCCTCCCCCTCCCCCTTCCTAATATATTCAATGTTTGGATTGTAAGTTATTTGAGATATTTTTACTATATCATTTTTTGTGATGTGATGTATGTGAGATAAAAAAGTAATTGAGAAGATAAAAAGGTATATTAGAAATTGTAATGATGATGTAAACAAATATATTTGAACAAATAATTTCCTGTCAAAACACACTTCGAATTGTTTTGGTGCCAAACTAGCATTCTCAAGTGATGAACTAACCTACAACCTAAAAAGGAGTCGGAAATGTTGATGGTAATAACTTTTCCTTACCACAACATCAACAATGGATTCAAGTATCAATGTGTTTGGATTGTCAATTATTTTATTTTATTTACACTTTATTTATGCACATTGATTTGTTTGTATCATTAACATATTTTTCAATTATTTTTTTATCTCACATACATCATATCAAAAAAGTGTTACAATATTTTTTTACAGAAATTGTCTCAAATAATTTACAATCCAAACACACTCGTACTATCTCCCGAATCTGACAAATCTCCTAGTAATTCCGTGAGATCATATCCCGTCTTGAGTACAAATATCATCGTTGACAAAATGACGGGGATAATTGTTGCAAGTCCATTGTCGATTGTGTTCTTAGTTCTAAATGAGTAATAACCGCCAGGTCATACTGAAGTTGGCATCGAATGATTTGATCAATAAATAACTAGACGTACAACATTGCTTGAACTCTTTTTTTTTGTTTTTGGTGGGAGTTGGGCGGGGGGGCAATTTTGTTATTAACGACATCATGAGGGGTTGTCTCATTATCATTAATCTTTATCTTTCCCGTAGGGGGGCTAGGGTGGGAGTGGAGGGTTTGGGGGATGTCAAATCGGCTGCCTCCAAAGAAAAGGAAAACCATAGTTGATGATTTCCATTGGTTTTGGATAAGCCTCCAAGTCGAACGTTATCTTGCCCAAATCCAGAGATCCACTGCTCCTCCAACATTCAAACTTAGGCGGGGGCAAAAGGCAAACGACCGAGTTGGACTCAATCTCCGCGTTTACCGCTTCAAACCTCCAGACCCCACCCGCCGGCTTTTCCCACTTGTTGACTTCTCATAGGCAATTTTTTTTTTTCCAACTAAGCCAGAGCCAGCCAGCCAGCCAGCCGCCCAGCCAGCTTCACTAATGAGCTAATCACGCCACCCATTTCACATGTGACTTGCTCCGGAGGTGAAGTTGTCTGTATGTACGTTCGGCATGGTGATCACGTGTTACTACAGCCCCATCATGTTAGATGGGGGTTCCTCCAACCTGTCGTGCGTATGTGGACGTACACATACGGTACGATTGGCGGTTCCAAAAATCAACGTCTCCACGTGGCAATTTGGCGGTTGGGGTCTCAACGGTATGTTTGGCTTGCACGCCGGGATACGGACAGGCGTCAGCTTATCCACTCATACCCTAACTCAATGGGAAGCACCGGTGGTTGGCCCCGCCATACTCGCGTGGATTCCCCGCCAATTTATTATCCAACCGACGTACTCTGTACACTAGACACCACTACTTGATCTTTTTAAGGTATAAAGAATTTTTGTTTGATTTTATAAATAATTAGTGGTATTATTGGTTCTTTCCATGCGAACTTGGGAGTTGAAGAATGAGAATGGTCTTATGATCCGCGTCCGGTGCTTAAATTAATCCCCCTAACGCTTTGACGCGGTGTGTTTGACATTTTGGATTTGATTTCTAGACAAGTCTCTGCTTCGTTTGACAGCCCTTCTAGGGACATGCTCCATACTCCCATGGCGTTTTTTAAATCTTTCTTTGCACAAATCGAAACGGGACTCGGTGATGACCGCTTTGTTTGAATTGTATTTTTTTAAAATTTTTATAAAAAAAATTACTGTAATAATTTGATATATATAGATTTTTAAAATGCAATGCATGGGAATGGATAATGGGAACCAACAGGAAAAAGGTAAAACGCATATCCGCGAATAAGCGGAAAAGGAAAACAATTATATGTGTATGGGATTGGATTAGCGCAAATGTGAATTGTCATTTGTCACGCTGGATTGGCTTTAGGGTTAGTCAAAATGAGCTGCTGGTTCCTATTGAGGAAGCATGTTTTTAAATCTATGTCATGTTATGTTCCAGTAGTTATCCGATGTTAGCATTGTATTACTATATAAATACCTTTTACCGAAATTGTCAAGCCAAATTGTGGCAGCTGGTCTCGGCCAAAAGTTGTCCACAGCCTGTAACTCTGTGATCTTTAATTCCTATCTTGCAACGTTTTCTTTTTAAACAAAAGTTATCCCTCGAGTAACAGTTCATTTCCATTATAAACCCACTTTTTCAACTTATATAATTTATATTTACGATCATTTTTTTATCTCATATACGTCGTATCACCAAAGAAATAAAAAAAAAAGCTACAGTAATAATAGGATATCTCAAATACTACGTCTGTGTATATCCAAACACACAAAATGGGAGAATCTTGTCGTGCTCGGTGGAAAAGGCCGAAGAAATGAAGCACCAAATCCACGGATACACTAAGTCAATTGTCATCATGATGCTATGGATTGGTTCCCTCAATCAACTGTATTGGTCTATAACAGATTCGCAATTCTATGCATGTATTGCGTTCTTGATCTTAAGCGATTCTAAATACATTGAATTTAGCGGTTTGCTTGCTCTAAAGGGCAGAACTGTGCATGGATTCTGGACGTAAATTAGGAAATCAACCTTATCATTCGGGCATCTAATAGAGTAATATCACCAGGACATGGACATGTGGTTTTCCAATTACCATGAATGGTTCGTGAACAAAGTCCCTTCTAGTATACATCCCCTTTTCACCAGATCATCATCCGTCCGGTACATGAACATTATATACATGCGAAATATACTTTATTTTTGAAAAAAAAAAACCCAATAAATCAAAGACACCACTGCTTCATTTTCAAACATTGGATTTCTTGTAACAAGAAAGTTTCTCATGGGATAATTTCCACCTTTCGATGGCTAAATTTTCTTATTACTGTCATAAATCAAATCAAGATGTGATTGCGTTTTTTTAGTTACCCAATTGACTAGGAGTCGTTTCGGGTGTACGACATGACATTATCAAGATTAAGCTCTAACAGTGGAAAAGTTTCAGGCTCAATTATATTCGGTACCAGTAACGACCGCACAACATCGAAAGGTGGAAATTATAAGCAGACAAGTTATCCTACTCTCAGTTTCAGTGCAATTTGACGCAGTCCCACTTGTAATAATAGACAAGCAAGGCAGGGCAAAGCTAGACTTCTCATCCTGTTTTTCTTTTTTTTTTCTTTTTTTTTTAAACTGAAATGATTGGATTTTGTTAATAGATAATTAATCTGTATAATTCTTGAGCAAATGCTCATGTTGAACTTTACAATCGCGTAATGTGACACGGAGGAGGGATCCAACATTCTTCGTCTTGTGTTAAGCTAGCAGCATATTTGCTGATCATTCTACTTCTTGTACTACTTTCATTTGAGAACGAAATAAATGAGCATTTCAAAAACAACAAGCTGAAGCTTTGGATGCCCCCCTCCAAATGAGCAAAAATCTTTAGTTTTCTTGGTCTTCAAAAGATATAGCAGCTTTGGTGATGAAATTTCCTGCCGGTGCATATAGTACATATAGAGGAAATTTACAGTTGTAGCTATTAACTTTACCGGTTAAAATCTTGTACGCTTGTTGGTTGACTCCATAACTGAGAGAGAGGAGGAGGAGGAGGAGAATAACATGAATCACAGCAGCAGCTCCTAAGGCATCAGCTTTTTGTTTCTTTTCTTTGTTCTTTTAAATTTTCCCCCTCTAGATAAAACTTTAAGGCATCAATCAGCCTACAAAAGCAGTACTAGCTTACTAGCAAAGAGGATCTTATCAACGATAGCTTGAGGTCGAACCATTCGGTGTTGTTAAGGTATAAATTCCTTGCTTAAAACTTTGTCAACGAGTACTATTTTGACAAATTGCCTGCCAAGTAAAATTAGAAAAAGGTCCTGACAGGGCACAAGAAAGAAAAAGTTAAAAAAGGAGATGAAGAACTGCAATCTTGATCTCATTCCATTGTGAAAGGGAATATGGTACCTCATCCGACAACCTCAAATTCATACCCCACCGGCTATACAAAGCAGGGACAAATCAAAGCTAGTTTTGATTCTATCATCAAAGAAGAGGATAATTCAGATAATATGATCTCAGGTCTAAATCAACTGCGGATGATGACTCTTAAAGCAAACCCATGCACGGGTTCAAAATGTGCAGCCTGTATAAGCTGCATTTAAGGCGTTCACCATTTTTTGTTTGTTTGTTTGTTTGTTTTCAAAAGGAAACCTCCCTGGATCATGTGTAGCAATTATTATTACATTTTTTATAATGCGTGCCACAATGACCATTGATAATACTCTTTTTTCAGATTTACTGTGCTTGCATTTAAACACTTTCTCTCAATTTAGCTTCATTAAAGGAACAAAAAAAATACACATGATATCTCTCATTTAACACCTTCCTCTTAACCGAAATCAAATCATTGCTTCAATTTCTTGGTTAAAAAACAGGAGAAGAAAAAAAGAGGATGAGGAGGAAGAGATAGCAATGATTTGGTAGACCAATTTCAGAGGTACATCGTGCAGAGGACCCGCAAGATTGGTAGACCAATTTCCTCGTAGTCATTATCAGCTTCTCATTTAAGAGTTTCTTAAAGGGGGGATTCGGAATGGAGATTCTTCAGCATCGACTCGACGTTCGATCACCGGCCAACGGTACTGCATAGACCTAACACAGAATTCAGAAGTGCAACCAACGTCAGAAAGAACCGGATGTAAAATTCAACAGGCGACATTTTCACACGCCACAAACATGGATGTAAGATTAAATGTAAAATCGCTAACGGCTGACTGATCGAATGAATGAGTCACGATGTACCTCCTGATCAACATCTCGAAACAGGTTCGGATTAAAGAAAGAAACCAGAGAGCTTATTGCCGCTTTGCCATGCAGAACACAAAGGCCAGGGATGAGTTGGTCCGCTCGTAAGTAAAATTTAAGCTTTAAGATTTAGGAGGAATTCATTAAAAGTGCCTGTGAAATCCAATAGCGCCTAGAATTGGTGGTCTTTCAAGTGTAGGCAAATCATAAAGGTCATAAATTAAGCCTGAAAACGGCCCAACCACGTTAACTGCTCTTAATTCTCTCGGTGACTACCATACTTTTGAGTGAAATATGAACCATAGGCCGGTAGATAAGATGCATTGAGCAAGCAGGTTTCATATGCCACAAAACATGCTTCCTATGGGCAAAATAAACTCCTAAACCAACCCCAACGGGTCAACAATCAAAAAGCACTCAGATGCGAATTACGTGTTAAGACAACTTTTGTGCAGCTTACAAAACACATTATCTTTGGTCCAACCCAAACTTTCCGGTGCATCTCCAAGGATACGTGCATTTTGCAAATCGACACCAAAATCCTGCAGAGAGGACAGAGATGTTCGCTGGAGGGCTAAGCAAGCAATCTCTTCTCACAATTGGTTAGATAACTACAACCTGAACTAGCACCATGCTCGTTGACTACACGTTCCCTACTTGATAATAAAAAAGTTTTAAGACTGTAACCATTCATTTGAGCAAAAACCACCTTCCTGTCCGGACAAAATTTCGGAGAAATTATGACTTAACACGCGAATCCTAATAGAAACCCCAACACACAATTCCATTCACACAACACTGGCGAAAGACAGACGCCACATGTTGAATCAATACTAAGCATGCCACGTTTGAAGGATCTGATCGTTCACGGTTATCACTTAAAATATGTCCAGAAACCATAATAAAAAGAGACTGCTACGACAAATAAACAAAGGCGAGCCAAAAACCCAAAACAAGTCAAAACCAATTGGTGCCATGGTCTTTAGTATATCAAAAAATGGAAAGTCATGAGATACGTCAACTTCATAAAAACATCAAGAAATCAAAATCAAATGTCCCACAAGCTAATTTTAATATATAAGCTTCCTGAAGACAAACATCAGTCTTAATCAAAGAGACTGAAACCCATATCATCATCAGACTCCTCTGCAGGTTCTTCTTTCTTCTCTTCCTCTTTGGCAGCAGCAGGGGCAGCACCTGAATCAGCAGCCGCAACTGGAGCTGCAGCAACAGCAAATTTGCTAGGATCCTGCATAACATTTTTGATGAAAAGAATAAACAATCAGCAAAACAGAAAATAACAAAAAAAATTCAAGCCACTAAATGTCCATTAAGGGAATAAAATACATACCTCAAGGTACTCCTTCACCTTATCAGCCTGTGGGAAGGAATAATCTGTCTCGACAGCAATAGCCAACACATTCTTGTAGCCATTGATGAACATATGTGGTGCGGCAGCTAGGGTTGGGTAAGAGATGGCCAATGACAATGAAGTGACCATGGAGACTCCCAGAGCAAATTTCTCAATGAGATCATCTTCTGTCAGATCAAGCACCTCAGGGCTGAAAACAGATCCACTATCATAAACAGACAAGACCACAAGCCCATAAGAGAAGGGCCTAATCCCAAGCTTGGCAAGCAGAGCAGCTTCAGAAGAACCTACTTTTTCACCCTTCTTGATGAGCTCCACAGGTGTAATAATCTCAACAGTACCCTTGTTAATCTTGGTGGGAATGTTGAGAACCTATAAGGTAATACTGTCGGAAAACAATGCTATGGGCTGACAATCTAAAATTCAATTTAAATAGGTAAAACAAAGACCTGGAAGAAAGAAGTCTGGGATGGATCAAGTCCAGTATTTCCAGGTGGGACCACCACATCAACAGGAGCAACCAAACCAACACGAGCAGGAGCTCCAACCTGTTAACAGCAACAACAATGTCAAGATGTTTTTAGCAAAAATAAACAGTTGGGGTTGGGGTTGTTGTTGGGGGGGGGGGACACAAGGAAAGAAGAACACGGCTTCAATTCCATATACAATTAAAGAGATACTAAACTTTATATCTCCTACTTTAAAATCGAGTAAACATCTTAATCAACATGCAAGTGATTTCTAGGATACTAGGCGTCAAGCTCATCAGCAAACATACACACATTGAAATACACAACATTTTGAGGTTATTAACAAACTTTACACAACTCTCCTAATCTGCTACCTTTCAACACACTCATATTTAGAGTCAACATCAAGTAGCAGCGTTAAAACATAATCAGCTCTTGTTGAAAAAAATTGGATAAGCCACTAAACCAATAACAATAACAAGACTCTCATATGACATAATATCCAAAAGTGAGCTGTAAATATGACAATAAGCAAAAGTGAGCCATAAAACATTCCTACACATAAATGCTTCTAAAATAGTGTTACTGAAGCTTAAACATCTCTTAACATAAGCAACATCAGTGACGAATCACTTAATTTGCACTCAATGATCTCTTAGGTACAACAAGCACAACATGAGAATTTTGTGTTTCTCTTTGAATCACATATGGAGACACTCAGATTTGAACCTCAAGCAATGACAGAAACTTTTAAGCACAAAATCCATATATCCATAATCACGCACAAAAGGTAGATTAGCAATTTATAACACGGTAGCATTACCAGGACAGCCAGGTAAAGACAATCTACTACACATATACAGCAGGAAGTGCAGGTATATTAGCAGTCCACAACTATGCATATGGCATCCCCTAAACATTTAGTTACTTGCATATATTGTTCTATAGATAGTCGGTGGCACAATTATAACGTTCATGTTTGTCCAACATACAAAAAAAATTATGCTTGCTTTTACGAGGAAAATTATATAAAACAAGAATACCATGAAAATCAGAACAAACATAGCAAAATTGACAAATAATCCAATGCGAACCCAAAAAATTAATTGAATAAAAAAATTCTTTCACAAACCTTATATTTGGCAACCTCCTCACTGATTTCCTTCAAGTCACCCTTGGTAAAGATCAACCCAACATTTCCCTGTCACCACCAAAAAGATAAAAGGTATCAACAAAAATACATTCCATACAGTTCAAGACTGCCAAAGATAATCGCAACTCTGCATCACAAAAATAAATTTTAAAATTTTTAGAAAAAATGAACTTACAACAAGGAGAGGGATAAGGTTAAGGATAGCTTGATTTCCAGTCTTCTCAGCATGGACTCTAATGGTCCTTTTCATCATGGTATTCTTTCCCATCAGCACAATAGAGTCGCCTCTCAGACCCTTCCTGATATTCTGGAGCTGATTCGACCCAACGTTATCAGCCGCCGCTATCAGAACCTGCGAGTACTCATCCAGAAGCTGGCAAAGCTTCTGGTCATAAGCGATCTTCTTATCAGCCTTCGATGCCTTGGTAACCATGTTCGCAAAATCTCACTTTTCTTAACTCTCACAAAAAAAGTAAATCTAAACTTCTATTGCTAACTATTTTACAGTTAGCAATTTTACAGTTACAGCTAAAACCCTAGATACGAATTGAAGAGATTTTCCTTTGCGTTTTTTGGGAGTGGCAAAAATGAGGGCCAAGACGAAGCTTTTAGTGCTCGATCAAGGCGGACAGCGACGGTGCCGTCACTTTAACCTCTTCGATTCAGATTTGGGGTTTTGGGGGAAAACTGTAGAGTGCAAAACCCAGAGATTTTGCGATGTAGACGGAGAAGAGTGTTTTGGGTTTATATTTGGGGATTGAAGAGGATGACCTAAATTGGACGGTGGGATTATAGGGATTGTATTAGATCGGAGGGCTCCTATTCCCTCTCACTAATGTGGTATGGACGGGCTACCTATAGTGGGCTAGATGGGTTGAGCAAATGATGTGATTTCTGGATTGTTATGTTAAGATTATGGGCCGGTTCGATGCTTGTGACCTTTATTAAAGCATCCCAGTTTCAGCGTCTTTCAGGTCCAATCATAAACACTGGCTCCATCCACAACTTTAAATTGTGTCCACGTCTTTTCTGGCCCAGGAGAGTCATGCTAAATCTTGGAGTACCAGATGAGGCGTTAAGAGCCTGTTTGACCTTTTAAAAGTTCAAAATCACACATTATCTAAGTAAAAAAAGTATTTATTTAAGCATGCATCCAAATGACATGCTTATGCACTTAATACTAAGTACTTTCAGTGAAAGTTATGTTAGGTGAAGTACTTTTCTTCGATTAGTCATCGCAAAACCCAAACGCACGCTAAATCTAAAGTACTCCCTCCGTCCCACTTTGATAGTCCTGTATTCCTTTTTCATCTGTCCCAAATTATAGTCCACTTTCAAATTGAAGAATGTAGTTGTATTTTAATTTTTTTAAAATACCCTTATTCAATGTAAGTAGTTGTTACTATAAATCTACCCCATTTAATGAGAGTTGATTCTTTTTTTACCATCAATTCAAGTTCTCATAAAGTTGTACCATATTTAATGTGAGGGTATTTTCGGAAAATAGCAATCTAAATTTACTTTTCCAACAAATTAACTACTTTTTCTTAAACTGTGTGAAAAAAGAAATAAGATTATCAAAGTGGGACGGGGGAGTATTATTTAATTTAAGAGTTGATTTGAACACAAGCATGTATACCGACAAAAGTCACAAAACCCAATTTATCTAGGAGAAACATACATCACAAGATTCTACTCGTCCTGTTACTTCTCTATTGAGTGCCATTATCACCAGAGCACCTTCTGTGCAAAGACAAACAAGAGGATTAGAAAACTTGCTTTTACATTTCAAGGCATTACCATTTCAATTGTTAAGGCAAAATTACCATTAGTATTTTCCAGCTTCCTTTTTCATATAAATCACTCTTGCATAGTTATTCTATGATTCATTTTTATTCTCAACTCCTGTTGTATTATTTTCTTAATTTTGCTTTAATTTCTAAAAACCACGGAAGTTTGAGCAAGGGATGGAATTGTGTTTTCACGCGAGGTTTTTCTAATCATGTTGTTTCATTGTTAAGGAAAGATTTTGATTAATGTGTGGTTCGCGGGCTGTCATGATGCAAAGCATGATATAAGGTCCAGTACTGACACCCCAACCACAAGTCACGCTATCGAAAAATTAAGCAGATAATATACATATTTTTGATGACACGATGGATTTCATATTTTACTCGTACTCCTATTTTGTATTAAGGGGGAGAGGACGGGTCCAAATGAACCAAGAAGAATTCGAAAGGGACTGAATTATCATTGACCAAACGAGTGCATTTGCACCCACTGATAAAAATTTCAAGAAATCTTGGAGGTAAATGCAAATCAATCCCTTGACCTACACCCAAGAAAAATTTAAGACTCCGCTCTTCCTCTTGTTGGCCAACTACTCTAAAGATGGTTGGTTGAGCAGACAATATACGGTGAAGTGGGAATTTGACTGAAGACGCAGGAAACAGCAATAGGAAAGATTGGAGTAGTAACAAGTAAGGTAAATGGCAGACACCCGAATTCATGATGATCCAGTCTCGATTTGCATGATAGATGTCTTTGAACGTGATATGGTGCGACGATTGAAGTGACCGGCGAAAGATTGATAGGCATTGATTCTTGGAACTATCCCACTAAGGCTCCAGAATCACAAATACACCTCCAGGACCTTGATGCATCATCGCTCACCGGATCGGATCACGTCTCCCCAGTAGGCAGACATCTCACACACCCCATTATGATTTGTGCAGCAACAACAAAAGGCCCTAAATTTGTTCAAACAAACTGTGTTTAGTGGACATGCATGTGATTGCAGGTCATCTTTTCCTGTCATGATCCCATATTCGTGCTCAATGTCCTCTACTTTAACGTTTTTTTCTTATTATTCTTTTGTTTTTGTTTTAACATTTCATTTTGAGGCAATGACAGTAGTATACAGTGATGAAATTGGAGGAATATGATCTAAGACCCGACCGAATAGATTGTGAGCAGGCAGTGAAAGAGGTGAGGCCTTGAAAGGATGTAATGTAAGCGTTCCATATTAATAATTAGTAGTAACACACAGAGAATCATAAGGATCACCCATTATTAATCAAATGGAATAAAGATAGATGGCCAATAAATGAGGAAGGCTCGAGTGTCTGTCAATACCTATTTGAAAACCACAACCATCAACAAAAATGCTTGCATGGATTGAGACACGAGTTCATCACTTAATAATACGCATCAGGCCATGGAGTCCAAACTAAAGTAGAATGGGCACTGGTGGAGAGAAGTTCAAGTAACAAAGTCCAAGATGAGGCCGAAGTTGTAAGATTGGCCTTAATGAAAGCAAAAGAAAAGCGTTGGCGAAGGATCCAAATATCACGCGAGAACAGACATTTTATATCCATGATAAAGGCAGGCGCAGGAGCAGACATACATACATGCACCCTTGTGGAGAACATAAAGAGTTTAATTAACTTGTTTCAATTGCGCTCTTTTTGTGTCAGAAAATCCGATAATATGAATCATTGTAATAGTCTTAACCTATATGTAGTAAGCAATTTCAGAGATGAGGAGAGAACTTTTGTTACTCTTTAAATGTCGAGGTACACGTTGTATAGTTTTTTGAACCGTTACTCAAATACTGTAAGTTTTTATCAATTAAAACATCTATAATTCCATCTGTTTTCTCCCGGAGTTCAAGATGCATGTATGGATTATCTCACTTCACTTATGAAACCTGAAAAGATGATATATATGGTTTTCGAAATTGCTGTTACCTGCCAATAGCATTTGGAGGGCTGTCACAAGCATAATGAGTAAATTAGCGAGACAATGGTCAGCTGCTTGGTTTCCTTCTCTGCTTTAGAATTTAGAACGACTAACTAATTAAGTTCAAAAAGCTAAAATTAAGTTTAATAAACAATTAAACCAAAGACAGTGTACAAAAAACTGAAACGAAAATTCCATGGCCCAAATGGTGCTATTTTTGATTCTCTATGTTTATGGCAAGCACCTGAAAGGAAGTGAAACATGCGTACAAGAGTATAACCACCGCAGTCCGACATCTGACGCAGTGCATTTCTGATTGGGATGGATTATCAAAATGGTGGCATACCCATCAATGAATCCAGTTGAGTCATCGAATTGTTCTAAGACGTGACAATCCATATTTGAAGTGGAATATCTGCTAGTTACAAATGGTATGCTGCTTCTAATCATTCACATTCCCATTAGCATTTAAACAAAAACGGTGGGGTCTAAAGGGAGGGTGAAAAAGAGCAAGTCCTAGGATGCTCATCAAGAAACTAATAAACCCTCGTGGGATGGGGTTTATCTGGAACAGATTCTCTCAATAAAAAAAAAGTCTTAACTTTGTTCCACCAATCAACCTTCTGGGGGAAAAGGAGAGAAAGTGACATTTGAAGGAAAATCCAGCCGGATAAGTTAACTCCATAAAGAGCAAAGCTTACAAACCTCAACTTTAAAACGTACGAGAATGGCTTTTGAAGGTATGGTGATTTTGCAAAGCAAATGTCTTTCTTTTCAATGCATTAGTGTTTTTCAATTGTACATTTTATTCGTGGGAACGATGGATTCCTTCTAATCATTATTGAATGGACCACCATACATATGCAAACATAAAGTCATGCTGATACCCATCCTTAAGCTGTTCTGATCACTCTTTAAGAGTCTAGTCTAGGCTCGTAGTACATAATTTAGCTGAAAGAATATGTGAAAAAAATAGTAATTGCTTTTATGCAAGTAACTGAGTACCATGCAGAGTCATCGTTCAAATGTTCCATTTATGAGTTTGGGTCACTAACACTTGCCTGAATCGGAATAGGTTCGGTTCTGTGAGACCCTCCCCCTTTCAATGTCCAAGTCCATACTCCAAACCGAAGAGATTCTTATGAAATATCTAAACTAGTACTTTTTTTAACATGGGATCCTAAAACGGTCGTGACATCAACTACATATCCTCTTAATTAAGCAGGTTTGTCCAACTCAAATTTGCGGAGTTTTGTGTGAGGATACTAGAGTTATAGTGTTGTAAACCTTCAAACTTCAATAATTTAGCCTAGAATCCCCAAGGGTTTCAGTCGATCGTGCTCGTGCCCGGATGCTTACGCCAAAATTACTTCTTGCCATTTTCGTCTGAACAAATTTTCAACACATCCTGCATTTTTTTCTTTATTATGAAATCGACTTGATGGTACTTTTAACCTCACAAATGTGAAATTCTATTCAGAGTCTTGAGTTCAAATATGTTTTTGATTTGGTTTCGTTCTAGGGATTCTACACCTTACATGTCTAATGGAGAAAGAAAGGGGGAGCAGTGAATCAGAGACCTTATAAATTGCCTTAGCAATTTGACCATTGCTTTTGAAGAACTAATTAATGAGTCGAAATTAGAAGAATGGTTCTAAGGTTTGAATTGTTTGTAACGCACTTTACCTTAGAAGTTTTAGAGCTTTTTTTTTTTTTTAAAAAAAAAAGTGACAGAATTCGAATTTGGATTCTTTCCTACACTCCCTCTCTGGAGTTATCTAATCTATCTCCCCAGAAGCCTTAAAGTTTACACATCAGTTATAGCATTGTGTCGCATGGACATGCCTCGAGGAGTGAATAACATACTAGTAGTATTTGACTATGATCCGCTCAATTGAGTAAAAGAAGTCAACAGAAAATTGAGAGCTAGGTTAATAGGGAATTAATCAAAATTACTACTTTAGGGCTCGGCTGCTTAACTACTTTTTTTTTTAGTGAATACATGATAGTTGATACACCAGTAACACCACCTTGACTTTGTTAAATTATAAGGATAAAAAGTTTTGCCTCTGATAGGAACTTGGACCGAATGTACCCTACATTACAACGTATACAAACCTGATCCTGAATCATTAGGTCTCCCACTAAACCCCCCCCCCCCCACCCATCCCCAAAGCTAAAACTTGTTTAATGGCTGTTCTTTTTCCAAAAGAATTAAAGATAAGCAGCAACAAAATGTTAAATTGATGGGATCCCTCCTAACTTTTACTATAGCATATCCCTACTACAGGTGGTCAGAGTCAAAAAGAGACAATGGGCTCTGAGACAGGGAGGATGTTTTCATGGAAATAAAAAGTTAAAAACCACTGAAGCTGAGTCATGAGTGTGTGAAAAACGACCCTTCTTTTCCCCATTAAGATTAACGTAATTTTGCTAATGATAACGAGACTGTCAGCAATGCAATTTATTTGCTAAGCATGCAGTGGTATTTTACGACAAGAAACTTGCTTTTCTTAAGGGTCATATCCATCATCTAACGTGGTACAGTACTATAGTCTTTGGTAGGTCATCTTCCATCATTTCACGGGAATGTTACACAAAATGCTCAAATGCTTGCCGCCCATTTGACAAATGAGTTTTTTTTGGATGTTTGATTAAAATTTTATTGTAATTTAGTGTATAAGTTGTAGAAAGAAAATTTTAGATGTAAAACTTTTTTTTTTCTTTCCTTTCCTCTTCTTCTTCCTCACCTCACAAGCAACAGCGATAGTTTTTTTCTTTCCTCTCACCCCCTCTTCTCCCTCTTCCTCTCCTCCTTCCTCCTCCCTCCCCCTCTCCCCGCAGAGCGAAGAAGAGGGGGGGAGAGAGGTGGAAGGAGGAGAGGAAGAGGGAGAAGAGAAAGGGGGAAAAAAAAACAGAGAGAAGCTACTTTTGCCGGTTAGAAAGTTGTTAAAAAATTAGTAGAAGGAAAATTAGGCAAAAAACAGCCTTCCAAACATGCCCTGCATTTAACTGCAAAGGCTGGTGGCTTTTACGCTTTGTCATTATGTATTTTTTCTTTTTCTTTTTCTTTTTTACCTATTATCTCGTACATATTCAAGCTGTTGGAATTGGGGTTGGAGTAAATCAGCAGAAAATAATCATGTTTAGAAACAGAATGCTATCTTCAGGGCTACGTTCTTGTTTCAATTCTTAATCGTGAAAACATTATCAGTAAGTTACTACTTCCAAGTTTTCCAAGTGTATAATGGTCATTAATTAGCAATCATGAATGATTACAAAGACAGGCAAACAATTGACGTATTTCAAATTGACAGTTTTTTTCTTTGAAATTTTAACTAATCAATGAGTGAAAATAAACAAAGTACCGAAAGAAAAGTCAGATAATATATATATATTTCATTCATTAGCTTGCAATTTACTCAGATTTAATTTTTTGTTGACTTTTTATTTTCTGTTGTTTTAGGATGTACATGAAAGATACACCAGAATATTAAAAATAAGAGGAAGGAAATAAACTTTTGAAAATATAATTAAAAAATTTCAAGTTCATTTTGAAGATAAGAAAAAAATATATAAAAAGTTTTGAGAAGCTTACATGTTAGGAGAATAACAGGATTAATATTCTAGATACATAGGATGGCTCAAGTAATGATGCACAATTCTATCATTATATAACGACTCATTATTGGGAAAATGTACAGATATGATTGTGTTAAAAAAATTACTCCCTCTGCCCCATTTTTTATAGCCTTGATTTTTTAAATTACAATAACACTTTTGATGGAAAGTTGTACTGTTTAAAGCATGAATTAAAGCAATTATTGAATAAGGTATGTTATATTCATTGATAACAAAATATATTGGTTGTGTTTGGATTGCATTTTCCGTCATTTTTCATGAAAAAATTACTGTAGCGATTTGATATGTGGAAGGGAAAAAGGTGATAGAGAAATGTGATCACGGAAAACGACAATATTTTCCAACGGAAACAAGCAATCCAAGCATGGCCTAAGTGCATTTTAGAAAAATTAAAAATTAACTATAGTGTTCAATTGAAAAGTGGATTATAATTTAGAACGGATGAAAAAAAGAAATGGTCTACCTTATGAACTCTCATTAAGATGTATTTTAAATATTAATTTTTTAGAAATACAATATTAATTAGCGATAAATGCAATGGAATTAATTAGAGATGTGTATATATGCAAGAAAAACTAGTAATTGTTAGTACGTGTATAAATGCAAGGGAATTAATTAGAAAAAGTGTATAAATGTAAGAAAAAATAATAATTATTAATATGTGTATATACATGTAGGTTGGGTGGAATGTAAATGTGTTAACGTGTTAGATAAATTCAAAAATAAAATAAGACTATTAAAGTGGGATGAAAGGAGTACATTAATCAGCATTAAATATTTTCGCTTTTTGGGTGGGAACCATCTTTCAATGTAAAATCTAAAAAAGAGAAATAAAAAGAGAAAAATTGCTCTGATGCTATTGAGTGCATCGTTAATTCCTGGGTCAAATAAATTCTATGCATAATTTTGTAGGATTGACCAAACTGTATACTGATTACTACCAAAAAAAGGAAGCGTAAAAGAGTAAAAAACCCACAATAATGAGTATACAGTCATGAGCGAACCCAAGCTCCCTGACTAATAAAATCCGTCAGTGTCTCAGAAACTGAAAGACAACAACATACGAGAGAATTAAACGAGGAAACAGTTGAGAGGTAGATTTCGCGTTTCATCGCCTTCTTCACTTCTCCAGAGCTTAATAAAAGAGTAAGAAAGTATCCTTTCTTTTTCCTGTTGAAAACCAGGGTCTCATCCTGCAAACCTCTTGCTCGTTATAACTCTTTCCTCTGCCCAAACGTCTTGATTCATGAATGGAGATTGGAGATAGTATCTAGACTGGAAAAGAAAAGATACGGAGCCCTTTAGGCCTGTTTAGTCATTAGTGTACGCAAGAAGCGAACTTTGTTTGTGGGCAATTCCATTTTTCGAGTTCACTTGATCAAAAAGTTGATGTGTTTTGTCTTTGCCTTTGCTAGTAGAGCCCATTGTATTGTCTCAGACAGATTAAAGGGTGCATTTATTGGTGGATAGCCATAGATTGGAAGAGTGGTGAAAGAAAGATCTCTGCTGGTGAAAATTGTTGAAGGGCATTTACTACTTTCCTGGCTGGTCTCTGACTGACCTTGGAAAACAACTTTCTGAGAAGTAGTGACCGCCGACTGAAATCTGTACAAATAATACAGCACTGACCTCTGCCACTGTCCTAGAAAAAGGTAAACTAGGGGTCAAATCTCTGATTATCTTTACTACTTAAAGTGGTTAAGATGATAGTTATTTTCGTACTCATGTACATTCTTTGGCTATACTTTTTAGCTGTATTTACAGGACTTATTTGGCCTAAAGTGGTGATACACCCCTCCAAGAGCTGAAGGTGGAGGACTTTTTTGTCTGAGAGTTCGGTTTGGTGGTATTTCTCTTGTTTTGTCACGAAGAAGTGTGGGTTAGTTTTAACTTGTTCCAGTTTCAGAGTTTCAGAGAAGGGAAAAAGCAATGGTGCCACAGAAACAAGCTGAAGAAGCTATTGTCGCTGGGGACGTAAGTGTGAATGACGGAACTGACGGAGGAGAGGAAGGAAGAGTAGATCATGAGCCTATCCATAGGTTCAAAAGCTTATTCTGGCATGGAGGCTCTGTTTATGATGCTTGGTTCAGCTGCGCCTCAAATCAGGTTATAATTCTGAAATTACCCTCCACACATTGTTAAAGTTTTTTTTTTTACAAGCAGAATTCTATTTCGATAGTGCCTAAAGAAAAACAGAAAATACGAAAGAAATAAAAATCGAGTATTGGCTTTATTTGATCGCAGGTGGCACAGGTTCTATTGACTTTGCCATACTCTTTCTCCCAACTGGGAATGCTTTCAGGAGTTATTCTGCAGGTATTTTATGGTTTGTTAGGCAGCTGGACTGCTTATCTGATCAGTGTCCTCTATGTTGAGTACCGGACCAGAAAGGAGAAGGAGAATGTCAGCTTCAAAAACCATGTTATTCAGGTTAGCTCTATATGCGAATCTGCAAACATTTCTGGGGAACCCGAAAATCCGTCTATGCCTTTTTCCCCACTAACTGAATAAATAGTTAAATACTAACACCATTATAGTCTGCAAGCAGTTTAAGAATATGCTTTTTTTTTTTTCAAACAAACTAGAGTGTTCCTACCTGTCTACGCAGTGGTACGAGGTGTTGGATGGTTTATTGGGTCCACAATGGAAAGCTGTTGGATTAGCTTTTAATTGCACTTTCCTCCTGTTTGGTTCTGTTATACAGCTTATAGCTTGTGCAAGGTCAGTCTATCTTTAATCATCAGACTTGGCAAAAGGCCAATTTCTCTTTTTTGATTTGCTAGGCTGTTAGCACTTTCTTTAGATTTTGCAAATTTTGATTACAAAGTTTGGTTAAGTTTTTTATCTTAGTTTACTTATCTTGTTATTCTTGTAAGTGCAGCAATATATATTACATTAATGATCGATTGGACAAGAGAACATGGACATACATATTTGGGGCGTGTTGTGCAACTACCGTGTTCATCCCCTCGTTTCACAACTACAGGATTTGGTCATTTTTGGGTCTGGGCATGACCACTTTTACTGCATGGTACCTGGCTATTGCGGCCCTTATTCATGGCCAGGTATGATGGAAACGATGCTGATCATCACTAACTTTTTTGCTCGGAAATTGTTGTTAAATCAGCAATTACTTTTCTCTTTTGTAGGTTGATGGGGTAAAACATTCTGGCCCAACAAAACTGGTATTGTATTTTACTGGTGCCACCAACGTACTTTACACTTTCGGTGGTCATGCTGTCACTGTGTGAGTAGTTTCTTCAACTCTGCGGGGGAATTTCCATATGTAAAACCCCTTTGGAAATCTTTTGTCTTTTAACAGTTCTTTATACTGGGAAATCTTCTTATCAAGTAAGAGCACACATGTTTGCAGATCTGGTATAAGACCACTAACATTAACTATGCTCCTTAATTGAACAAGTTTTAAAAAGACTATTTGAAGAGCAATTTAGAGATGTTTTATCAGAAAGCTGATTATTTATCTATCAGGTAAAGATATTAGAAGGCGCTACACATGAGTACTTCCTCGATAAAATGCATGTGCTTTGGTATTAAAATTGAGTTGTTACATGTATCAGTTGTTTATGAAGATCATGATCCTTGTAGGATAAATGGAGACTAAATCTATCCTGGAAACAAGCGTTATTCTGCAGGATGAATACAATCTCTAAAGCATTTATTCGCCTGTCATTTGGAATGGGACTGTAACGTTATCAGTTCAATTATATGGACAGGCTTATATTCATTAGGTTTGTTGTGATATATGTCAAGCTGATGGTGAATATAGCAAGTATCTAAAACACAAGTCAGATGTCCCACTTTTCTGTTTGTCTTGACAGGTGACAGTATAAAATACAAATCGGTCATGGATTAATGTACTAATGCAAGAGTCTTGGTTCCTTCAGGGAGATCATGCATGCAATGTGGAAGCCGCGGAAATTCAAGTACGTGTATCTGTTTGCGACCATCTACGTCTTCACACTAACAATTCCATCGGCTGCTGCTGTTTATTGGGCCTTTGGTGACCAGCTCCTTGACCATGCAAATGCCTTCTCACTACTTCCTCGCACTGGTTTTCGTGATGCAGCTGTTATTCTAATGCTAATCCATCAGGTCTTTAGTCACTATTTCTTTGACTAAATTCTCACATTTGACTAGTGTAATTGATGATTATTTTAATTAAATGGCTCTGATGCAGTTCATAACATTTGGATTTGCTTGCACCCCTCTGTATTTTGTGTGGGAAAAAGTGGTAAGGATGCACGACACAAAAAGCATGTTTAAGGGCATTGGTCAGGATACCGTGGTAATACCAATTTGGTTCCTGGCCATAATATTTCCCTTCTTTGGGCCAATCAATTCAGCTGTGGGAGCACTTTTAGTCAGCTTCACCGTCTACATTATCCCTTCTCTTGCACATATGCTTACTTACCGAAAGGCCTCAGCGCGGCAGGTAACTGTTCCATTCTCTTTTGGCTTTCATTACTTGGATGCTTTTTACTTGCTGGAACTGTCCCCCTTGGTTATTGACTATCCACGATTGGTACACCATATGTTTGGCTAACCCTTGTGTCGAAATTGACTGTGACTGGTTAGCCATGGAGCATTGCGAATTATAGTTTCAAAAATCAATTATTGGGAAATTATTTGGCATACGGACATTTCAAACTTCTGTAGGCATCAATGGTGGGGTTGAGCACTTTATCTTAAATAGTCAGCTAGCTCCTTCTAGCTTCTTTCTTGATTGTCACACCAGAAGAGTACATATAGGCTTCCACGACAGGTGATCGTAGTAAGAGCACATCCAAAAACGCTATAAATGGAGCCTTTAGATAGCTGGAGAGTATGAGCAACATCGACGTATCTAGTAAGATAAACAAGAGAAGATTCAGTGATCCCTGGGAGATTAGAAAAGCATCACTATCATTCATGTGAGGCAAATAGGAAAGCACAATTATGTGATATTGGCTAAGTCCCAATTTTAACTTTTTACTGGTTTAGATTTCAAGGGGACTCAGAAATAACCCCATGAATTTTACTCGCGGTTGAAAGAATCCATATCAGCAAATTTACGAGATAGGTTTGGTAGAGTTTCCTTGTCATTGGTTATTTGCAGCAGTCAGTCCTGCTAATGCTAGTCACATCCTACATTGAGCTGGCTAGCTGACCCACCAATACCTACTCTACTAGGGTTGCCAGATATATTGTTATCGTTGTCCACATTTTGTCATGCTATCTAATATGTATTGACAGACTACTTTCTTGGTTTGGCATCTTGAAGGAACTAGTAAGAGATTTTGCACGATAGCGTGGTAGTTTATTGCAGTTGTTTATGGACTATGAAATTTACGATACCCTGATCTTGGTTGTCCAGAATGCTGCAGAAAAGCCACCATTCTTCCTACCGAGCTGGACCGCCATGTTTGTTTTGAACACATTCGTGGTGGGATGGGTTTTCGTGGTTGGATTTGGATTCGGAGGGTGGGCAAGCATGAGCAACTTCATCAATCAGGTTGATTCATTTGGTCTGTTTGCGAAATGCTATCAGTGCAAGCCTCCTGCACATCATCACTGAGTCGGGATGCAATTAGCATCATACTAACCACCTCGCAATGTCCACTTGTGTGCGGTGTGCTGTTGTTTCTCCCAATATTTTTGTTCAGCATATATATGATCGATGCACTAGTCTCTAGTACTGGATGCTTGTTGATAATTTTTTAGGCTCAAACGCAAAATAGCCAAGTCTCTATTAGTAGTAATATCATCATTTATCACATAGTATGTAATAGATTTTGTTAAATTCTGAAGCTTGTACGACTAGGTTCTACAGGCTAGTTAGTAGTTAGTCAAAGTTTTAGCACGGCGTGGCATCTGCATTACATTATTGTCATTTGCCAACCCTTCAGTTCTTTGTCAATGAAGTTCTCAAGGCAAAGATTTTCTTGGGTCACCTCCTCTACCGTGTGATTGACACGACACTACTGCTATGTGTTGTCTTTACCCGGGTTCCGTTTGACAAGATAGTTTCTTTGATGCATCCACAAAGCTCGTGCCTGGAATTTATGCTAATACTTTGCAATATCCATTTCTGATTTAACTTGTAAAACTACATGATTCCTCCATGAACATTCAACTTATTATGAAACGTAGCTCATTAAGAAAAAAAAAAAAATTCTTGGAGACTTGTAAGGTCCAACACAATTAATGATTCCCCAGTGATACCGGTCCAAAGTGCAAAACTGGAGTCAGGGTTTACTGCTTGCTTGGCCCTAATCGTTTGCGGGAATTTGCGGGATGGGCTGGAAGTTAGGCGGATTTTCTCCCAGTTTCCAAAATAAAGTCGGCTAGCAATAATTTCCCGAAGACCAAGGAGCATGGAATCTTGGATCTCCGCCCAATTTCTTTGTGCCCAAGTACAGCCCTTGAAAGTAGACAGGACCGCTGCTTACTTATGGGTTGGCTTGACTCATCAGCAACCTCAAAATCCCAGCAACTCTTTGAATATCGCGCTGCACAAGTTATACTACTCCCAAATTTGCAAGAAGGCAGATAATGGAAAATGCTTTCAATCATTAAGGATAGTGTACAAAACTTTGCACAGTTTATGCAAACCAAAAATATGTAGTATATTATTATTGTTACCCGATAAATGAAATCACCTTCCCCAATTTTGCCCAGACGGCCGCTTTTGCCCATCTGGAGTGCTCAACTTCCATATTCCCTTCCCTTTTGTAGTTTCCCATTTCTCACGCATGGAATCAATCTGAACTCCATCTTTAGTCCTTCCCATGCCAAAGCTGTGAAGTGTGAACTAGTACTATACTTTTAACTTATTTGTGGTTCAGCTACTCCTCACCCTTCCTCCTAGAATTCAAAAACATGGCTCCCCCAAGAAATAGACGCAGAAAGGTCTATACTTTTACACTTGCCAACAGCATTTTGTTTTTTTAAATTTGTCTCTAATTTTTTCCTTCAAAGACTGGGCTTTTATGGGAAAGATTTTCCTTTGCAGGTTGGTTCGATGAGAATTGATGCCGCATTGGATTCTATGCGTCCGATGGGGTTCCCGGATGATGTTGTTCGCAAATCCATCAAAGACTTGCTCAAGGTTTCCAATGTTACTCGATTCCTTGTAACTAAATTCCCACGTATTTCGCTGCTGTTTTGAATGGGTTTTTTCTTCTTTTTTTTTCCCCCGTCAAGGTTTATGGGGAGGATGGATGGATTTTCATTGAGGAGGCTTCTTACAAGCTCCTCATTGAAACGATTATTGAAGGACAGCAAGAAGGCAGAGCAGGAAGAGATGATGGAAGTGGGAGTGGTGAAAAATCTGGATCACTAGAAGAGATGTGTGATAAGGAAGAGCGCTGCCAGGAACAAAAGTGTCTACCAGTGGAGATTGATGCTGAGAAAAGTCCAAGCAAAAATTCTCAGACCCACCATCATTTCATTTCCAAGGTAATGCCTTTTTTTTCCATTTATTTAGTAACTTTGCTGATTTTTTAATTAGAGCACTTGGAAGAGAAATTGATAGCGACTGTAAGGATTCATAGCATATGATTAGGTTATCAGCGTTTGATATTACTGCTTTGAGAAAGAAGGGGACCAAATCAGTCAAGTAATCCACACTTTTGGCCTTCAGAAGTCGGAGTCTTGATACCCCACAGAATTGCAATTTTATCTTTCAGTATGCATAACTCCAAATATCAGGATTTACTTATCAGAAAGAATTTGACAATTTCATTCTTTCAATTTGCATAACACCAATCATCGGAATTTACTTATCAGTGAAACTAAAATGACTTGCTGTCAAATTTGACAGAAACATCCTGTAAATACAGCATAAGTAATGTGTAGAATTGCTAATGTGAACGATTAGAGAAGTACCAATTGCTTGCAACAAGCCAATTAGCTTTATTGTGCTTGCTATTGAATTTTTTGTTCTGTTGGTTACCGTCAAATGTTCTGTCACAATTTTAAAGAGCTTAGAGCTTACTAAGTTTCTCCCTTCAGTTACGGATTTTCGAAATGTCAATGCTGATTTTCCATGAGAAAATTTTCTGAAGCAAAGGAAAATGACAGCTCTTCTGGTGTAATCGTGTTGAACTTTCTCTATATACAGTAATGACGCAGCAGACATCCCCGAAGAGTTCAGAGGTTTTTGGTAAAATAACTGTGTCTCTGCTACTTGGTAAAATTTGGGTTATATTGCTAATTGATCGTACCGTAGAATATGCACTCCCTTGTTGTGAAGAAGTGTTGAGAGTTTAGACGAATGCATCTGTACTTTTTGGGGGAGTTGGTGATTCATTAGTACTTTCTTACCTGTAGGGGCCTCTTGAAAAATTTGCATATACTTGATATAATCTGATTGGGATGTCTCCCTTGTATATATGATCTGCAGCATCCGATCAGAAGATTCAGAACTAACTTTTCTATTGATTTTCAGACCAATTTATAACTGCATTGTACCTTTTGCACCTTTAAAATCTGCATTGTATCTAAGCTATAACCAAGTCCTACTCATTGAAGGATGACTCTGGGCAACCTCAACTCGGTCCACCGGTGGACTTTGCTCCAACTTATTCTCCCATGGACCGTGTACCGACTAACCAAACACAAAAACCATCTTGTGGATGGCTCGATGCTGATGATGAGGAAGATTAGTTTCTATCGCTGCCTCCTGGTAATGGTGCTATTCCAAAATGATGTGGTCAATGGACAAATTGCCAATTATGATCTTCTGCAGTTTCGCTTTGCAGATATCTCTAACCCAAACTGATGTTACTAGTTAACTACTACGCAAACTTTAGATATTGGTGGTTATAGATGCGCTAATTACTGGCGCACCATCATCTACAGCTGTAAATATGACATCTTGCACCAGAAGTGCAGAAGTAAGTAGCTGCTCATGTTTCCTTAAGTAGCTGCTTATGTTTCTTTCTCCTTTGGGTTAGCCAGCATCTTATCAAGTTGATGTCAAATTCCCACATGCACAGTTGTGAATTTCCTGTTTCCTTCTTCAACTACTTAATAAATTTCGTTGCAGTGTAGCAAAACAGCATCTTGAATCAGGCCATGGAAATAGGATTTGGAGTAGGTTGGGCCAAATGCAGCCCCAGTACAATGTAAAAATTTGCAATATTTCTTTATGCAGCGGCTTATTGGACATGTTATAATCCTGGATTACATACGTGGTTGGTTAAGTCTCTCGTTCCCCCGCGGACCATAGGTACTTGGCAGAGCCCCAAAGGTAATTTTGTTGGAGATTACACTTTCCTGATTACGATGTTAAAAACTAGGAGGCAAATAGTAAACGACGCTGGGCATATGCTTTGAAGCTTTTCATATTGTACTTGTCATGTATATAATCTAGGCGTCTTGTTTTCCCCTTTTGCTCCCCACTAGAGCTATTTAATGCAGGGAAAATTTTTTTGCCAATGGTTACTGTGAAGATCACCACCACTGTCTTCTTATTTAGAGGGGTGAAAACAAGGAAGAAGCTGAAACGAAATACATCAACTAGTACTCCTTCAAGAAAAAAGAGAAAAACTACGAAGAAAACGTGCTTGGCACAAAAAGGAAAAAGAAGGGACCAGAAGTTTTATCAATTCTTTGTCCTTTTGTAAAAAGTGAAGTGAGCTAATTTTATTCCATATAAGAAGGATATGAAGTTGGATCAACTCTTTCTTGCTTCTCATTTGTGGCTGGAGAAGAATTAGCATGTTGGCCCTCTAGGATTTGTGATGCCAGCTGATACACATAACCTTTGTGAATTCAGCAAATGCTTTGTTGTTAGAATTCGAAAATAAGTGCAAATTTATACTGAAAGTAAAATATTTGGATGTGAGCGAAACTCTAAAATTTAGAATTCGAAATGTCACCATAATAATATTTACTCCTCGATTAATGCCAATCACAGTTTATGTTTATATCACTCGGTTTAGCCAGCTTATATTTATATTTATATAACTTGAAATTTTGTTAACTAGCTTTATTTCAAACAAATGTTTCTGATGGGGTTGAAGTGATGCCAACTAAAATTCCATTTATGCTAAATAGGCCGCTTAACATCCGTACTCTTTAACCCGTCACTAGCATGGATCAAAGTCGCGGTCGCAATCACAGTCACAGTCTAGATTATTTTACATCGATTTCGGCATATCGGTCATTGTCTCGGTGAGATGTAAATTTTAAAGTATTTAATATCTTAAAAATTGTGAATAATATTCAAAAATTTGCTGAACAAAAATAATAAAAAAATTAGCAAAAAAAATCTATAAAATGTAAATTTGCAATTTGATTTGGGCTAATTCAATGAGACTATCTGTATCGGAAACTTCTCTACCCAATTCTCAGTGATTCGGTCGATATTTCGACTGAAACTATCCATGTATCTTGGAGTCATCTCGTCTCGATATTAGAACGGGAGAAATCCGTTCTAGTGATAACTGGGCCGAGACTTTGAACCGTGGTCACAAGACACGATGTTAGGTCGTACATATCATTAAAGCACCTATGAACCCAAAACGAGCACTTGTGACTTTTATTTATTTTATTATTATTTTTTTTTTTGTGTTAAATACAGGATTCGAATTTTAAATTATAAGCTTTTACTGAAGTCAAAATTTTTGATGAGCTTAAAAAGTAAATTTTTTTGATCAGTTAGTTTTCTTTCAAGAATCATCAATACATTTTTCAATCATCTTTTTATCTCACATAGATCACATAAAAAAAAAGAAGAGTGCTTCAGTATTTCTTTCAAAAAACCATCCCAATTAATCTACCATTCAAATGCATTTTTTTTTTGGGGGGTCAGAAAAATGTTAGGAGGAAAAGAGGCTTCAGAAAAAGTTGCAAGAGTGTACTCTTTTTGGGTTGTGTACTCTGTCCATATGGTTGAAGCCTGAAGGAGTAGTGGACCTAGTGGTTGTGAACCCAATGAATCTGATTTCTTAAATTTTATAAGATTTAAAGGTTGTTGAGGCCCAAGCAATTTTAAGTAACAAAAGGAGGAGGCCTACGTGGCTTTTCCCCCATGAAGTGAACATGAACTGGTGAATGCAAATGGGGCCTACCACATCACAACCTCTCCCCGATTGCCACGTACGTACCGTGCCGTGCCGTACGTACGTTACACTCACATACTGTAGCTGCTTACGAGCAAAAGCCAAAGTCGGTCCTCACTCATCACTCTCTCGTTGCCATATTTAGCGCCCACGACGGGACAACGGACAGCCTCCCCCTCTCTTCTCTCCTTTCTGCCAGCTTAACCAAAAATCCCTCTGCACTTTCCCCACACTCTGTTTTGTGTTGATATTCCTTTTTGTTACTCTTCAATTTTCTCCACCCAAAGTTTCTCCCTCTCTTTTTTGACCCTGTTAAATTGTGTTCGCTGGATACTTTAATACCAGAATAGTGGTACCGTACGGGGTCATCGCCAAAGAGCTCCGGTGTCTTTATTTTTTCTCCCTTTTTCTGGCAAAAGGACTGTCTCGAACTGTGAAGGGGGTTGAGAGCTGACGACCTTTGGAGCTATTCATAATGGCCCCTAGAGGAAGATCTAGGAAGGTTTTCTTTCATCAACTTTCTCCAGCTCTGATTTTCTTTTGTTCATGGTTATTTTCCACGCTCTTTTTGACATCTTTTTTGAGGGGGTTTTTTCAGTCCCGGGATACGAGGATGGACGCAGCCGTTGATGCCATGACGAAAAACTATGGGTTTCCTGAGGAAATTGTGAAGAGGGTAGCAAAAGAGCTGCTCAAAGTACGCCCGAGTCTTTTTACTCTTTTTGTTCCCCCTTGTTTGGCCTCCGAAAAACCCTGTATATTAACAAAAATGTAGCTTACATAAGGAAGTCGTAAGTGATTTTAAGGGGGCTTCCCTTATTATCGGCTGACTTCTGCCCTTTTGTTTTACTGCAATCTGTTTTTGAAAGACAAAGATTTATCTTCCTATTTTGTTTTTCTGATTTTTATTTTTGGGGGACGGTTTTGTCGGTGCTTACCTGTGGATGTTTGTTTCTCTGTTCATATTTAGGAGTATGAGGGAGATCAAGGAGATGAGGGCTGGTTTTTCATCGAGGACTGCTCTTACCAAGTATTGGTTGACGCGCTTTTGCTGGATCAAGAGCTAAATGATCGGCACGATGCTCCCCCTAATCAGAAAGAGGATGCTTTGCCACAGGTATTAGTATTGGGGTAATATTTGTTTAGCATTCAGCCTCTTTTTTTATTGTGTTTTAAATTTAATTGCTTTTATGACTGCAAAGTATGAGCTACTCATGTTATTTATTTGTTTTGAGGCACTTAACGAAAAAAAAAAAAAAGAAATGTGAAAACAAATATTGCCCTTTTGCACTGAAGATACTAAGGCAAAGTGCTTGTATTAATGATAAACAAAAGCGTGCATTACTCTGAAGTATAATGTAAAACAAAATGAGGTGTTAGGAGGATGGACATACGTGCCTCGTATATTCTGCCGAGGTGCAAATAATTATTAAGGAAATATGTGGGCATTCCAAATTTTCTTGATTTTGTTCTGTTCTTTCTCCCATACTCTGAAGATATAGTCATCCTGTTGCAGGCTTCATTTTGAAATTTCACACTGTAAGTCAAATGATATGCTCATTAACACTACGTAACTGTTTAGTCTAATCCTGCTATTAGGGATTTTCCTGGTTTAAATACTGTATCGACATTACATTTGAGATGGAACCTTGATGCAAAAAGCAATCCGTTTATGTAGAACTTGACATGTCAGAAATGTATCAAGTTAGCGAAGTGGATTTACTTCTAGTAAGTTCATCTTACAATCTGCTATAACTGATTGCCTCCACTTCAGCCATTCTGTACTAGATTATCATTGTAGCAACACTGGTTCCACTTTGTCATATGAATACTATGGCTTTCGTGACCACTTCTGTCGATGCATGCATGCAAAGGTGTCATGTTTTTTACCCTCTGTTTGTACCTCTTGCATCTTTTTCATAGATTTTATTGGTAGTACTTTCTGGACTTTCAATGTGATCATTCATTTCCTCTTCAAACTTATTTTTTCTGTGCATGTCTCTGCTTTATCTGGTTTTCAATTACAATGATGCACCAGAAGACAGTTGTTTTTCCAACCACCCATGAAGACAAGATAGATCACAAAAAGAATGCTGGATTTGGTATCCAGAAACAAGAACATATTTAGATTCTTAACTAGGGCCTTCCTTTAATGCATGGACAAAATAATTTCGATATGTTCTCAACAATGTTATATCTTTTCGGTGACCATCCAAGGAATTTTTTTTTTCGTATTATTGATTCTATGGTCTGGTCATGTGCTAGGAGTGGACTAGGTTAGGTAACTATTATACTGAGTTATGCAAATGGACAGGTTCATGGTCTTTCTTCATAATTGCGTCTTCAAACCCAGACTAAGTAAGTTACCGCAACATTTGGTCATAATATTTCATTCATTCCACCATGCAGCACAAGCTGCAGTGCTAGAAGTGTCAGATAAGAGTATTAGTGCAATTGTGCCTAATTCATCAGGTTGCATTGGGCAAAAGTGAATTTCCAATTGCAGCAGTTAAGTGGCATCGCCAATTTTTTGCTCATGTTTGCATGTTCTTTCCAGAATATCTCTTTGCAAGATGAAAGGGCTGCAGAACATGCTTTAGCAGAGCCCTCTGGTGTAGTTTCGGAAGCCAATTGCTCTAAGGTTGTTGAGAATAAATTGGAGGCAAACACCAAAGGTAATGATGCTTACTATTCTTTCTTTCTTGTTTTTCCTAGGAGTGGCTTTTACAAGAAGTTGTCAGTGCTGTTTGATCAGCCACAGCTAATGTTCCAATACATAAGATGTATTATTTTTTGCTGATAGTTTCCCATTTCTTTTTCTTTAGAACAATATAATGGCTGGAAACTTCTTTAGATGTTTCAAAATTTGAACTATTGCTCAAGCAGGTGCTAAGTAATACTAATGGTAGAGCAGGATTCAGAATCCTCCTCAACCTTCATTTAAATAATTAAACAACAAACCTTTTATCAAGTCCTCCAATATCTTTTTTGATTCTGTTATGAGATATGCCTGCCATGCTGTACTTAAGATGCTAACATTTGGCAATATATGGAGAATAAGGTCATTGAAGCATTTAATAATTTTGAGGGGCAGTTTTGTGGACTACACAAGTTATATTGCCTATTTTTGCTTTGCAGAAGATGCAGACCGGCTTCCATCAAGTGGCAGGGACGGAAAAGGCTGGAAAGACATTGGCTTGGATCAGTCTTCAAGTGAGAAAGGGAGGGCTGCTGGCATTTCTGACAACGATGAGATAGGTGGCTCCAGTCAGGATTGTGCAAATAGTGTAATACTCACCCCTCCGTCTCTGACTCCTACAACACCAGGAGGTAGTAGTGTTTCAAGCCCACCTGAAAACTGTCCAGTGCTCTCTCCTTTTCCTAAGATCTCACCTCCAAATGTTAAGCGCGTTCAGAGCAAAAGGCGTCAGCCATGTAATGGATGGATATTTGAGAGTGATGAAGAGGAGGATGAGGATATGATAGACCTAAAACCGGCTATAGAGTGGGAAGATTTGAGTTGGGGAACTGTTAAGAAGGCAAAGCGAAGGTCAAGATGGGACTGGAGACCTGAGGATATCTGAGTCTCGCTGTACCTCCCTCCGTGTGTTGTTTCATGGTTTCCCTGTGCTACTGTTATTTAAGAGGTGCATCTGATATAACAAACCTTCTTCTTTTTTTTTATATGTTTTATTCCTCTTTACTTTTAGGAAGAGATGACAAAAGGGGGAGGGTGAATGCCGCTGAGATTCATTCTTGATTAACCATGCAAGCTAGTTTACATTATTTCTCACCTCAAACCTTCATGTTGGGTAACGAAGTTTAGGAAAGTATTAGTTCGCTTTGCTAAGATTATGCATGTTTGTAAAGGTTGTAAAAACCTTTTGATCCTTGATGTTTCTGTTTCTTAATTTAGTCTCTCTCTCTCTCTATATATATATATATGTGTGTGTGTGTGTGTGTGCGTGTGTTCATGCTAGAAAAAGTTGCCTATGATTGGATGAAATGGCTAGCAGAAGGGCAGGAGATTGCTGTCCATTAGTGCAAATGGCAGTTTTAAGCTATAGCGCAAATGCACTGCGCTTCTTAATCACTGCATGTGAAAGGTAACCAACTCACTGTTCTTTGTCTGTTTTCTACCCTCCTTGCGATGTTTGAATCATCTCTGCTATTACTCGGTGGCTTTATTTACTTCTCTTAATTACTAGTAGTCTTTATTGTTTTGTTTCACGAGTTGGAAAGTTCAGTATTCTTTATCTTCATTTGTTAAGTTATATGGTAGAAATTATCTTCATCAGTTTAATGTCAATTGGTTCGTTTTTGCAGTCTGCAAACTCTCTTTCTGCTCTCTCTTCCACGTCCTCTGTCTCTCTGATGGATGTGGAGAATTAGAAAAGGTGAATCACCAAATATTGAACTTGTGTTCTGCCCTTCTCTTGCAGCATAAGACTTGGGCATGCATCCACTCAATTCATTCTCTGCACGTACTCTGAAATTTTCTTTTTTTTTTTGGGCTGTCGAATCAAGCTTATTATTTCCCGAAGTTTAATTTGGACTCTAAAGAATCTTTTTCAGGTAGAATTATTATTTTTTTTTTAAAAAAAAAAAGAAGAAGAAAAACGAAAACTATTCCAATTATCCAACACTAACTATTGACTATTAAGCTTCCCCGTCTCGTTCAAACCAATTATTCATTGGTTGCCGGACACTGAAACCAGGGCACGAGCCCAATTAGGCCCAGTTCTGAAAAAGGATTAGGATTGTGGTGACACGTGGCTCAATGTAATTAGTCACTTAAAGTTTTAGCCTTCCAACGAGAACCATCCCAGCTCAACAGAGATTTCTCATTTTTAGGCGGGCGAAACCTCAACGAACAAAAATTCTGAAACCAAGAAAAAAAAAAAAAAAAAAAAAAAAAAAAGGAACAAAATACGGCACCGAACTCCAGTCCAGAGATATTCTTCCCTTGAGAAAAAGACGGATAAGATATTTCTGTCAAAACCTCCCAATCTCCCAGCAAAGGTTTAAGCAAAACAATTGATTTTCACCTATTAAATTGTCAGAACCCTGCATTTACTCCCAATAAATAAATAAATAAATCAATGTACGCATAATCTTGTTTTTCATTCAACTCATCTAGTAATATGAATTTGGGGGCGAGTTTTCAAGCAAGTCTCCTGCCTTTATCCCAGTGCGGCTCTTGCTCTGTAATCCATTCCCAGCCGTTAGCTTTTCCTCCGGTGATTAGTCGTAAATTGAAGGCCCATTTTTTGGCTACCCAATTACGCAGGTAACCTGAAACTTACCTTGTATGCAGATTATATTCCGGGAATTTATATGTTTTTATATGTATGTATTTTATCCCTTGAGTTTTCTGGGTTTCTTTTGTATTGAATGAGTATATGATTGTGCTTTCTTTGTTCCGTAGAAATGGAAAAGTTGTCTGTAGAATGAGTGAGACGGATATTGATCCTGAAAGCGATAATAATGAGACGGTAAAGTTCAGTAGTTATGTTGATTCAAGTAGATATTTGTCCTATAAAGTATATGTGAGTCGAAACAGCTGATACTTTTTTCCCTGTGACGTGGTTTGTATTCCCACTCTGATAATATAGGACCAAAGCGTACATGAAGAGGAGGATCAGCTGAAGTCGGTGAGTGAGTTAGTTGTGGGAAATGACTCTGATCATGTGATTATTTCTGTAGTTGGTTTTTATTTTGTACGATGCGAAGAACTGTGCTGAGGAAAATTCATTTGTACTTTTGGAATAGGTAGTGTTTCTGATGGTTATAAACTGTTGTATTAGGATACGCACCAGTCTCCCGAGACAGGCATGCTCGAGTCTAATAGCCTAGAAGTGAAGCACAGTCCTGAAACCGATGCTCAGACGGGAGGAGCTGAGGTGCATTTTATCTTAGTTTTATGCCGTCATTGCTTTTGTTTGGGTTATTTAGTTATTACTTATTTCTTGATTCATAGCCTAGACTTGACGCTTGAGCCTTCCTTTTTTCCCAGTTGATAATCTGTTCTTATATCTGCCAATAGTGGGTTTGGAATTTTATACCCCAATCTTTTTTTTTACTTGTAAAGACTGACAAGATGGAGAAACAACATTCTGGAACGGATGCCTGCACCTTGTGCGGCTTCTGAATTATTTCTTAACTTTGTTTCTGTTGACACCTTTCTTACAGGATGGCGAGGATTTACAAGTTTCAATTGGATCACCTCTGCCAGGTGTGAAGGTGATAGGAACTAGAGATACTGATGAAACATCATATGGGTTTACATACCCTTTTCTATGTGGCATGAAGTTTTTAATTTGAATTCTTTCTTTCCCTGTGATATGATCTAAACAGCCACAGCAACTTGATGAATCAATTAGGATCCCAAAGGAAACAATTGATGTTCTGAGAGATCAAGTGTTTGGTTTTGATACCTTTTTTGTCACTGGCCAGGAGCCCTATGAGGTGAGTGAGTTAGGTAGCTGACTTTTTATAGAATGACCGATCTCTTGTTTGAAGATGGATAACACAAAGGGCTTTGCTGCTCTCTAAAGTATATCTTCGTTAATCTCATCGTGCAATATGGAGGTAAAATTTCATGAACCAGTGAAAGATCTTCAAAAAGTAATATACATTTACCTCGTTTACTCTGATGCTGCTCTAATCTAATGTTTTTGATTATATGGAGTGGACAAAGTTGTCAATCTCTGGTATTTCTTTCTTAGTGACCCTAAAAATTAACTTTTAAAGGGTGGAGTGCTATTCAAGGGAAACCTACGTGGGCAAGCTACAAAAAGTTATGAGAAGATAACAAAGAGAATGGAGGTGGGTGTATTTGCTCCTAGAATTGGAGTTTGAGCAGTTCTGTGGCCTTGGACTTTCCAAAATGATCCATTTTTTATGCACAGGACAAGTTTGGAGATGAATATAAGCTTTTCCTTTTGATCAATCCAGAGGATGATAAGCCTGTGGCGGTTGTGGTTCCCAGAAAATCCCTGCCACCAGATACCACTGGTAACTTTTTCTCTATGCAGAGTTCCTTCCAGAAACGAATTACCAAAATTTCCAACACGGTTGTCTATCCAGACAAGATGAACCTGAAACACCTAGATCTGATGCATGACCATAACTTGGTTTCGAATTCTGCAGCTCTTCCAGAATGGTTTGCAGCAGGGGCTTTTGGATTAGTCACCTTGTTCACCTTACTTCTTCGAAATGTACCAGCACTACAATCAAACTTCTTGTGCGTACTCCATCAAACTGTATATGCAATGTGTTTAGGTTAGGCTTGTTGTGCTTAGGAGTATCTGGCCTTATGCAAAATTACTACAAACAGTTTGATTTAAGTTTTGGGCAAGGAATCCCCTTAATTCTACTGATTGCGTGGTTATGTTTTTCATTTGTCTGTTTTTTTTTTCATCTTTTTCTCTTGTGGGTGGCACTCATGTAACAAGAGTCTGAATTTAGATTTAGTGATTACAAGATTTTTCCTGTCATTCTTCAGATTGACTTTTGACAATCTCGAACTGTTGAAGGATGGCCTTCCTGGTGCCCTTGTAACATTACTTGTTCTTGGTGCCCATGAAGTCTGCCACATTTTAGTAGCAAGTGAAAGTGGAATCAAGCTAGGAGTGCCGTATTTTATCCCTAGTTGGCAGGTGAGGTATCCCCTTCCTCTACGCCTTATACTGGAGGGTGGCTTATATTCCATCTCTCTCTCTCTCTCCCCCTCTCTCTGTTATCATAAGATTCAGAATCAATAGATATTGCTGTCATTGAGTTTAGTTCTGGATGTCATTTATTCATTCTTTAGCATGTTCTAAGGTTTTGACATCGAAGGTTTAACTAGGAGTAAATTTAATTTGTATCATGCCTTGTTCATCTGGTATGAATAGTGCATAAGCTCTTTTTTTGGCTTTCCTTATTTTAGAGCTGTTTATCTATGTGCTGATGATCTCAATTAGATATCAGTGGGATCAAATTGTTGTAGAGCTTGGCCTTGCAATAGATTCTGTTTTGTTGAAGACCTGCAATCCAACTTCATCTGTATGACACTTGTTTTAAAGTTAATAGCACTTTGAGGATTTGACAAGTGGTTCTGGATTGTGGTTGAAGCAAAAGTCCATAGTTTCTGAGTTAAACAGTGTTCAATCCTGGCCTAATCTATAGCCTATGTTACTTGGACTCTTTATTTTACCCCAAAGTACCTGTGTCAACATGACATGACACTGGTGCTGGTTTGGGATATGTGTCTGACAGTTTGAAAAATTTTTGGACACTTTGACTTATGTGAGGTCTGATGTTGAAGGAAGAGGAGGAGACCTGGTTGAGAAAACTCATAGATGTAGAAGACTTGTTGTATTGGAATCCTTATTGCACTAGAACCCTTTTGAGCCATGACTTGTTGGTTACTTTAGAATTCTCCAATCCTGAGTGAGCTGTGACTTGTATGTTGGCTGTACTGTATAATTCTTATATTTACTAGATATTTTGCTGCACACGCACATACCCATGTCTGAGTCTTTAGAAGTGTTCCCGTATCCTAATTTTAGATAGTTGACAAATTAGACACTTAGACACATATCCGAATCCAACATCCATCCATACCGGGGTTCAAGTAACATAGCTCTTAGCCACTACATCAGCACAAACGCCTAGCTGGGCCTGCTTCAATCTTCATGCCTACTTTAGAAGCAAATATACATTGCTTCTTCATTGTTTTTTGATTTGTTTGTTTGTCAAGGAGAGTCCAGAAAATCTAAGTTGCAGTCTTATCTGAGTTCCTGTCCCTCTTGTTTCCTCCGTCTGCACTTATTTGTTCATTGAAGCCAGAGCATGTCTAATGAAAGAGCTTCATTGGTGGCAGATAGGCTCTTTTGGTGCTATAACTAGGATTTTGAGTATTGTGAAGAAGCGGGAGGATCTCTTGAAATTTGCAGCAGCTGGACCATTAGCTGGGTTCTCCTTGGGGGTTCTTCTCCTGCTTTTAGGTTTTATCTTGCCACCAAGTGATGGTCTTGGTGTTGTTGTCGATGCTAGTGTCTTCCACGATTCACTTCTAGCTGGGGGCATTGGTAAGCAATTTTCTGACAAAGATTTTTTGAGGCCTTACAGCATATGTTTCAGGCACAAGAGTGAGCTTTCTTGGATACCCGAGCCACAATAATTTCTTTGCTTTTTTCCTGTTGACTTTTTATGTGTTCATTCTTTTTGCTATCGACATCTATAATTGCACGCAATTAGGTTTAATTACTGCAGAAGCTCCGATACAAGTGTCAAGCTGTGTCCTGTAATAAATTTGCAACTGTGAAGGCCTGAAACCTCTTCTTTCTTTTTGTTCATTTACAGCTAAGCTACTTCTTGGAGATGTCCTCAAGGAAGGCACCGCAATATCTGTAAACCCACTTGTACTCTGGGCATGGGCTGGACTACTAATTAATGCCATCAACAGCATTCCCGCCGGAGAATTAGATGGTGGCCGAATTTCTTTTGCCATGTGGGGAAGGAAGGTATGTGACTAGAACTTCATTCCTCTAGCCATGCTGCATTGATGAGGAGAAATATAAGGGAAACAAAGTGATCTTAAGCACGAAGAGCTATTGACATGCTATGTCACCTAGTTCTATTGGACTTGTAACCTAGTCGTTTTTTGGAAGCAGTAGATACTGGCATAAAGATATAACACCATATGAATGTTAAATTAATGAATCTTAATTATTTTGCAGGCTTCAGCTCGCTTGAGTGCAGCGGCTATTGGGCTCCTTGGAATAGCCTCACTCTTTAATGATGTGGCATTTTACTGGGTGGTTCTGATATTCATCTTGCAGAGAGGGCCAATAGCTCCTTTGTCTGAAGAAATTACTGATCCAGACAACACTTATATCACCCTTGGAATTGTTGTTTTGCTTTTAGGCCTGTTGGTTTACTTACCATACCCCTTCCCTTTCACTAGTGAAGCCATTTCTACTTTCTAGAGCTGTATTAGTTAAAGAGTTAAAAGAGTAGGAAATTTTGTTCAATAGCCCATTTAGGCTCGTGAGAATCAGCATGTTATAAACTAGTATCATTCAGACAAAGTGATGTACATTATGGTCTCGTAGATGGAACAATTCCTATTCCTGGAAGGGGATGAGTTGTTCCAAATAATTGTTCCACAATGTAATCAGATAAGGGGGAAATCTGGTGTACATATTCAAGACGGTTGAAGCCGTGCTGCTTTTTCCATTCTGATTTATGTTATATCCTATTTGCCACGTTCAATGAATGATATGAAATGAGGATCTCAGGCTATGTCTTACTTGTTGCAGCCTTCATCTTATTCACTTGTGGAACTTGGAAATGATCACAAAACTAAGCATTGCTTTCAAGGGTCGGTTTACTTCTTAGTATGCAACGGTCTTCTCACTGAGCATCGTAGCATGGTCCTTGCTACGGTGCCTTGTTCATCTATGCAGCCAATTAGTCACTTATGGGAAGCATAGCTGCTACAGAAACTCATTAACTAGAAAGCTTGATTTGATCATTTCTCTATTGAAATATAGAGCAGAGTTGTTTGCTCGCCAGGTCTTTGTACACAATTGGTGAAGCATGCAATCTTCTTCCTAACTACATTCATTCAACCGAAAAATTGGGAATGGGACAAACAAAACATGCAACTAGTCTATCCATCTGATCTAGTCTATCAACTAAAAGTCTTTTATTTATTTATTATTAATTGTAGGTAAATTTGCCAATTGCTGATACAGGGATAATCCAGACGATCTCTTTTTTAAGTTTTTAGTTTTATTTTTTGGTTTTTTGGTTTTTTTTGTTTTGCGGGCCCGGGGGGGCGGGGGGGGGGGAGGATTGGCTTTATCTGAATCTCTGTTACTTCATTTTCGTCTGCCAGAATGAGAATGACGCCCACATGTTCAAGCGGCAGAACACTACAACTATGTCCGTAGACTGTTGGGCTCAATAGTTGAGCTCCGGCCAATTGTCACATTTCTTTTTTTTTTTTTCCCAACAGAAATTTTTTAAAAATAATCACATCAACCTACGAAACACTAGAACAATATCAGCATTTTATTTTAGTAGTAATTTGTTTGTGTTGCAGAATACAAAGACACGTTCTTCAGATGCTATATAGCAGTAGTATGATTTTCTGCAATAGATCAAAGTAGTTAAAAACACGAAACCATTCATTTAAGACTCGGTTTCAAAGCTTCTTCACTTTACAGTCTGTAGGTGGGCAGGACGAATTGGTTCCGATGTTGGTCCACGCCGTTACATTATCCAAACTGATTTAGAGCTCAACCGTTTTTCAACTGATATCCGTCTTTTTTAAGTCCGAAGCCTTTGTAATGAATCATGAATGCGCATATCCCTTGCTCCCCCACCCACCGCCGCCAGGCGATCGAGAGCGGAGAGAATTAGTACTTTTATCTCTTTCGCCTCATTTACAGGTGAAATAATTCTGTATAACAAAAGAAGATGTAACTGCTAACTGAATTTCGCATTTAATGTTTGATTAGTTGGGCAGATCCAGCTGGGAATGGTGGGTGAAGACTGTTCAAGTTGAATGAGACGATAGCTCTTGGCTGTGCGTTTGTTACGCTAGCCATCATGATAGATGCTTTGCGCAGCAGAGTTTTTTTCCTTTTTTATTTTTGCCCTTTAATACCTACCTATTGATAAGTCCTATTTAAAAAAAAAAAAGAAAAAAGAAAAAGGGCAGAACGTGTATCAAACATGATACAATGAGGGATCTTTTCTATTTTTTCTTTTTTGACTATAAGAAGAAAAAGTTAACAAGATGGAAATGGATGGCTAGCGTAACCGATCTAAGGAAAGAAGTACTTTTAAGCATTTCCGTCTAGACGTCATCATCGTTTGTAGTAGGATTGCAAATGAGTTGAATCAAATTGAATTTTGATCTAATCGAATCGAGTCTCGACTTAGTTTTATCAAACTCGAATTTAAACTTGAGTTTGTTGAGTTCTCAAAGTAATAGCTCGAGCTCAAATTTAAAAAAAAAAAAATTATTTTATTAATGTAACAGCTCGAGCTCAATTTTTTAAAAAAATTATTTTTTAAAAAATAAATAAAATAATAAATTTTCTTAACAAATAATAAAATAGTAAAAATTTATATGTAATTTTACTATTAAAATAATATATATATATATATATAATCGAACTGGCTCGCAAGCTAACGAATTAAATATTTTTTACCTCGAACTGGACTCAAACTCAGTATTGACCGAACTCGAGTCGAATTTTGACTCACAAGCAATTCGATTCGTTTGTGACCTTAGTTTGTAGCAAAAAACCTTCAACAAGTTTAAAGTTCATAAAGATTACCAAACTCCAGAGTATAGAGTGTGTACTGGCGTAACTTTCTTGGATATCAAATTCTTGCGAGGGACCTTGGCGTGATATCTGCTGGATATTTGTTACTGTGGTGTCAATTTCACATGATACATGATGAATATATGTATCATGTGTTTTCTAGGGCGAAATTCAATTTGGTTTCCTTCACCGTCTTCTCATGGTCTTTCTCTAGACTCTGGGATTCCATGACAAAAGGATGCTAGCATGACTTGTAAATTGTAATAGGCTTGCTATATTCGATGTAACCATGTAAACCCATAATGAAAAAAATGTAGATGATTTTTTGGTTTTCTTTTTTTGGTTGCCCACCCGGTATCCGAAACTTTGCCCCGACTAATTCGGACCCGACCCGCGTCGCTCGCGACCTGGCTATGTAGATGATTTTTTGGTGGTGTTTAGCTTGAAAGTACTAAGCTAAAGTACGTAATTCAAAGTGCCAGATACGGAAGATCTATCTATATCAGACTGGCCATGCAGGTTAATTGATGGCCGGCGCATAAATTTGAAGTGAGTTTCATGTGGATGTTGGTACCATGGCTAGCACGAAAAATATCATTAGTACATGCATTTTTAGAGCACGTTGGAATCACTATTTTTTAAAATCTTTTTTACAAAAAGATATTATCTCGATTTAATGTATATGAAATTAAAAAAAATCTTTTGCCAAAAAAAAAAGTAATCCAAACAAAATATTCTTGTTCTGATATATTAAGAATATGAGTCGGCAAATTAAATCTATACACTTATGCAATCTAGTAAGTACATTCAATCTGCTATAGCTTACTGTCATCGAAATCCAAAACGAATAGAAATTTGATCAGTTGGGTCACCGTCTCATGCTTAAGTATGTGTAATATTCACGCTACTTAGAAAAAACTGAGAGTACGATTTTGCCGCAAAAGCTATTGCCGATTTTATTTGTGGCGGCACTCAATGAAAAAAACGAGGACAAATTAGAGCGTCCATATCTTTAAGGGAAAAATATCCCTCAAAAAGATCTCAAACGCCGTCATCCGGATGTGTACGGTCGAAGTTGAACTCGTTTAGCTGCTCCGGTCCTATCACGTAGCCCCAGAGAAGAATAAAAGTTTAACAACGGAACTAACTAAAAGTCTAAAACTTTGCTTATATGATGACCAGGATTTTTGCACAGAGCAGATGACGGAAGCTTTGAAGTGGTTCGAAGCGTCAACACGTAGATAATGCTGCGGCTTTTTACCGGATTGTGGCGAAAATTCATGCATGGTCTTTTTTCTTTTTTTTTTTGTCGACACAGGGGTGTCCGGGTCAATTTTTACGGGGCCTGACTAATCCCCTGTGGCCCAGGAGAGGAGCCCCACTCCACACCGAACACGTTAACAGCGGGACTCGAATCCTGGACAAGTCAGGAAGGTCGCCATACCATAAGGAGGGGGAGCGGACCGTTCGAGCTACCCCGCGGGGGCATGCATGGTCTTGTTTGGATTGCATTTTTTTGGAATTTTTTGTAAAAAAAAATTACTGTAACGATTTGATATATGTAAGATAAAAGAATGATTGAAAAATATGTTCACGAAAAACGTAACAAATTTTCTTTGAAAAATTGCTGTTCAAACAAGGCTTTCTCAGTAAAATACATTAAAAAAAACTTGAATTCATAGGTGTATTTGCTGATGATAAGAATCCTAGTTCTCATTGGTACAACAAACTTTGAGAGCAATATTACTAATTGGAGTTTGTTCAGTAACCAATTGGAAAAAATTAATGAGAACATGTATTCAACAATAATTACTCCATGAACTTTCTTTTGGCGCACAATCAATCAGCAATAAATAGACGCTAAAAGTAAATAAATAAATAATGAGACTCTTCTAAGAAGTAATTCGTCTACTTTGTTGATTAGTTTATTGTTAATTTGTTATCCTATGTCTTAATAGTAGAGGTGTCAAATGAGTGATTTGGACGGGGTTGGATTGGTTAAAATGGGTAATTGGTATAAATAAATCAACTCATTTATATCCATTTAATTAGATAGATATAAATGAATAAGTCAAAAAATGAATTGGGTAACCCAATTATCCATTTGTAACTAATTTATTTTAATTTTTTATAAACTCATTTAAATTTATATTTGTAAACTAAGTTATCAATTTTATACCACCCATTGCACCCATCATTAGTTTTAAGTATTTACTTATAATGTTCAATCATCTTAATTACTAATTTTTTTCCATCCGTACTTTATGTCGTAAAATTACATACTATTTAATAATTGAACAATAAAAATATAAAAATCTAAACTAAGTACTATAAAAGTTAACATAAAAACTTATTTCAAAAATTTTGAACTTTTAGCATTTTTTTCGTGTGTAAATTTAAAATTTTATTTTGGAAAGATAGGAAAAAAAGTTAAAACTTGTTATAAATTGGTAATACTGAAAAATTAACAAGTTAACAAACTAAGAGAAAATGAAATGATAAGATAAAACCAACAAATAATAATAATAATAAAACAAAAGTAATGACAAAATGAAGAATTTGAAAAAAAAAATTCGGTGGGTAATGAGAGGAGGATTGAGAAAAGATAATTCTAAATGAATTAATTAAATTTGGTGAGTTACCCAATAATATCCATTTAAAAAATAGGTTACCCAATAATATCTATATATAAAAATTTAAAATATCCATATCCATCTATTCATGAACAGATATGAGCTAAAATTTAGTTAAATAAGTTTGCTTACCACCTACACGTAATAACACGTGATAAATGGGGATCTTTTCTTAGAGATCTCATCGAAAGTTCGTGTCCCGTTCTTCTTCTTCTTCTTCTTCTTCTGAAAGTTCGTGGGGATGATAGCCAAGTTCTGAAAAGTGAAAATTGAAAACCACTCTCGGTCTCGGATTGGGATGCCTTCTATAAAAATACGCAGTTTTAACAACACTGGTTACGGACGATATTACGGCGCAGCTTGAGGCTTTGCACTGATTCAATTGTCACGTTTTTTCAGGACGATCGACACCGGCCGTCGATGTCAAAAAAAAAAGAAAAAATAAAGGGAACAAACGTGGGAAAGTATTTACTTCGGCGGAAAAGTCTTCGAGAAGTGCCGACCGTCAAGATTCTAGGAGACCATATTGTGACCCATTTCGATCCCCCCCGTCTTAGTTCTTTTTCGCTGAAAAGGAAAGAAGCTTGCTTGCTTGACAATACAATAAAGAGTCTTCTAAAGAGTGTGTTTCTATTTTAATCTTGAACTTAATAACGGCGAAGACTTTTAAACACACGTTTTGACCATTGGACCGACATCGGTGGTTTTAAACTTAAAAAATAAGCAAATGTAATGTGTGCGTTAATGAGTGGTATTTGAGGACACTTGCTAAAATAAATCCTTACAACTTAATAGCCACCCTGCACCATCCTATATAAGCCTTCATGATTCTTGGAATTAATGATTTTAATAGGTCACGTAATTTACTACATATTGGTAAGTTTCCAATCCGCTAGAGGCAACACTTTATCAAACCATAGAGATAATCATAGAGATTTAAGAGGTTCTATACTGAAGTATAGAGATTTCACATTCATCTTCTTATCTTTATTGAAACAAAAGTATGAAGTTAAATATGTATTAATAAAAGAAATAAAAAAGAATCTGATTTTGCAGCCTATGATAATCTTCTGGGTTAATTACATTTACTTTCCTTGAAATTTAATCAAGCTACTATTTAATCCCTAAGGTTTAGCAAAACTACATAAAAATCCTTCAAATTTAAAAAAAAAAAAAAGTATAACAGATGCACCCTCTCGTTAGTCAGTTGACGTTGACTGTTAAAATTTTAATGATTGTCAGCCTGCAATTTTAATGAAATTCCTAGACTACCCCCAAAAGCATACCTTTCTTCCCCATGGCCCATTGTGTTGTTATTCAAAAACAATTTCTCGGATATACCACTATTAACACAGCAATAAGATAGCTATGGCGGACTAACAATCAGCACCGTACAATTAATGCCCTCTTCCATGTCAATCCACGAACATCAATCTTTCGAGTGAACACGTGGGAATTCTTTGAGCAGATGTCGACTGATCCTCCGAACTCCAAAAGCAGGTAAAAGTTAAGAGTAAAAGCGTGTATGCGCTTTTGAATGCAAATAGATAAACAAACCCAAATAGTAAACTGTACTCCTTCTGTCATATTTTGATAGTTCTAATTTTTTTCACACAGTTTTAAAAGAAATAATTAATTTTATTAAAAAAAAAAATTTAGATTGCTATTTTTCTAAAATACTCTTACATTAAATAAAGTTGGCTTTTTATATATCAATATGTTTTGAAAAATCTAAATGCATTAATGAGATACGTTATATTTAATACTAACAATCTATATTAAATAAGATAATTTATTGTGCTAACAACTTACATTGAATAAGGGTATTTAGAGAAATTAAAAGATAACCACATTCTTCAATTGAAAAGTGGATTATAATTTGAAACAGATGAAAAAGGAAAACATAATTATCAAAGTGGGACGGAGGAGCATAAAAGAAAAAAAGACAAAAGTGTGGAATGCTAATAGATGTCATAATGTCTTTCAATCGGGGGTTTTTAAACCCGAGTTCTGTGCTGCTTTTTTTGTTTTAGACGTTTAGTGTAGGTTGAGAAAAGAGACGTATGAATTTTGAGAATTCATTAATATTAAATAAACTATTGTGAAATTAATAAAATAAATTACTAACAAGTAGAAAATGAAGATTGTAGAACGGAGAAAAGGAAATAGTGAGAATGTTTTTTTATTCAAATATTACAAATGAGTCTTATATACCTCTATTCATAAATGATACAAGATCAAAGGTATGTGTACTAGCATGAATATATAAGTACATGAATTTACTACTTCAAATACATGAATTTAGCTCCATAATGAACCAACAAACAAACTATAAGAAGATGCTATTCCAATGAACCTTTAAAGATGAATGTTTCAATGTATCTTTTGGGGAGACGAATGGATATTCATACTAATCATTTCATTAATTTCGTAAAAAGAACTAGTATTCTTTGCGTGTCAAACCTACGTTTTTGTCTGAAAAAAATCTTTATTACAATCAAACCTAATAGTTACTAGTTTTTAACCAATGAAAATGCTTCAAATAAAATTATGCCAAACTAATAATTGATTTAGATTGTAATAAAATTTCTCCATTTTGTTTTATTTTTTGTTTATCTGTTTCGGTCCCATCTTAGGGAAAAAATTTATAAATTACATTTTGTTGACATTTCTGGAAAACCTTCCAATAAATGATCAATTATTATTTGATGAAGGAAAGATAGTTACCTAATGATGGCATCGAAAAATAAGTCGGCATATAAAACTTAACTAAACATCATTTGTTTGTTTATCATTTTTGGTCTCATATTAGGTGAAAAATCTGTAAATTATATCTGTTAACATTTCTAGAATGCCTTCAAATAAATGATCAATTATCATTTGATGAAGGAAGGATACAGTTACCTAATGACGACATCATTAGATAAGTCGGCATATAAAACTTAACATAAATTGAAGGTTTATAGCTTAATGACTAGTTCATTTACCTAAATTATATTAATAGTTGTTCGTTTCATGGTTTTGTCTAGAGATGAAGGCCAGAGAAAACTGTCTCCACGGTTGTAAAATCAAGTTTTGTATATGGATTACAAGTCGTCATGGTTGTGCTAAAAGAAGGCATATATTCGAGTAATCTACATAGGATTGGATTTTAAATTCAAATCTAGATCATGCTGAAAGTATATACATTATCATTATATAAAAGATCAATTCTTTATATTTTTCGCGTGAAGTTTCGCACTAATTAAAAAGTCTATACACAATGAATGTATAAAAATTATGATTAATTACATTTTGCTCCCTTGAACTTGGATATTTGTAACACTTTGCCCCTCCAAATTCCAAATATATATACTTTACCCTTTATAGTCAACTTTTTGAAGGAGTTAAGATGAAGTTATATTTTTCACGACAAAAATATCCTTGGCTAATTCTTAAACACTCATAACATAATAAACACCTATTTTTTTTATAGTTGCTAAATGCATCTAAATACAATTACACGAGGCATTTCGATCTTTTAGCCTTAAAATGAATTAGATAATTCGCAAAAAAGAATTTAACCAACTCAATGTATTTATCTCAATGTCGATAGCAATACTTATTTTAAATGAAATAAAATTAATAGTGCATTTGGAATGAAATTATTTGCTTATTTTTTTTATTGTAGCACTTTTTATGTGTTTGATATGAGAGAAAAAAACATAATTAAAAATAAAAATGTATTAGAGAACTTAAATTTTTTTAAAAAAATGTAGAATGTAGAATGCAAATAAAATACAAAGCAACGTATGAATGTGATATAAAATTACCAAATAACGTTTTATTGACTCGTGAAAATCTTGTGACAGCTGCAAATTAAATGAAAATTATCAAAACTAATCCGTTTACAATTTAAAGGAATAAAGATAAGTAATGGAAAACTTGTGCTGATGTTTTAGGATTTTTTAAATTCTTTTTTTCTCCATAAAAAAATTTTCAATTCTTTGGTATTATACCATCTTTTATTTCTAAATTTTTTAAATCATATGACTTTGTGTTTTTTCTAACAAAATGTTTTATATTCCGATTAAAAGTATAGCATTATTGTAGAACTATTATGTAAGGGCATTAATGCCATTTTGTTAAAATTTTGGATGGAGAATTCATCATTAATATTTGACTAGTCAATGAATGGGGCAAAGTATATATATTTAAAGTTTATGGGGGCAAAATGTTATAAAGGGTCGAGTTTAAGGAAGCAAATTGTAATTAATCCTAAAAATTAATTCTTCACATTTTTGGTGTGAAAGTTTCGCCCCAGTTAAACAGGCCCTCTGGAGTAAATGGGCAGAGGCGTGTGACTATAAATAGAGTGGCTAATGGCTTGGAAGCGGTGCATATTAGGAGTACTGAGTACATGCTCGATATAAAAAAATCCGACACAACTTCGAGACGAGACGCACCGTCTCAAGTCTCAACTCTCAACTCTCAACCAGATTCCTAAACTCTCTTCTTCTTAGTTGTACTATCCCCCAAATCTCCTCTGGAGTCTGGTGCCCTCACCGCTGTCCTTCCTGTCCTTATTTGCTCTGAGCTGCATTCGCAGACGGTGAAGTGTAATAAGCTGCATTTCACATTTTCAGCATTGGTTTCCGTTCCTTCTTCTGAGTCCCTCAGACGGTTGAATGCACTAAGCCGTTATAATTAAAGAGAAAAAAAAACTAATAATGCAAGCCCTACATGCTCCCAATCGACTTTCTCCTGCCAATTACCGGTTTTCTCCGGTGAACCGCCGCTTGTGTCCGGTTGTTTCCTTCGAATTCTCCCCTAGTCACAGCTTTAGCTCACGTCTCTCTCTTCGTCGCTCCCTTCCTTCACTCCAATGTTGCTCTCTCCAGTCTTCATCTCCAGGTACGCTCATTCATTGGTTAATGCTCAAATTGTTTCTGTATAATCTGTGCTGGACTTCATGATTTTTGTTTCACTCGTGCAGGTGAAAACGCTGCCATAAATAGTATCGTTATCCCTAAAATGTCGCTTCATTTTTCAACTATGCTTTAATTACATGGTTGTTTCAATCGTGGATCTTTTTTATTTATTCTTTTGTGTTCTCAATTTATTCAGTGACGGATAAAAAAAGATTTATGGAAGCTTCCAGACATGGAAATGTCATTCCGCTCTACCAATGTATTTTCTCGGATCATCTGACTCCCGTGCTTGCATACCGCTGCTTAGTTAAAGAAGACGACCGGGAGGCTCCTAGCTTTCTTTTCGAGTCCGTAGAACCTGGTTTCCGAACTTCCCATGTTGTAAGCCTCTATGTTCCCCTTCAGAATATGGTTTTTCCATTATAGCATGTGTTTTATGATGTTTGTAGATTTTTGGTTTAACTGGTGTTGAAAATGGGAATTGTTAGGGTCGGTACAGCGTGGTCGGTGCTCAGCCAGCGGTGGAAATCGTGGCAAAAGAAAATGATGTCACCATCTTGGATCACTACAGAGGGAAGTTGAAGGAGATTGTTGTGGAGGACCCGATGACGATTCCTAGAGAAATTTCTGAAAGTTGGAAGCCTCAGTTGATTAGTGAACTTCCTGATACATTTTGTGGTATGACTTTAACATTACTCGGACCAGTAATTTCGTTTTTCCTTTCTAGTTGGACTCGTTAACTAGAATATTCTTATTTATCTGTCTATTCTTTTGTTTTCAAGTCGGCTCAGGTTTTCCATTTCTTTTAAAACAAAATTTAATTGTGCATCATTCAAAAAAAAAAAAAAAAACTTTTCTGAAGTTCGAATAAAAACGTGAAGTTTCATAATTGAGTAAACTCGTGAAATACTTTTCCTTTTTTGAGGTTGTATCCTGTAACTTCCTGTTTATTCTGTAAGAACAGTAAGTAATGTTTTTGCACATCAGATTATGAGGATTCCGTGAAGGAGTTAGGGTAAGATTTGTGATGGACATAAACTTTTGGGCTTTTCCTTCCCAGAATTGTGTTCCAGCAGGCTGTAGCCATGGATGAAGATTGTTTTGTGATAGACAGGAATTTGGCCGTTGTAATGGAGAGGTTTTATGGGTTCTCTCTGTTACCGAAATTAGTATCTAGTGACTTCAAATGTAGAAAGTAGAAGATGTAATTTGAGTGTGTCCCAGAAACTTGCTGTTTCTTCTCCATCAGTGGCACTCTTCTTGACTGAACTGGTGGAGGCATCGGAATGTTAGACGTCAAAATTCTTATTTAATACAGGGACAATAATCATGGACATCCATATATTTCGAAGAATCACACACTTTTTGGTATTATTATGTTTCTCTTACTTTCCCAACTACCTTCCATTACTGGGAGTAGATGAATTTAGTTCGGAAGTAGCTATTTTTTCTATTCATTCCTGTTTTGGATGTGCTTTCTTTTGTGCCTGACATGTCTTTTGATAGAGTTACTGCATTTTAGACATAAAGTCAATGTTTGAAACGAATTTTCTGTGAAAAATTGTACAGTAGGCTCTTACTTGAGAGGTGAACAGAAATAAAAGTGGAGACTGTATTGCTAGGTTTACAACTTTTCTTGTATACTTAATTACGAGTTCTTTGGGCATCATGTGCAGGTGGATGGGTTGGTTATTTTTCTTATGACACTGTTAGGTACCTTGAGAAGAAGAAGCTGCCATTCTCTCAGGCGCCACGCGATGATAGGAGCCTTGCTGACATTCATCTGGGGCTGTATGATGATGTGATAGTATTTGATCATGTAGAGAAGGTATTCTTGTGTCACTTTCTGCATGTGCATGCCTTTCTGTGTTTGTCTAATTCTTTCAGTTTTTGTGTTGTATAATGAGTCCAGACAGTGAATGGAATGTACAAGTTAATCAATTACCTATAAGGAGGTCTAAACTTGATTGTTCACATTGTTTTGTTAGCTGAGTTCAGCCAGCTTTATGGTAGTAAAGACAATTTGATAAGATCTATGCTAATGTATTAATGCACAATCTAAGCTTTAGTGAGTTTCATCTTAATAGCTGTTATATCATGGAATCTTTATTGAACGTGGGAGGTCACTAACCACTATTTTTATCCTCCCTTAATAGTTCTTGAACATGAACCAGCTTGTCTTAGCCTCTTATCTAGATTGACGGAAAATAGCTTTTACCCTTATATATTAGTTATGGTCACCGTGATCTCTCTCAGGGCTCACCCAATTGCATTTGTTTCGGAAATTCTTCCTGAGTGATTATTAAGAATCCTTCTTGTTCATGCAGAAAGCATATGTTATCCACTGGGTGCAGTTAGATCAGTATCCATCAAAAGAGAAGGCTTACACTAGTGGTATGAAACGCTTGGAAAGACTAATGTCAAAAGTACAAAATATTGATCCGTAAGTTACTGTTTGAATCTTCTATATCATAACATTTTCTTGGTTCAATTTTGATTTTACATCTTCTGTATCATAACATATTAAATTTCCATTTTCAGTCCAAGGCTATCAGCAGGATCTGTTGAATTGTGGACTAACAATTTTGGACTCTCTCTGAACAAGAGTAACATGACAAGAGAAGAGTACAAGAAGGCTGTCATACAGGCAAAGGAGCATATCCTTGCTGGAGATATTTTTCAGATTGTTTTAAGTCAGCGCTTTGAGAAGAGAACATTTGCTGATCCATTTGAAGTCTACAGAGCACTGAGAGTAATAAATCCAAGTCCCTACATGGCTTACTTGCAGGTTAGTACTTCTATTAATACAAAGAACATCCATTCTCTTAATTGTCTGAAGTAAGTTTTCCAACTATGGTGTCTTCATTATTTGATCAGGCTAGAGGAAGTATTCATGTTGCTTCAAGCCCAGAAATTCTTACTCGTGTCAAGAAGGTTATTTACAGATTAAATTCTGAAAATCATTAAACTTTGGCCTTGAGTATACAGCTCTTGATACAGAATTAATGTGGATGTATCAATGTTATTGACAGAAAAGGGTTGTTAATCGACCATTGGCTGGAACTACAAGAAGAGGGAAGACACCTCATGAAGATGAGATGCAGGAGCTGCAGCTTTTAAAAGATAAAAAGCAATGTGCAGAACATATAATGCTGGTCGATTTGGGCCGTAATGATGTGGGAAAGGTTTTACTGACTTACTTTACTCTCTTGTAAAAAATTTTCTTGCATTTTTGTTATTAATGTTTATATTTGGGAGTTTGTAAATATGATCTGCTCCCTGCCCTAAACATATGGTATCTATTGCAGACTTTTCAGAAAACGTATGTTGGATCTTCCATATTTTTCTATGCTTTCTCTACACTGTCATAAGTAACATTATAAGATTTGTCAAATGTAGGTCTCGAAGCCAGGTTCTGTAAATGTTGAAAAACTTATGACTGTTGAGCGGTACTCCCATGTGATGCACATAAGCTCCACGGTGAGAATATCATCATAAAGCCTTGTTGACTATCAGTTTTTCAAATAAAATTGTTCATCCCTGTTGCAGTAATTACATAGTATGGACAATATAGTTTGGTTTTCATACTAGAGAGTTGCCGGTTTTCCTGCGGGTAGAAGTTGTTTCATTTCAGTAGCTTTAAATGTCTTGGCCTCATAACACCTTCATAAACTCATGAGAGTTGAAGAAGGCTTTATTTGAGTAACCATTTTGTTTAAAACCATTGGGACATTATTACAGGTCACAGGGGAGTTGCTTGATCATCTTACTTGCTGGGATGCACTGCGTGCTGCACTTCCTGTTGGTACAGTTAGTGGAGCACCAAAAGTTAGTACTATATCCTTACTTTGTGCCCAATGTATTTTTAAATTGAATTACTAGCAAAAAATTTCCAAATGATTTAGTCATTTCACCCAAGGGCCAGAAAGAACAATCAAGAAATCTAAAATTAGATATGGTATGGTTACCTTGAAATTTGACATCCTAATAGTAAGGTGATAGTTTAGTGTTCTGGTGTGCTTCTATTTTTGCCATGCTGTGGGACTGCAAATGTAGGTCTCTCTTTCTCTCTCTCTGCCAATACAAATGAGAAATTGAGGAGAAAGAGATGCCTTGTAAACTAAGCTAAACTTGGAAGCGTCATTCTTTTTTTATTTAAACTGGAGACATGCCTTGCCTTCTGATTAACATACATTCCAGCTTTAAAATCTGAAATTTGGAAGTTTTCTCATATACAAGGAAATAAAATTGAAGTTGAATATTCAAAATAGTGTCATTGCCTTTTGTGGCTTTTTACGTAACTGAAGGATCATTTCTCAAGCATAATAATAACATCCAGCACTAGAAATCCTCATGCGAACTTAAACATCTCTCCAAGCTTTGTTGCATAAAGTTGTTTCCCTGTTTCCTCTAACCAGCATGTGCAATGTCTCACAGGTGAAGGCCATGGAACTGATTGATCAATTAGAAGTGGCGAGGCGGGGGCCTTACAGTGGTGGATTTGGCGGTATCTCATTTTCTGGCGATATGGACATTGCTTTGGCTCTCAGGACAATTGTATTCCCAACTGGAGTCCACTATGACACAATGTATTCATACCAAGGTTCCAACAAACGTCAGGAATGGGTTGCTCACCTCCAAGCTGGAGCTGGAATTGTAGCTGATAGTACTCCTGAGGATGAGCAGATGGAGTGTGAAAACAAAGTTGCCGGTCTTGCTCGCGCCATTGAGTTGGCAGAGTCTGCATTTGTGAATAGAGAACAAGAGATCAAACCCAATCAGAGTTCATTTCCCACCCCTGTACTGAGAAAAAGGTCGATATTGCAGGTGGAAAGTTGAATTACTTGGGACTGTAGAGTTACTGAAGGAATATGGTGGTGTCTGTATTATAAAATCCCCCGTGGGGCTGAAAAGAAATCATTTTCTGTGAGTCATGGGTTCCATCATTGTTGTATATTGCAATTTACTGAAAAACTTGTAGAACTGGAATTAGGCACCTGTATTCTCCGAAGCCTCTGATGGAGCATTATAATTTGTAGTCTCTTTTAAGTAAAGCCCAACTTCCTTCCTTGTTAGGACTTGGAACTCTTGGTCTGGTTGTGAAGCTCAGAAAAGTGCACGTTTCACAAAGAACTCAAGTGATGTAATGTTGCTTACGGGCTGGAAAAAGTAGGAGGAGGTTTGAACTTGGAAAGAAAAACAAAGAATCATCAACATACGTATTGTTAACATAATCCTTGTGGGAAATCTTTGTTAATTGAATCATTAATATTATTGAAGGGCACCACCGGGAGGGGGCAAGCAACGCTTTCATTTTGATGATCAAACGGTTGCCCGTTTCTCCCAAGTATCAGGAGTTGGGCCCTAGGACCAACCATCATCATCGAGGATCAAAGCCCGCCCACAAAGTAAACTATCTAAACAAGCCCAAAATCTAAACTAGTAATTTAAGAATTCCCAAAAAAAAAAAAAAGACACTTCATCCTTCTTGACTTGACGGCATTTTATCCGAAAGTTAATGGTTTTAATTTTTAAGCGGCCAATACGGAGGGATTGTCTGCAATCTTTCATCTTCTTCAGCGCTGCATCAACAATGGCGTCTCTGTTAGCTGGAGCAGTCCCAATGGCAGCCTCTCAAACGGCCTTGTGTTTTCCTCTATCTCCTTCCTTGTCTCGTCCTCAATCCCTGCTTTCTTCGTCCTCCTCCTCCTCCTCCTCCTCCTCCTCCCTCTCAACTTCACTCTCACTCTCCTCACCCGCCTCTTCAACACTCCCTTTCAGTAAGTATCAATTAATTATATCTCCTAATCCTTCACCCCAAAAAGAAAAGAAAAAAAGAACTCGATCTCACATGCGTCTATTTCTTCAGTTGCTAAAGTAATTGAATTATTTTCTTGGCCTCTCAGTTTATTGTGGAAGAGGAGACAAAAAGACTGCAAAAGGCAAACGCTTCAATCACTCCTTTGGAAACGTGAGTGAACTAATTTATATTTCCTTATTTATATTTTCAACAGGAGTTATTTACTTTCTCGAATATGGATATACTGTGTCCGTAGGCGAGGCCAAAGAACAAGAAGAAAGGGAGAGGACCACCTAGGGTTGCTGTACCTCCGTCGCCCCCCAGGAAAGATCGATACGACGACGGCGAGGTTGTTAAGATTGAGATTGACGAGTCTCTAGGCTGAGCAGATGACGGATTTTAATTGGTTTTCCTTTTTGTTGTGTAATTCTGAGCTTACATGTGGCTTTTGCAGTTACGCTCTCATCATCTCTCATGCAATTTCATTACCTTGATTACTTTGTTGTTGCCACTGTCTTTTTCAGCGTTCTCTAAGCTATGGAGTATGGACTGCAATTTCTACTATTTTATTCACTCATCACTTCAATTTTACCCCATTTTTCCTTATTTGTAAGTCGAGCTCTGGACAATTAATTGTCCACCCTTTTAGGTCGAGGAAAGAAAAAAAATATAGTATGGGACAGGTAGAATGATTTTCGTCAAGGTGCAAGGTTGTGAACCTGGTGTTAAGATTTTGGGAAGCTGATGCTGAGCGGAGGCTTTGGGCAATAAATTTGTCTGATGCCGGAAAATGGCTGCGAGCTGTGTTGCCTATGGTCAGAAGCAGTCTCTGTAGATTTATTTATCTCTCATGCTAAGTTGAGCTTTCTGCAATAAACAGATTGCAGTTCTGGCTGGTGAGGTAAATTACAAGCTCGATTTCCTTTCCCACTTCTCAAATCTTCAGCAGCAAATATCTTCTCCCTGATTTTCTTGTGTCCGTACACTTGATGCTTCCTTCTTTTTGAGGGCTACTGCAGATTATGCCAGAATACGGTTAGGGCATATAATTTTCCTATTTAACCGACCGGACTGTGGAATTTGATTTGTTTGCTTTGCCCGCATCATTCAGTTATTTCTCAACTGTCGACCTCTGCTTTTACGTCTTCCTTAACATGCAGTCTTACTCTACTAAAGCCTTTGTGTCAGTCCCTTGTGCAAGTTTTCGCTCACACTTGACATGGCCAATGGAGGCAATGGCGGGAAAATCTTCAAAGTCACGGTTCATATCTGAACTGGATTACTCATTCTATCTACTAGTACTAGGTTTTAGTTCTGCTCTGCTTGACTGGCTACAAGAAACTTCAGTAGATGTGATGACTTTAAGAAGAGAAGCTACCTTTGTTGCTAATCCTGGTGTTGCCCTGTTTGGGTTGTCATTTTCTGCCGAAAAATTGCGTCGTTTTCTGTGATCACATTTTTCTATTACCTTTTTCTCTCACGAACATCAAATCGATACAGTAATTTTTCCATGAAAAATCATGAAAAATACAATCCAAACGGGGCAAACTAACAGAAAAATGTCATTATAGTCTCCATGAGAATCGCATTATCAGTTCTCTAACGTTCTAAATCTAATGAATGACACCATATTTATATGGGTATCAGCAAAGCTGAACCTCGTTTATGTCTTTTTTCTTTTTGCTGGGTGTGTGGTATTTTCCTGTTTTTGAGAAGGAAATAGATGGGCTGAAAAAGCTGGCAAGAGTGGAAAGAGGAAAGAATCTTTAACCACCAAGCTACGTCTAAATCCCGTTTTTACTGGCTAATTAACAAGGAGTTTTAAGTGGCCACTTACCTGTCCTTCGTAGCATATATGCAGCTTGACGCAAGTTCGATCAGCCTGGCCAGACCAGTTTCGTAAATTTCATCTCTCAGAACATTGTCGAACAGTCTAAATCATGGCTGATATAATTCACAGCATTGGTGTGTAAACAAGCAAATGACAGGACTGCAGTCAGCTGCACCATCTCTTTTCTTCTTTCTTAACTTCTGAGCTGGTGCAAGTTTGCCCTTTAAACATTGCATCACCCGTTGAAGTTAGAAGCTTACCATCCATGTGTATTTAATCCCACTAAGTAGTGCTCTTCGTGAAAGTGATTCACTAATTTGAACACATCGTCTAAACAAGATGGCAAAAATGGGTCAACTACTTCATCTCTTCCAAAAGTGCACATGGATGGTGATTAAGCCATGCCACAAGTAGCTAATTACATGCCTGTTTTCCACGACAACATGTTACGGTACTATCAAAGAATTGCCATCTTTGTTATTTTATGGTAATTTCCATGCAGATAGTCGGAAAGTCATTCAACTATCAAAGAATTGCCTTGATAGCAGGAACCTGTAACTACTCGAGAAGCACTTAACACGATTTTATCAGCAAATACGGCTCATCTGATTATTAAACCAACCTGTAATCAATCACATGAGTTGATATAATGCATTTTCCAATTCAGATCTCCGCAATAATTAAGGGTGCCAATGCAAGGAAAGCAACTGAGTTTCAGGAAAACTCAGGAGAACACAAGTTCCCATCCAAAACAACTGCATCGATAGAGTTCCAATTGGGCATCTTTGCACAAAGTGGATGTCAATAAACTCTACCAAACAATCAAAACAAAAGAGTTTAAAGCTTCCATTTTTTCCTTCCAATACTTCTTTACTGATGGCATTCCACTATTTTATGGCAACTTCCCTCACCCTAATTTGCAAACTTTTTACAGGCTTGCCGCTTAACTTCCATTAACAATCTTTAGATGCATGATGATTCTGACAACATGTTCCATGCCATAACTAAAGCAACTTAAGCAACTGAAAAAACAACGAAAGATCATAATCTAGAATAAATTATTTCTGGACGCATCCACCTCCTCCAATTCCTTGCAGGAAATCAAACAAAGAAAGAAAAAACTACTCATGATGGCTTCCTGGACATGGTAACGTTGATCAGAAATCCAAAAGGCAATGCAATTTCAGATTAATGCTGCTTACCAAAAATCACACCGTTTTAAGAATAAATAGTAGATAAGCAACAGCATAAGGAAGTTTTCTGGAATATTACCATTTGTCCATTTGCTTGGGTGCTCAACATCTTTGCAGACGCCAACTATTGACCAAGTCCTACTTCAGACTCACAGAAGGAAGGTAGTCAGTCTTGCTTATTTGTTACAAAAATTACACATGTATCAAATTACCAAAAAAATTTTGCAGAGCGTCCAATTGGAGAAAACAAATGGAGAAAAACCCCGCCTCTTGGGGGGGGGGGGGGAGATTTTACTCACATGATTCAGCTATTGGAGATGGTGTAAAAATAGACCAGCAGATGGATTCCATTTTTAGCTCTTCATAACTGCTTATATAAAGTCCAGTTGGACTCTATTACATTGAGTAACCACATATAATATCAGAAAAGCCCATGCATGGTTTACACTTAACAGTGTGGCAAGCTTAAGTAACTAAGAAAGTCAAGATAAGTGAATGGGGTGCAATCCCAGGTACGAGTTACTAGAGCACATTTCAGGAGTCGAGAACAAGACATAATGAACCTAATCAATTTGGTGGAGTTAAACAAACTGCAAAAGGCAATAGTGAACTTATTCCGGCAGCATGGAATAGAGATATAAATGCTTTACGCTGTGGCAAGCTTAAGTAATTAAGAAACTCAAAATAAGCGAATGTGGTGCTATCCCTGGTACAAGTTACTAGAGCACATTTCAGAGTCTGACAAGAACCCACAATGAACCTTACCAATTTGGTGGAGTTAAACAAACTGCAAAAGGCAAGAAAGAACCTTTTCCAGCAGCATGAAACAGGGATATCCACCCCCATATCAAGCTCTTTCAGGTACAGTTCACTTCTATATCTCAATTCCATGAAGCCACAGTCTTTATAAAAGTCTAGCTTTAGGCATTATACATAACTTCAGATACCACGAAGTCACACACAGACTGCCCTTCCAACCCACTGATTACCAAATCCGATTACCTCCATATTAAGCTAAAAGTGAAGAAGATCTCTACATAGAGACTCTCATTCATCCATCGAGCTAACTCTGACATTCCAAAACAGTTGTACACAAAAGAATCATCAGCAAAACCAAAAAGTTCCTCAAAACTACCTTTTAACAGTTACCATTAAATCTCCCGCAAGCAACTAATTACCAAACCCTAACAGGTGCAAATATACATAGAAGTAAAATATTTAACTTCAAACAAAAGATCACAAAACAAAGTACTTGCTGCTGCAGTACATTGTTCATCATGTAATATATCCATATCCACAATTGCACACTCAGCAGAGTACACAACAAAGATCCACCCTTTTTTAGGAAACCAAAATGCACACTTACAACAGAAAGAAGAAAGAAGAAAGCTTTTCTTCTGTAAATTTGATTTGACTCGGTACTCATCTCAATCGATTATTTCCTGTTGCTGTCATAATCAACGATCTCGTTATCAGTAACGGACCTGGAGTGCTGGACTATGGATCGTCCGATGGAGTTGATCCAATCCTCCTTTTCTTTCTCGGAATCAGCGATGAAGTACATGGTCTCGGAGCGGGTAGAGAGCTCGAAGGCGTTCTGCTTGTTAAGCACATCTTCAGCTCCCTTGACGGTGAGGCAAGTGGCCACCGGGATGACGCCGCGTGGCTGTGAGCCGCGGGTGACGGTGGACTCCTTGAACCAGAAGAGCTTCCCCTGTTTGAGAACGAACCAACGGCGTCGCCAGGTCTTGATATACTCCCCTTGTTTTAAAAGCCAGCCGGTTCGCTCCGGGTTGGACCAGAACTCGACGCCGCCGTGCTCTTCGTTGGACTGGCCCGCCGAGCCCGTCGCGGCCCGCCATAGAGACGCCATATTTGTTTGGGGAATCTCAAAAGCCCTCGAAACGTTTTTCAGAGAGAAGAAGACACAAAGGGCAGAGGAGGCAGGTTGTTGATCCCTTTCCCCCACTCTTGTCGGTTCTAATTTGGAGGCATATTAGGATAGCTTGCGTCGGGTGGCTGTTATGTTATGTTATTATGTATATGCAACATTGCAACTACAAAAAAAGGTGATTGATTGTAGCAACAGAAAATAGGCGTTGAAGATTGAGAATTCTGTCGGAGCCTTAGTAGCAACAGCATGATTTGTTAGATTGTAATTGAGCCATTTTGGATCCTTCGCTAGTGTGTGTCGAATTCATCAACTGCCCAAAAAGGAAGGGAGGAAAAAAAAAAAACCTCTACACAATTATGTAAAATTTTCTTTTATTTCGTCATAGAATCGAATAGTTAGAAGAAACTTGAAAAAAATGATCAATTAGCTAAACCTTCTCCATCATAATTGACATCAATCACTAGAGCTCTTTTTCTTAAAGTCGATGTTCCTAAACTAATTTTACTCTGAATCCCTCATCGGAGCAGCAAGTTCTTCTAAATAGTTCCCTACCAAACAATGCTGTGTGAGCTTTTTAAATGAGCAATTGGTAGACAACAACATTAATTTACCGGCTAGCGTTCTACTACCAAATGTTTAAGGATAAAACAAGAATTTCAAGATGAATAACTAATGTACCGGCAAAGATAAAAAATACTTCATTTCTGTAAGCAAATGAGACGTTAGAAGATTCAAGCACAAATGTATTTGAATTTGAAGGACTAGTGTTTATAGCAGCTGTTTCAGAGTCCTGCCATGCTAAAAGTATCCTTGATGGATTTCAAAGAAGAAAAAACTTCAGCCATGTTCATTCTGTCTTGCGGCAAGTCCGTGGAGCAAGCCAAGCCAACTTTAAGCAATGAAATCGAACAGTCCTCCAGTTGACTGCATTTGCTGTCACCTGCAAAGATAACGAGTACGGGATCCACGATGTCCATCACGCGGTCTGGGACTGCCATTTCAACAAACTTGTGAAGATCAAGGCCTTCGCTGAACAAAGCATGCGTAGGTCTCTTCCCTGTCACCATCTCCAGCAGTAGAATCCCAAAGCTGTAGACATCTCCATAAGTTGATACCTCAGCACCTAAGCCATACTCTGCATATATTTCGAAACTTCGTCAGATGGCAAGAGTATAACAACTAGACAATAATGTCAAGCATAGCGATCACTACCAAAAAATGAACTTCGTGGCCTATATCATGTTGCATACTTTTAGCTTAATCTTATTAAATACTAATCAGTTTATAAGTAAGTTCTTTCTTGCCTGGAGCCACATATCCTATGGTTCCTCTAATTCCAGCGCTGCTGCTCTCCTGTAAATTAAGAGGTGATTGAAGAAATTTGGCTAGCCCAAAATCTCCAACATGAGCTGTGAGATCATTGTCAAGGAGAATATTGCTTGGTTTGAGATCGCAGTGAACAATCTCTGCGTGGCAATGGTGATGTAGGTAATCAAGGGCACAAGCCACATCAATAGCAACATTAATTCTTTGAAGAAGGTTTGGTCTACCAGATTTGTTCTGCTGATCTTCTTCCCACGAATGCAACCAGTTATCTAGACTGCCATTGGGCATGAATTCGTAGACTAAAGCCTTAAATTCATTCCCCTGGAAATCTAGGCTCGAGCATGAAGTTATGATCTTTACAAGGTTTCGATGCTGAATGTTTCTCAATACTTCACACTCAGCACAAAAGCTCTTGAAGGCTCCGTGGTGGAGAAGATTAAATACTTTAACTGCCACAGTTAAGTTTCTTTCTTCATTCAGGTTGCCTTTATACACTGAGCCAAAACTCCCAACTCCAACTAGATTCTCTGCAGAGAAACCATTGGTTGCTTGTAAGAGTTGTTTGTAGTTGAGTTTCAGGAATAATCCACCCGATAAGCATGTTTCATAGCTTCTCTTTTTCAACGAGCGCTGTCGGAAAATTGAGATCAGGATTACTCCAAGGAAAACAATGCTGGTTGGAATTATTATGGGTATGATGACTCTGAGAGGCTTCTTATGTTTCTTTGAGTCTCTCAGGATGCGGCACTTTGGTAGCTGTAGTTGGAAAATGCCTCCACAAAGTCTTCTGTTCCCAACGACTGATATAGCACTAGCATTTGCAAAAACACCTTTTTTTGGTACCTTACCCACAAAATCATTGTAGGACAAATTCAAGGTCTTTATTGCAAGTTCTTCCAAAAAGTGGGGGATTTGCCCAGAGAAATTGTTACGAGAAAGGTCAAGAATTTGAATAGCTCTCATAGAACTTAAGAATTTTGGGATAGAACCCTCGAACAAGTTACCTGCAAGGGAAAGGCTTTCGAGGCTACTACAACTGCCCAAGGTTTCAGGAAGTTCACCTGACAGTTGATTTTCAGAGGCATCGAATTCAGCTAGATTTTCCAAGTTGCCAACCTCTAATGGTAAGGTTCCAGATAAATGATTGTTAGAAAGGCCTAAATAAATTGATAGAGAAGAAATCCCAAAGATTTCTTTCGGTATGAAACCACTAAGATTGTTTTGAGAAAGTTCTAAGAACAACAAACCTTGGCAGTTACCCAGAGATGGTGGTATGGTTCCGTCCAACATGTTACCGCCCAGATATAGCTTGTTCATCAATGAGAGGTTTCCTAAAGAGTCTGGAATTTTTCCTGACAATTTATTGGAATCAAGGGCTAGCATCTGAAGCTTTTGAAGATTACCAATCGTACTTGGGATGCTGCCCGTGAGCTGATTACCTTCTAGAATTAAATTATCTAGGCTGACGAGATTACCTAGTACTGAAGGTATCCCTCCATATATATGATTATCACCCAGTGACAACATACGGAAGAATTGAGACAGGTTACCAATGTTGCTGGGCAACACCCCTTTTAATTGGTTGGACCCCAAGTCCACACCAACCAAATTGCTACAGTTTGTCATGGTACTCAGAAAATGCATTTCATCCAGTTCCCCACTCCCAAAATTATTACCTGGCGCAAATAGGACAACGAGATTGGGCAGCCCTCCAAAATCAACAGCTATTTTGCCTTTGAATCTGTTGTGTCCAATGTCAATCGTGGTTAGATCAGAGGCATTTGTTATTGAGACTGGAAGCATTCCTGTGAATTGGTTATCAGCCAACAAGAGATACCGAAGATGAGGACGCATGAGGCCTAATGCTGAAGGAAGACTTCCATGCAGTTGATTAGCAGGCACGGACAAGGTCTTAAGTTGGGAAAGATTATAAATCGAAGGTGGGATAGTTCCATATAATTCGTTCCCACCAAATCCAAAAACCCTTAAATTTCTCAACTGTCCTAAGGTTTCGGGAATATTCCCCACCAAATGATTATCTACTACAGCAAGTGAAGTCAGGGAAGTAAGATTTCCAAGGGAAGAAGGGATAGCTCCTGTTAGGTCGTTCGTGAGAATGGCAAGAGTTTCAAGATTACGCAAAAAACCAAATGCCGGCGGTAATCTCCCAACTAGCTTGTTATAGCTCAGAGAAAGTTGCACAAGACTGGAGCACCGGGATAGATTTGCCGGAATTTCACCCTCTATTGAGTTCCATGACAAAGACAGAATCTGAAGTCTGAATAGCTGGCCGAATTGGGCAGGAATTTCACCTTGAAAGGTGTTGTTGGTTAAATTTAATGCACGAAGAAAGCTTAGATTGCCCAGAAAAGGTGACAAGAAGCCCACTAAGCCTTTGTCTTTCAGATTTATGCTGGTTACTCTTTTGTGCTTGCGACCACATTGTATACCCTCCCATCTACACAAGTCATGAGAATCATTCCACGAGTTCATGATCCCATAAGGGTCATGCTGAATTATGGACTTGAACGCCAATAAAGCAACAACATCACGATCATCTGCTTCTTTTTGGCCCTTCATGGTGTTGTGTCCAGAGGTGTGAAATATAACGCTGTAAGCAGCGCCAGAGGTCCAGTAATCTCGGCATTGCCCAGTTTGGAACTCTGTGATTCGCTTCTCAAAGTTTTCCCAACTCTAATCTTTTTGGTGTTGCCCATAACGCCGTACCTTGTTGCCGAGGTGACGGTAATTCGGCAGCTCGGCTCGATCCATGGTCTCCTACTTGGATGACCTCTGCACCCCTGGCTACCACCTCGGCTCTGATGATGTCAACACCCCTGACAACACCCAGGACCAATCTGAAAAGCAGATCTTAATGTAGGATCATCGGCTACAGTGTCAGAGTCAGGCTCTGTAATGTTGGAACTCTCCGTCCTGGTAAGCTGTTCATTTGACAATACTACTGTCTCGTTCTCATACAATCGTCTAACTTCTTTCATCTTGCGTTGCCCAGTATGGCCGGTTGACTAGCAATTATAAGACGAAGTGATCACGTACAAATAATTGAATACAATTTGAGCAGTTGAGCTATGGACCACCGTCTAAATTTCCAATTCTACCAGCCCAACACTAAAGTCGTTCTTTGACTTTTTCGTAGAAAGAAAGATAAGAAAATGACTCTGAGCATTAATTCCCGTTGAATCACATGAACAAGGCGCAATTTTGCCTGGTCAGAAGACTTTTGTCCATCGATTTGACGATTTCTTACTTGTCCGATATTTCAAGGGGAAACCGGTGGGTAAGATACTAAGATGTGCCCAAAATGGGATGCATGGGATCAGCAGCACCCACATGCCATGCTTCCAACCATTACATCGGTTTTGGACTGAAGATAGCCATGAAACTACTGTAACATGCTTGACATCGAATAATCTATTCTGACAGATTTTTTTTCTGTCAAATAATGTATTCTCATTTTTCTTACCAGGAAGGGCGTTTGGATGTTGTATTTTTTAGATGTTTTTGCTAAAATTATAATCTAATGTGTTGGTTTAACATGATACATGTAGTGATTTTAGTTTTATAAAAGTTAATTTCTTTTTTGCTATCTATATAAATAAGATGGTAGAGGGTATCCAATAGATAATCTGAACATCGGCACTGAGTAAAAGAGTTTGGTAGCGGGTAACAAAGTAGGGTGACTCGATAACAGATTTAGATAAAAACAAGTTAGAATTCAATTAGAGGCATTTTCAAGGATGCTGGACTGACTCCCATCCCTAGACAAACTTTAATGTACAGATGAGAATCTCATAATCAATTAATCACCCAACTAATCCTTCTTGGTGGCAATTGGTTTGGATTAGCTTTTAAGCCCAATAACATTTGGTCTCATATCAAGCCTACTGAACCCAGAAAAGCTCATCAACTCCGCCCAGCTAAATCAATCAGCCTTCACTCTTCTCCCCAATCTGCAGTACTGCACTGAGGCAACTCTGACTCGAAAGCCGAAAGGCCCAAAACCAGAGACATCAGAGGAGAAACGGTCGTCTTCATTTATGAACACTCTTTCCTTTTGTTTTGTTTACAATAGATTCGAAGCCTCACAATGATGAAAGCAAAATGAACTTCTTGAGATTAATGTCTCCACCAGCTAGTCCTGGGGAGCGTTTACCAAAACTCTCTCAATTAAAAAAAGAAAATGTTTTGACGGAAAAAGAAAGACAGAAACTGATTTTAACACATTGAATAATTCGAGCCCTGTAACATTATAAAGGGCCTAATGTCAGCCCATTAAATAGGGAAATGCTTTTTAAGGTCCAGCCTAATGTACTCGCCCATCTTTAGTACAGTCAGTTGTCCACCGATATAATTGCTCGGGTCGGGTCACATGCAGTTAAATGCATTCCCCGTGTCCGCAAAATCTCGGGAGCCAGCACAAATGCTCAATGAGTCCCCATTTTATGTAGTGCTGCACGTCCAAGAAAACTATGACCCGAAAGTCAAAACACAAAACCAAAGAAATGAGAGGAGAATATGGCGTCTTCATTTTTGAAGACTCTTGAATTTTTCATGGTTTAAAGCCTTAAAAAAGACAGAAAGGAAAGACTTGAGAAACAAGACATTTACCGTGATTAATGTACCTAGCAGTTGAGCTGCTGTTGGAGATAAGATTGTAAATGAATCAAATTGAATCAAACTTTCAACCTATCAGGTTGGATTCAAATTTTTTGTTTGAACTCAAATCCTATATCAGCTCAAAATTTAAGTTCAGGTTTGATTCAATTTAATATTCGATAGGTTCGAGTTCGATTCAAAAGACCAAAAATCTATTTAATTAATATTAAATTATCACTAATACATATATAATCCATATAACAAAGCGATAAATGTACAATTTTATATAAATTATTAATAACTATTTTTAAATAAATTTTATTTAAATTTATTAGAACATTATCCAGCCAAATATGTAAAAGTTTGAACTCAATTCAATACTTTAATTAAACCTTAATTCCTATTGGAATTTGTGTTCGAACTTGTTAAAAATTGAAATCGAATTGAACTCTTAATGAATCAAGTCTAAAAGGACTCAATTCGTTTACGATCATTTACCAAATTTTCATTTTAGAAGAGAGGAATGAGTTAGGTGGTACCAAGGAAAAAAGTGTAAGTAAAAGGTTTCGAATTCGAAATCTTACACATAATATTAAAAAAAAAAGAAAGAAAGAAAAATTCTCCAATGTAAAAGGAAACTGATGTCGAAAGTTGAACAAATTAGGCCCACCTTTGCAACATCCGAAGGGCCTAATGCCAGCCCATTAAAAAGGGAAAAATTTTTTAGATCCAGCCTAATGGACTCGCCCATCTTTAGTACACTTCGTTGCCCACCATATAAAGACTCGGGTAACCCGCAGCCAAACGCATTCTCTATTTCTGCAAATTCAGAACCAGAGGGGAGAGAAACGATGTCGTCTTCTTTTACGGACTCTTACAGCCAGTCGGGCGGCGATGACTCACCGGCCGGCTCCTCTCGTCCATTCGACGATGGTTACTTAGGCTACGATCCTCGCCTTTCGTCCCAGCGATTTGACTCGTTCTCAAATTTCGTCGAGTCGGAGTCAGTCAAAGACTCGGCGGCGGATGACTCCCCGGTTTTAACCTCGCACACGATTGCCGAAAGTTCATCTCCAACACCGATCCATGTATCCGGTGGAGGATTTAGCTCCGATTTTGCCGAATTATCTCCTGAATCTAATGGAAAGCCGTTCGAGGGCGAACACTCGGAGTCTAATGGACCGATTCTGCCGCCACCGGCGGAGATGCAGGCCGAGGAGGGATACGCTCTTAGAGAGTGGAGAAGGTGATTTCATAGCCTGGTGTCACCTTGCTAAATTGTGTAATTTGTCTTGGTTTACTTCATTTCATTTAATCATAGTATAATTTCGAACTTTTTGGATTGAACGATGATTGGCCAAACTTGATTTTCAACCAGGAAGTTTTGGTTTTTCTTTTAACTGTTTCAAAAGATGGTACGTAGACAAAACTCTTAAGAGTCTAGACTTTTTTAGTCCATGAGCAACGTTAATGATCTAATGTATGCTTTGATTGAATTAGGAAGTAGTGATTAACTCGGTTACAAATTAATCGCTTCCATCCTACTTTCAGTTTAGTTGTTGTCAATCCTAATTTTATTAGGAATTTCTTTGATATGGTTGGACTTCTTCAAACGTGAATAATTTCCTTTTTCAATATTATTAAATTGTTCTACTGCATACTCAGACAAAATGCCATTCGACTAGAAGAGAATGAAAAGAGGGAGAAGCAATTGCTGAGCCAAATTATTGATGAAGCTGACGTGTACAAACTTGAATTCTACAAGAAGAGGCAGATTACATGTGAAAGCAACAAGTCCACTAATCGGGATAGGGAGAAGGTAAATTTTCAGTAGCAAACTGAGATTCTTCCAGCATTTATTTTGCATGAGAATATGTTAGGCAACAATTACAATGTCTATGCATATCTTGTTGTCTCAAATACTGTTAGTCATGATTGCTTCATGACTGCTCGTGGAATCGAAATGGCACTGAAAGAGTGAAAGTGAGGTATTGTAGGAGATGGCTATGAAGTGATTATAGTTCCCAAGGTCTACTACAGTTGATCACTATTTGTCATAGTTACCATGGGGAGCAATTATGCTGCTAAGGCATTGGGTTTGAAAATTCTGCTTTCTGTAGGAATGTTAATGAGTAATTAATTTGTAGTAACTGGATTTGGTAACCTTATCAGACAAGTCAGGCAGTGTGCCTCATGGGTTGAGTGACATTCCAGTATGCTGCTTTAGTTGGTAATTGCGTTAGTAATTTGAAGTTGTGTGTGTAGAGGTAAGACGTGATATGCAAATCCCGTATGGAAATATTTAAATGTCTGAGTCAATTCAAATGTTAGGTGTCATATTTTATGTAACCTAAGCACATCATATCAGACTCACAAGAGGGAAGAAAAGGGGGTTTTTTTTTTGTGTTGAGGTGGGGGTGGGGGGAAGCAACATGACTAACATAAAGAACATCCATTTAGAGGTTCACTAACCCTGTCTTGGAATTTATTGTGTGCAATCGTAGCTAAGCTTTGGTTTTGGCTGCAGCCATGTGAATGAGGGACTTAACATACTTTTAGCCATGTCAACCTCTAGAGGCATTTGCCCTGGCTTGGCACATTGTGAGACTGACTTTTGGTCATTGTTGTTCTAAAACTGAACATGTTGGAGAACTGACATATAAGTTTGGAGTTCCACAGTCTAGTATGAATTTGCTTAAAGGCGGGGATGCTATTCATGTTTAGTTCTGTATAACATTTTTCTCTACTTTTTTATGCTCCAACACGAAGGCATGAGTAATAGCGAATCTCCCAAAAAAAAAAAAAGAGTGGGTGAGTGACATTGCTTGTGCAAATTTTCTGACCAGAATATTGTTTGATTAGGTGTTTCTGGCAAGCCAAGAGAAGTTTCATGCTGAGGCAGACAAGAATTATTGGAAATCAATTGCAGAACTCATCCCTAATGAAGTGCCTACCATTGAAAAGAAGGGTAAGAAAGACCAAGAAAAGAAGCCTTCTTTAATTGTAATCCAAGGGCCAAAGCCTGGTAAGCCCACTGACTTGGCGAGGTTGAGGCAGATACTCTTAAAACTTAAACATAACACTCCAAGCCACTTGAAGCATTCTCCACCTCCAGCCCCTGCAACCACAAAAGACTCCAAATCTGCTATTGCTGCTACTTCTGATGCCACATCTGCAACAGTCTCTCCTGCACCGGTGATTGTTGCTTGATTATGTTCTTCTTTGCTCTATCTTTTGTCGTGGTCTGTGTCGTGAAATTATTTTTTTACCTGTTTTGTATAAAAGGTGGGTCTAGGGAAACTTCTCCATTGTAGTATAATTGCTTCTAGGCTCCTCTTTCTTTTTTTTTTTTAAGACTCGTCATTATGCCTGTATACTTTGGACTCTTCTATAGGTCTGGAAATTTTCACTTACAAGGGATGATATTTAGCTTGTATTTTGTATGAGGTGCTTTTTTGTGTACCTTTTTGTTCAGCAATCGCAGAAGTATGCGCTTAGAAGGTTTAGCCTTTTCTTTGATATGATTCTGCGCAGGGTTTAATGTGGAATATGAAAGCAACCAGCATGATTCTAATAATTTCGTCAGATGATGGTATTAATTTCCGGAGGTCACCATGCTAGTGAAAAGGTGGGTCCGGAATTATCTCCTATTATCGTTGATTTTTTTTTTCTGTGATGAGTAAAATTTTCCATTTGAGAGGCCAGCAAAAACCAAGCATTAAGCTAACGCGTTACAAGGCGCCGATCAATCCAACCAACTTAGAGAATGCGCTCTAAATGGTGAAGAGCTTTTGGACTTTATTCATTGCTGAAATTATAGGCCGGTTAGAAATCACCAGCAATCTTCTAATTTCATGTGAACATACAGAGCGAAAGTGGGATACCCCCTGCGGATGCTACGCGCAGCTACAGAAGAAAGCAGCAAACCTTTCATGAAATATGACCAATATCGCTCATTTCCATCTGCCCATCCACACCCGGTAGTCGGGTACGTAGTTGTGCAAACAAGATTAGTCTGTTAACTGATGCAAGAGAATTCTACAAGGGCAATTCCGCATTCTTGAGTATTTTTTTTAGTACAAGTGAGAGGACTCAAACTCGAAATTTTTCACTTGTACTTCTTCTCTCGCTCATATTCTGTTAGTCGATTCCTTTAAATGCAAACAACCTTCTAATTCTAGTACCCCCCCCAAAAAAAAGAAAAAAACAACCCTCAACCCAAAAAGAATAAAAAATTAGAATGGAAACAGCACATAACTAACAAAGGGGATCCCGAGTACTGTAAATTCGGGCAGCTACACATTCACTTCAGTGAAAAAAGTCCGAATGTGGCAGCATTCAAAGCTCATCAGAAATGTTGAAACGAGATAGAAACCAAACCTTTCCCCCACCCCCAAACGGTAGACAAGAAATATGGTTAATCATATTACTTTAATTGCTGATTATACAACGGGTTCAAGTGATACAGCTATCAGTCCATGAACTTTACACGAATCATGCAAGCCAAATTTTGGTCAGTGCTTCCAGGAAACAGGTCTTTCAACTTTCACAGCCTCATAATGGAATAATAGAAAGGCAAATATATCGACTAGTTATCAAGTTTTTATTTTTCTTCACCTGGCACGCATGCTGGCTGGAGATCTAACAACTTTATCACTGTTAACGTCATCTTCTATTTCACTTGCATCAGCACACAGCGCGTTGTTGTTGACACTCACTTCAGAACTAGCATTGCTGCTTGTTGCAAGGGGGGAATCAGAGACACTGAGTGTCCTGCTTTTAGTAGATCCTGATCTCACACTATACATAGAGGAGGCAGGGATGTTAGTCATCAGAGGCCGAAGATTACCTGGAATTGTACGCCGTATATCCTGCTCAAGAGGAAACACCAGTTAAATGATGCGAAGGGAAGAAAAAGAAGCAAAGGAAAAAGAAAATCCAGTTGACTTTTGACCACACTGTTTACAAAAATCTAACCTCTCACAACTAAAACCACACAAAGTTAAAGAAGACCATGGTTAAGAAATAGAACACAGAAACAAGTTTCACCAAATGTGCATTGGAACATCTAGTAAGTGTGACAATCTGGCTTGATCTAACAATGTATTACCAAATAAACACTTCCAATGACCTATTTGTACCAAAGCACAATTACAAGATTCTAAATGAAAATGCTTAAATAATGAAAAATGGAGGAAATGGAGCCATACCATATGCCTTATGGCCATATCCAAGGACTTCTTAGAGAGAGTTCTTCCAAACCCGGAGCTGTCAGGAGATGAAGACTTTCCGGATAAGTTACTTAAGGGTGAATGCTTGTCATCTTGTTTTGGTGGAACCAGCTTGCGCATATTTATTACCCTTTCAACCATTTTAGTGCCAATTAAAACAGGGCTCACATGGTCATTTGCTTTGGCATGCAATCTATTCCCAGCAGGCACAGAGCTTCCACTGCTGTGAATAATGCCATTAGGAGGTCTTCCTCTTGATGGAGAGCATGATTGTCGCCTGACCCTTCCGTTTGCCACAGGCTCGACAGATGAAGATCGAACAGTGGGACCTCCAGGCCGACCCCTACTTGCTGAAACAGGCCTATCTGTTGGTATTGATGTCCTAAGATTTGGAGGCGCATCAAGGGAGAAGCCAGGCATATCTGAAGGCTTCCATGGCCTAGGTTTCACAGTCGGAGAACTTGAACGTGCTGGCACTGGGTTTTTTGTGGTGCTAGAGACCAACTTGGTAACTGATGAGGAGGATGGAGATTTAACTGATGGCACAGATGTAATTGTTGCACTTGATGTTGTTGCAGGCCTACGAGTTGGAGTTGCTGACCTTGATGTAGGCTTCGATGCAGGTATACTTGGCCTAGCAGTTGGCGTTGACGATCTCACCATAGGTCTGGAAGTAGGTGTAGAAGATCTTGGTGGAACTGTTGGCTTGGCTGAAGCCAAACTGGCACGTGAAGAAGGTGTTGCCGACCTTGTAGGTCTAGACATGGCAGCTGATGTTGCTTTGGATGTTGTGGTTAACGACGGCTTTGAACCTGTACTTAATGTTGGTTTAGGTGCTGAGGTCATGGTAGATTTAGATGTTGCAGTTAAAGTGGGGCGCCCAGTTGGTGTAGAAGGCCGTGATCCCCCTGATGAGGAGGGTCTGCGAATTCCTCCACTCGAAGTGGTCAACCCAGTAGATGAAGTTTGCTGTCTAGATGGTAAGTTGCTCCTTACTGCATTCTCTGTCTGTGGATTTGCTAACTTCAACAAAGCAAACAAATTGCACAATAGAGTTACTGCCACATTCACAAGTACATACTCAGGACGTGTCAACTACATATTAAATTACAGTCATAATGATAGTTCTAAACTACGGAAGCCTTAAACAGGATGTACTGTTGACCCACATTGTCTTAACAGAATATTCAAGTGCTCTTTAAGAATATATTCAGCAAATCATATGATGACATCAATGTTGTACTAAAACACAATCAGATAGGAAGTTTACTTACTTTATTTATTTTTTATCCTTTTGGTTTTGATAATCTCAACCTCCCCGATATACTGCATTGCCAATTTTCCTTTAACGAAACCCCTATCAAGATCCCAGATAAAAAGACAAACAAACTACAATTTCAGCAGAAAATGGAATGGTTCTCATCCAAGGAGATCCAAATTTCATTTGGCATACAATGCTTTAAAAAATGAATTGAGCGTGAGTTTACACACTGCTTTTTACCATATAGGAGTCTAAAGTGGCTTTGGTCAATCACAGGACATAAGTCAAAAACTCAATATTCTAACTCCTCAATTTAGGCCATATAATACTGTAGATTTCATATTACCAAAATCCTCAAAGATTGCAAAGTCTGCACACAAATACTTATAATCTTATTCTTCTTAAGCTCTTACCCTAGATTTGAGTGTTAAGGGACGAGCTTTAGGTGTTCCCAGCTGACTCATAACAGTTTTCTGAGATTCCATCTCCAATGAAGGAAAAAGGGGAGTACCAGGAGGTGTAAGAAGCCTGAAAACATTAGATAAATATAGAAATAAATAAATAAAAACGCTTATAAGCACCTTGTATTCAAATTAACAGAAAACCATCAATTTCATGTTTCAGCTAATCATCTTTAAAAAAAATTGAAGTAGAAATCTCTCATCGTGAATACCTAAGAAAATACTACCATATACATATGATAGTATCCAATGTTCTAGTTATAGTGCCTTGAAGGACAAACATTCCAGATCATTAGAACTCCATGACTATAAGCTTCTTGCATGCGACTCTACTAGCCAGACTAATGTGTAAAGTGCAAGATACCACAATGGCCACAAGTCATAAAACAAGTACTTTAACCTCTCAACTGAATTAAAAAGGCAAGGATATAGGAAAAGAAAATAATACATAATTCTGTTGATAAACATACAAGGGTAATGCTGTGTCCTGATCCACTAAAGTTGCCAGCAGCATAAAAATTTTAATTGACAAAGGAATTTACAGCAAAGAGTAAAAAGAATGGAAAGTGCAAAGTGCATAAGCAAACAACACTCACAGAGTCCTCTCTTAAATGTGGAAGTGTGAAATAATTTTTGAGCATTAAACGTATCAGCTATAATCCGTAGTGAAAAGTTTCATCAGTGCAAGGCTCTAAACTCCCTCTCACTTATAGAGTTAATGTTAGGCATTAAACTCCCTTCAAAAGCTAGTGGTAAAACAATTACCAAGCACAATAACTCCATAAATTACAATACCCAATAAGCTCAAGACCAACTAAAAAAAAATTCAAATTCACCAATGTACCAATCATAATCATTTTTATCAGTGTCAGAATTCAGGAAATCATCGGTGGCTGTCTTTCGCACTGGTGCAGGCGTTGTAGATGCAATATTAAAAATAGAACTACCAGATTTTGTGCCTGCAAGCAGAAAAGAATTAAAAACAAAATCAATAATCAAATTAAACGATGCTATAATTTGAAGAGAAAAGGACATATGATTAACAGAACAGTGATCCAGAAAAATAACCGGTAAAGCCCACGAACCTAATGCTAGTATATATCCACTTTATACAATAATTCTACGACTACGCACTTGTTTAATTGGAGAAAGCCATCGGATTACGTCAACAAATGGCTCAATATTCAAATCAAATCTATCAAAAGATCCATGCACCACCCAACAACTACCACAAACACGAAATTTCCATCAACTTCAGAACAAATTCCACATAAGCCTTAGAGTTTTTAATAGAAGAAAGAAAACAACATAATGTTAATCCAAGATCAACATCTCATACCAAGGGGAGCATCGAAATCGTCGGAGTTGTTAAGTAGAAGAAGATTGTTCCGCTCCTTCTCGCGTTTTTGCATCTCGAAAAACAATGCCAGCTCCTCATCTTTCTCCTTCATCATCGACGTCTTTAGACTCCCCATTTGCAGCTGCTGCCTCTGCTTCAACCCTGTCTCTTCGGCCCTAAAACTCCGATTCATTTCGAGAAACCAAAAAGTTTGCACAACCACACAAACCGTTTCCACAGCCACGCAAACCCTAAAACACTTAATTCATCACTGTTTTTTCACCTCAAAACCCTAGCTTTGTCGATTCACCACCTCAAAACATAAACATTTAATCCCTATCCTTCTCAACATTTTATCCAACAATCACAGATCCGATACTAAACCTCGAACGCTCTCAAAATTTCAGCCAAAAATCAGCTCAGACTCATCAAGCTTTTCGCATTCTCCAGAGAAAAAAAATCCCTCGCTTATTTCGATAATGTCAAAAACTAGGATATCAAAACATGCTCTAGGATGAAATAAATAGCATTGGAAAACATATATTCAAAAAAAAATTTTGGAGCTAAAGGAAAGGAGGAGGAGGTTTTAGTTTAGAGAGAGACGGAGAGAGAACCTGAGCAAGGACTTTGAGATCAGAAGAGTGGCAGCGAATGTTAATTGGAGGGGTTAAAGGGGGGAAATAACAATATAACGAGGGTTGATTTTGATATTTTCGGGGCGTGGGCTCCACTAGATACAAAGATTAGAGAGAGAGAGAGAGAGAGACAGAGGGGAAGTCACGGGGGTGGGGTATTATTAATGCAACTAACAAAAACGAGTGTTTGCTTGTTCATCTCCTCTTCTCTTAAAAGTTACGTTATCAGATTTTCAGATTGTTCTTTCTTGCTTTCTTTCCTGCGGGACGGATAATTGCGGATCCAAGCCCCCTTTAGTTTTATGTATTTGCGATCATGCTCCTTGAAACTTCCAGATTTCTTTTAATTACGTACTAGTAGTATGTTTTTTTATGAGACTTAACAACTAATCTAGTCTACTCTTAGACCTACTTCTACCTAGCTTACCGGGGGTTTTAGATTTAGAAGAAATCACAAATAGTAACACATTGATAGGAGTTAGGGTTTGAATCCTTGACCTCCCAACCCACTAAAATTTAAAGTTTTTTATGGTGGCCAACAACTCTTTACATACTAGTAACATGTTATATGTAGTTTTTTTGGCTTACAAACCGACTCGGCTAACAAAGCAATGGGACGAGTACGTAACATACTCAGGATTTGTTTGTTTCAGTGTAAAATATTTTTCGAAAAATCTTTTCCAAATTTTTCAGCATTTGAATGCAATTAGACCACTAAAAACCTTTTCTTTAGGAAAATAATTTTCATCCTCTAGTGGAAAACAACTTACACAAATAGATCTTTTGAAGTTACTTTCCTTACTTGTCGTGAATTATGAATTTAACATCCCAAACTGTCTATTTGTATCATCACTGAAGATCTATCCTTCTTCCGGCAACCCCATCACCAACTCCATCAAATCCACTCTAGGGCTCCTCGTTAATTATAGATTCCACTTCTCTCTCACGGATCACGAGTATTTGCAGATATGATAGAATTATACCTGAGGAGATTTGGTGAGGAGGAGGGGATGAGCGACGAAGAGATTGTTGAGTTTTGCTTCACTAGTTTAAATCTCCATAACTGCTCAAATCTTTAAATCAACCTAAATTTGACAGCTTATTCTTGTGGGATCTTACTTTCTAGTTTGGGAAAGAATCAGTTTATGCCTTCATGAATGGTAAACAGAGTAGAGTACTTGCAGACATTCTGTCAAATTTATATGTTAAAAGTTGAACCAAACATCACACAAATCTTGAAAAATCAAAATTTTTTTACAGAAAATGTCTTTCGCTGAAAATATTTTCTCATGGAAAATATTCTATGTTGAAACAAACGGACCCTTAAATGTGTAAATTCTTAAAATGGAAAATGATTTCCCCTTTTTTGAATCATCAGCACAAGTGATAGTTTTTCTATTTTATATCTACTCTTACTCTATACTAAGGGGGAGGAGTAGGTCCAGATAACTTTTTTATTCTATATCTACTCATACTCTGTATTAAGAGGGAGGGGTAGGTCCAAATGGCCAAAGAAAAATTATGAGGGAATCGGACCACCACTGGACAAAAACGAGTGCCTTTGCACTATTGATAAAATTTTCAAAAAAATTCTGAATATGAATGCAAGTCAAGGGATTTAGTCCTTCAATCTGCACCGAAGAAGAGTCTAAAAGCTCTCCCTAACTGCCAAGGACTCTAAAAGTAGTTGTTAGAGTAGTTGGTTATCATTCGGGTTTATCTAATTGTGCTGATTATTATAGGTTACTTTTTGCTTTTCAATCTTTTCTTGAAGCAAAGGGTGGCATGTTTAAATTTGCCTGTGCTAGTATTCTTTTATTATTATTATTATTATTATTATTTCTGCAATCACGTTCCGTAGGCTATTTCATGTGTAATGAATGCATCAATAATTATTTAATGTTGTAGTCCATCACGGGACAATTGTTCTTGAATTTTCTGTATCATCAGATGTTTTACTTTGTACCCCAAATTAAGTTACTTCCAATTACATAATACTAGTACTATGTAAGTTGGATTACCATGGAACTTTGCTTGAAAACCTCTTCATTACATTCATTTTGACAGTTTGGCTTCCGTTGAGCTAAAAGCTGGCCTATTGGAATTTGGATGATATTCCATTTTTGCCTCTTGGGTCGATCTGGATATGGCTTTATTTATTTGTTTATTTGGCCTTGTTTGGACAGCCATTCTCGAAAAGAAAATTGTTACGTTTTCCGTGAACATATTTCCCAAACACCTTTTTACCTCGTATATATCAAATCGCTACAGTAATTTTTCTACAAAAAATCTAGAAAAATGCAATCCAAACACAACCTTATTTTGTCTACTTCATCTAAACCTTTCGATTATTTCTTTCGTTTTAATTCACCACTATAGTCTAAAAATCTCTCAGTGCTATTGATGAATGTCCTAAAAACCATCTTAATCAGTTAAATTCGGTGGTTAGCATTGTTAATGCATTGAACTGGGTCAATTTAAATTTTAATATGCTGTATATGAATTCTACAGAAATGAAATAGCAAGTATTAACTAATTTAATACAGGAATTCGTGAACACATTTAACAGTTTAAAACCGAATCGTGGTTGTGGTTTACGGTGAACACGTATAACAGTTTAAGCAAGGAAACAGAATTGATCACTTTCTCTTGCCTACACGAAGGTGTTTACGTTCTGATAAGAATAATGTGATGGGAACCGAAGGAACTTTTAAAGTTCGACACGCCAACGATAGGCGTATCTCGACGTTGACAACTGCTGCAGCTCCAAAATGTGATTGAGAAAGAAAGGCAATGCATGGTGACTTTTTCCTAATTTCCGGAAGCATAAGTTGGTGAGACACAAAAGGCTCAATAATACCTACTACTTTAAAAGGCTTTTACGCGGAAGCTCAGCAACGCACTAAAACAGATTAATTTTTTAAAAAAATTACTGTAACATTTTTTTGATGTAACATACGTAAGATAAAAAAATGATTGAAAAATATATTGATGATGTATATAAATACAAAAGAGCAAATAATTCATTCACTATCTAAACACACCAATGCCTTCTAATACAATTAGATCAGTGCAGGTATGGTTGGAATTTTGATGCAATTCTATAGTATCATATTTTTATAATTTGGTATACTATTATATAATTATTCGTTGTACGTGGAAGTTTTATTCGTACATACCAATTCAATGTATACATATAACTTGATTTGTAAATATACAATAAAAATTTAAAAATTATATATAACAATAATATATAATTATATCAAATTCAACTGCACCTGCAAGAATCCCTAATACAAAATTGCTTATAATTTTGACGAGTATCTCCTTTGATTTGTGTTTACAAGTCCTATTATAGCATAGAGTTGATGTCACGTTGTTTAGATATGGTTAGAGCTTTTAATGAACGGAGGTACTCGAATTGTTTGAATTTGAAAAAAAAAAACATTTTATAAATGGCTCGAGTTCAAATACAATAATAGACTCGTTTAATAATCGAGACAAACACAAACTTATCTGCGAACTATTTGAATAGTTCATGAACACATATGTAATTATAAAAATAAATAAATACAAACATAAATACATTTAAAATTATTTAAAGTATATTACATTTTACTAAACAAAGTAATTATACATAAATTTGTATTATTTACTTCTTTAAAATCAAGAAATACCATTAAACTTATTCTAAATAAATATATATTACTTACTCCAAACTTAAATTTAGATCTCAAGCTCAAATTAAATCATCTCCAAACTTAGATTCGATTTCGAACTCAAATTCGGCTCGTTTAGTTTAACAAGTCTAGCTCAAACTTAGACTCGAATATTTGTACAAATAAATGAAATGAATCGAATTTGATCAATACTTATAGTTCATTTAATATTTGAGTCAAAATTGACCCTGCTCGTATAATACACAAACAATACCTGAACATCTTATAAAAATGTGCATGTATAGAGTACGTCATACTTTCTAAATTGCCATAATTCCTCAAGAACCTAACTTAAATAAGCTGAGTGAACGCCTGTGATTTTGTTCATGTTCATTGGGGATGGGTTAATTTGGTTTGAAACACTTTAATAACAATTTAGGGTGCACTTTTATTTTTTTCTTTTTAAAAGTTGAGAATGCAAACTGAGAATCTTTGAAATCATTGAGGGTTCAAAGTAATTTTGGTCGATACAAAAAAAAAAAAATGGCCATCTCAATTACAGTAGGAAAAAAATATTTTGCTACAAATTAAATTTTTTTGGTCAAATGCTACAAATTAATTGGATTAGTGCAACTAAACATTATCGATACTGGTAAAACAGTGACAAGGCTGCCGATTGTCTCTCCTTCCCCATATAGCCCAAATCATCATTAATTGTTCTTTTTTTTCCGGGTGCCTGAAGATCGGTTATGGCAGAAAAGAAGAAGATGAAAAGCGAAGCTAGCAGCAGTAACAGTAATAGCAGCGGTGGTCAAAATAGTAGCAGAGCAGAAAGCGTCGTCATGGATGTTGGCCGCCGTCGGAACTCTTGCGGTTACTGCAGATCCGCCAGTCATACAAGTATTTCTCACGGTCAGTCTCTTAATTATGCTTAATTTTGATACTTATCCAGGTAATTTTGATGTCATCGCGCTCTCAATTTAGTTTTTTGTTATGGCAAAGTTTAAATTTTTGGGAGAATTGTTATTTTTCTGTCAGAATTATGTGTTCTGTGGAGGTTAATTCTGTTGAAACGATCAGAAGTTTGTGAGCAATTAGTTAAGATTATTTATTACTCCTTCACCCTCTCTCCTCATAAAAAGCTGCAATTCTCGGCTTCTATCTTTTTGGTTTTGTTTTGTTTCTGATCGACATACCGGTGATAGTAAATTTTTCATCACTATGGCAATAGGCCGTCATTATGATTGCCAAAATGTAAACGACAGCTACTCGATCTTAGTCTGAATTTGATTATTTCCAAATGGTCATGCAACAATGACAAAAATATCACTTCTGCAATGAGACCGCTATTAGTCCATGCAATTCTTTTGATTTTTACTTTTTTCCATGCGAAACCTAAGGTAGTTACGGGGCGAGGATATTTGTACAAAAGATTATTTTGATAGATTTAAATGGTCATGCGATTATGACAAAGATATCACTTCTGCAATAAGCCAAGTTCAAATGGTCAATGCAGTTCTTTCTTTTTGTTTCCCCTTTATTTATTTATTCTTGTGTCTGTATAGAAAAAAATATATGTACGTCACCAACATTCTCTTCTTTGAAATATAATCCATTTGAATTACCTACTTTTGGAGCTCAATTGGAAATACTTGGAGAATGATAGAAAGTTAAATTAAATACCTGAAATCCAAATATTTGATTCTTGGAGCTCAACAGTTGATCTTTTATAGAGAAGGAATGATTAAGGATGTATTTCTCTTGGGATTATTGGACCACTAAAAGGGATATCAGAGAAAGAAGAGATTAATAATGTTATTCAATGTTACATGCTCATAATAATTGCAAACAAGTTCCACTTTGGAAATTAGTTTGATATGACGTTTTAATATCTTCTTCTGCCTTTGTTGAATATTATTATTTAAAAGGTTTTGGTGTCACCTTCTCTTTGAAATTTTGTTGTTCTTAATTTGCAGGATTATGGGCTCTGAGTCTGACAGTTGATGACTATCAAGGTCTGTATCTCCTGTTTTTCTAACAAAGTTGTTCTGGAGAACTTTAGATAGCAAATACTTGATCTTTCGTTGTTTAAAAAGTATAATAGGGCCTTTTTGCTTTGGTATTTTATCTTGGAGCCTTTTCTTGAATGTTACGAGTTTTAGTGAAATCTCTCTACATTGTAGCTCTTCTTGATAGAGGTTGGAGAAGGTCGGGCTGCTTTGTATACAAACCTGAGATGGAGAGGACATGCTGTCCGTCGTATACCATCCGTCTCGAAGCCAGTGAATTTGTTCCAACTAAAGAGCAACTTCGAGTATCAAAACGAGTGCAAAGGTTTTATTGTGTTGCAACTCCTTCTATCTCCTCATGTTTATTCTTCGGTTTATCGTTGAATGTTCACCCAAGGCAAAGAAAAGTTTGGGCAAAGTTAACATAGATACACATGCATCTATATACCATTGGGAAGCGCATAAGTGCCTATATCGTTTTCTTTCTCTGTTGGATGTGCTGTTTTGATTCGTACGTGCATATATTAGTGAATGTGAGTAATGACAACCTTGTATTTCTCCAGAGGTTTAGATCCAACTATTCTTGGTTGATATAAATGCCAACTCTAGTATAATGCTACATTTTTCATGTCAGCTCCAGTTCACGGCTTGCCAGGAAAAGAATTTTGCACCGTTTGGAATCAATCTTGAAGTATTTGCTACTGTCTGTTTGTCCAATTTATAGAATGTACTTGCTATCATAACTCTGGTTCCTTCTTTTCCAATTGGTGCTTTCTTCTTTGTATCCGGGTTCTTTACAATTTATGTGTTGGAATTCTGGAATCCTCAATGGTTCATTTGCTAGTCTTTCCAAAATTGTGATTCCAAATTGAGTGCAAAATTATACAGTGAAATATAAGTTATCTAGATACAATGAAAAGTTTCAGTGAAAGTAATTAAATACAAAAATGACTTTCTTCTAGGTTTCTAGATGGCACATTGGATGTTAGAAAACCAGAGAAAGTAATGAATGAATGGAGTATTAGTGGGGGATCCTGCAGCTCTTCCCAAAATGAAAGTGCAAACTGCATGGCAATGGAGTTTTCCTCAGGTGATCACGAAGAACAGAAGAACCAAGGTGAACAGATTATACACTGCTTATCAAACCAGATAGATATTGTGGTTCAAGAATATGTTAAAAGCGCATTTTCCTGTGATCTTGAATTGCCAAAAGCTTCTGTCAAAGTAGTTGCACCAGCTAAAAGAAAGTTACTTGTTGAAGGGTCAGAAGACTTATTATTCACCAGCAATGTATCATTCCAGATCTCTGCTGCTTTAAGACAAGCTAAGAAGGGCGTTGGACATGTACAATATTCAAAGTGCAGTACAGAGGAAAATGGTCAGTATCCTGAGATTTCTCCAAAATTGATTGCAGAAATTCTTGCAAGGCACCTAAAGGAGGTGCCAGAATCCTGTGGTTTGTCAATTAGAGCTTGCAATGGGCACATTAATTTCTATTCTACTGGCAACCAAAATATGTACAATGATATCGTTAAAAGTGGGACAATGTGGAAGCAGCTACCTGCAGAAAGTGGTAGGAAACATAGCTGCTTGAATAAAATCTTTGTAACTTCTCAAGGCAAAAGAAGGCAGCTTGAGATTCGTTTGAGAAGGTCCAGTTATGATCCTGAAGAATATTCCTTGTACAGGAAGTACCAACTTAGAGTGCATAATGATACTCCCGATCAGGTCTCTGAATTCTCATACAGGAGATTTCTGGTTGATACTCCCTTAATATTTGTTCCTCCTACTGGAGATGGTACAGTTCCCCCTTGTGGCTTTGGTTCTTTCCATCAGCAGTACCTGATCGACGGGCAGCTAGTTGCAGTTGGTGTAATAGATATTCTTCCTAAATGTTTGTCTAGTAAATATTTATTCTGGGACCCAGACCTTGCCTTCTTATCACTAGGTAAGTATTCAGCCCTGGAAGAAATAAGATGGGTGAAAGAGAATCAAGTACATTGTCCCAGTCTACAATACTATTATCTTGGTTATTACATTCACTCATGCAACAAGATGAGATACAAAGCAGCTTATCGACCCTCTGAACTCCTTTGCCCTCTTCGCTATCAGTAAGTTATTCTTCTTCCTTGTGAAAATGGGACAACTAAGTGAAATATCATAATCAATTAATCTCATAGTTTGGAGCACCACAGCATGGTTGTTTTCCATTCTTTTTGGGTGTTATATCATACTTTTAGCCCCATAAGATGAACCTATTAAATGTTACCAATATAAGTTTGTTCTATGCACTATGATTTCTATTGCTGTTAGGAATTTGCTTTTGTCCTCGTGAAGGCTACGGTTTTGGGATGAGTTACATCCAATTCTTTTACTTTAAAGGCATATTTTTGGAGAGGTGGATGTGCCACACTAGTGGCATCAGTTGCACTCCTTTTTTTCTTTTCTTTTTTTGGTGGACCATTCTTGTACATTTCAGTTGCATGACCTGAAAGATGTATTCCAAGGCTAGCTTGGGATGGTCAAATCCACATGGTCGCCCTTGGAATCCCTGTGTGTGCAATATTAGTTAGAAAGCTTTATATTAAATTTAACCATTTAACATTTGTGTCAGACAGATCGATGTGAGGTTTTGGGAGATTAATTATGGCCTGAATATCATCATTTTTCGTCTAAATAATCATGAAGGTTTAATTAAAAACGAGTATTTTTTCCCCAGTCTATGAAGCCCAATTTTTCCTTAATGTAACGCAGATGTTATTCTTCCACATATTCACTAATAATTGCAATGGATTTTACTTTGTCAGCAAGTCACAGTCTTTGGAACCCACCTGGTCTTCAAGCTTTTAAGTTATTTCTAACTGGCATTATTTTCTGTAGGTGGATTCCATTTGATGTTGCGAAGCCCCTGCTTGACAGGAAAAGATATGTTGTTTTATCTGATTTTGCCTCATTAACAAAGGGGGAGCCGTTGCCACCTACCACTCTTCAAAACCATATGGAAGATCTCCATGGTGATCTCTTCAGTGAATGCAAAGATGATGTATTTATTCATGAGGACGTGGAAATGATTGAACTTGATTCTGAAGATTCTGATGTTGACTCAGAGCCAGAAACTAGTTCTTCACCACCTGCAGCAGCTGAAGATGGAGATGTTGGTAATATCTTGATTGGTATGAAGTCATTGCGGTTACGATTTAAGGTATTTACATGACATTCTTTACTTTAATTATGGTATATTCTAATTGTCAGTATCCTTTATCGTTAGAGAAGACATTTCTTTTAAGTTGGTATCTTCCATGTTAATCTAGTAAGACAGTTATGGAAATATTAGCTTTTCCTTTCTAAATAATCTAGATTTAAAAAGGCAAAAAAAAAAAAAAGAGGAGTGCCAGTCTATAAATGGTAATTCTGTTTTCAATATTAACACATTATCCTGTTTGTAAAGATTACCTCTAGTTGCTGCTGACAACTCCTTGAATTCAGCGACCCTGACACATTACACATGCCTATGCTTCGATCTTAGTCATTACCTAACTTGTACTGTTTTCAATCACCCTGGAATGTCTTACTGTAGATCGCTAAGAAACTCACTAAGGTAGATCAAATTTCCCCACTTTGTACTGCAGTGTAACTTAATCTAAATCTTATTGTGCTTGAAGGACCTGTGTCAAGCTTTTGGTTCCAGCGAAAGGAGGTACATGGAAACCCAATTGCAGAGATACATGAGAGCTGTTGGTGCCGAACTCTCTGAGCGCATTGTGTATCAGCCTGATCTGCCATTGACAAGAATGCAAGAAATAGACGAGTGATTGAAAGGAAAATCGGGACAGATTGAAATGAAACTTGCTGTCTGCGTGGAATTTTAGAGTAACCGATTGCTGATCAGGTTGTGGAGTCTTGAAACAAAAGAAGAAAAATTGGTGCTTATTGATTTTGGGTGAACTGATTTTGAGTGGTTCACTTAGCAAGTTGTTCACCTTAAGTCTCAAATTGCCTGTAATCTGCTTCAAAGATGTAATCTTGACCGACCTTCATGTTTTAAGTTAAATGTATGTCTTAATTGCAAGACAATGACCGAACACTTGCAAATTCGAGACTAGCTATAGATGATCATTTTCAGTTTCAAACAGGGATGATACTATTTGTGTTCTACTTTTCATGAGGTCATGCATGACTTTCTTTTCTACAGTTTCTTTTGTAGGTGTTCTAGAATATTTATGAAAGAGGAAAGACGAAGGATTATTGATCGATTTGACTTTCGAGTTGCATGATTTGCCAAACGCGGGTTGTTAATTAATGTTATTGGTGTTTACTGTATTTAGTATGCTAAGCAAGCAAGAATATCAACCTTCCTTTTCGTCGCGATGATAAACCTTCTTATCCATTTCCTTAAGTAAGTCTTTTTGGGCCAAATCTCTTTTAACTCTCGCACGCAAATAAAAAAAATCTGTGACCAAGAAATTCATCATCCCAGAAGCGGTTTAGGACAATAGCTTCCCTAATATCATGCGGAGTAGGTTTCCTTGGACCAGGACCAAGAAAGAAGTAACATATCGACAGCAAGTCTGTGGAATGCAATTTTCCACTTCTGTTAAGCAACTGGTAACCCAGGTTCGTAATCTTGGAATCTCTCGACTCCAGTACCGAAGGTAAGGTAAGACATTCCCGTGGTTGCCAAGTGCTGACGTTGATCAAAATACAAGCAAATGTGAAGCCAAAACAAATGAGGCATTCGCCAACCATGTTTTGATGATCAGATGCATCTCTAGTTATAACCAAAAGAGCTTTAGAACTTGTGATCAATGGCCATAAGTTCCATGTTCGGTCAAACAATATGAACATTGTCCAGCAGATTTACATACATGATCCCTTTCAGCAAGCTGAGGAATCCAGGGCACGAGGATTTACCAATTTAAGAATCCAATAGTCCAATAAAAAGCAATAACAGTAGCAAGAATGTACAGTTGGAAATGGAAATTGGCTTTCAATCATAATCAAACATCATCGGCGTCACTTCCTCCTACATATGCTTCATGGCTCGTCCAATAGTTGCTCCCATCGGGACCTGAAATCTTAAACCTGCTCATCATTCAAGAGAAGCAAGTCAAGATTCACGCGGTGCATTCAAAAAGATATCCAAAACATTTTGATCTAGCATTCACTGACCGTTCAAGTACAGATTTCCCTTCCTTGTACTTCTGACTCTTTTCATGGGCAGTTTCCTGGAAGCAACCATTTGAAGCAATTAGTACCATAAAGAAGAACGTGTACCACAATTTTTAACATAACATGCCTCTGGATCTTACATATTTCCATCCAACAATGGACCCACAACGGACACAGAAAATGTCAGCAACACTGTGCAGTCCAGTCATCATCATTCTTTCTTCTTTCTCTCCAGCAGTTACATTTGCTCTGATAAAATCAGCAAAGGACAAGGAATCACTCAAGTGAAATGAACATAAGATAATTTTCAGTAAATTTTAACTCTGAAGCTGGATATGTGGCAACTGAAAAGATATGACACCGCAAACTGTATGTGGCAACAAAGCCAGCTGAACTTCAATCTTAATCCACTCAAAAGCATTGGCGTAGAGATTCCTAATCGAGCTCCTCTTGGCTTTTTGATCAGGTCTGTTACATCTAAATGTGTAGCTCGTCAACAAATTTTTTCAGGCAATCGCTGGTGGTGGTCAGTTGCAAATCATGCTTGAATCCTAAAGCGAATTAGAAGCCTACCACATGATCTCTTCATGAGTTGTTAAACAACAAGTAGTTTCATTGGAAACTACAGGGCATCCCCAAGAATTTGATGCACGAATACTAGCAATAAACAAGCTACTACAGGCAAGCATGAACATCAACAAAAGGCAAAACTCAAGCATGAAACTTTTGCATGGCTAAGAAACTTAAGAATGCAATTCATTTCCTGGTAGCCATTATGTAAAATCATCAGATGACTCCATTAAGTGTAAAGGTAATACATCTGTAACGCACTTGAATCCATGAAATTGCTAGTTGAGTTGTGATATTGGGTGCACAATATCCAGAAAACTTACACCTTATTGAAGAGATAAGCCTTCCCATGCCTGCAGTGGAAAGACTGAAGGAAAAGAACAGAGGGAAACCACTAAGTCAGTTTTGTGCATGACCAAAACTCCCAGAAATTCGAATAGTCAAATTCTAAAGAACTGTAACCTCAAGTCCTTAGAACAATGAAGAATGCATTCATAATTGCACCTATTTTCCATGGTTGCTTATTTTCCATGGGTGTAAAGCAGTAAAGCCTCATGTTTCAAATCAACCAAAGAGTTGCATACGTGAACCCCATTAATCAGCTAGAAGTATGCATTTGAATATTGTAACCTAACTGATGCATAAATACTATTTTCATAACAGGACAAATAACAAGTGAAAACTGGTCACTAGGTCCTTGATGGCCAAGCAGAAGCACGCGACACAAGCTCACAAAATACAAAATGCATTCAACGATCAAGGTACTGCATTTCGGTCTATTTTGAAACCAGTACAGCGAATGCCCCATTTTAACCATGAGAGGCAATGAATCTATATAGTGTCAACCCTTCAAATCACAACCTTATAGAGAATTGAAGGAAATGCCAAATTCTCGAAAATCAATCAACATAAAGCACCAGAGAGAGCATCACTTTGTAGCTGATGCTTTGACTTAGTCCCAAATGAGAAAAGTATTAGCCCCTTCTCCTCCCTTCCAGTTTCCACTTAAGTAGCAGAATTCTAATCAAACATGTCCGCTTACCAAACAACTCCAGCAGAATTGCACAAACTTGAAGTCAAAGAATCCCATCACAAACAATATAATGATAATTCCAGCGAAGAAGCACAATCTCAATTACAAAAATACACATACGGAACAAAAAAGGAAAGAATTGACAAATCAGAAAGCAGACAGTAAATCAAATCAGATACAATGAGAAAGTATCGATCTTTTATACGAATAGACTAACAACAATAGATGGAAATGAAGGAAAAAAACCTTGGAAACGATGTCTTCCCAAAGGGCAAGATGGGTACCACAGTGCTTGCAGCAATAGATCTTCCCTTCAAGACTCACCACAAACAGCCTTCCCATCTTTCTCTCTCTTTCACTACTTCACGCAATTGCCTTGGCTGTCTTGTTTTCTTTCTCTCCGTACTCCTTGCTAGTTTCTTGTATACAGTAAAAACAGGGAAAAGGGAAAGAATTCAGAACTGGGCTATTCAAGGAAGTATAAAAAAATGGGAGTAAAAGAATAGTTTTATGGAGGGGGTGGCGATGAGATAATGCAGTGAAAGTGAAGAAAAGAATAAAATTGACACAAAAGGAGAGAGAGGGACAGCGAAAAAAGGGTAATAAAGAATGTAATACTAGTAGTAGTCTAAAAGCAAAACTCTAACCTCTGAAAGAAGAAGAAATGAAGGTGCAAGCATGAAGCAACTAAGCAAGGAAGACGCAAAAGAAAGACCAAATGGTTAGGAAGGCAAAAACCAAGAAAGAAATTGTAGAAAGGTGGGTGGGTTTCTTGCGGTTTATGTGGACAAGTCTCCAACGCACACTGCCAATTCTTGCAACACGTGTTTGTGGCTTTGCGCAGTGTAAACCCAACCCATTCGCCAGATTTCCCTCTGGGTCTGGGGAGGTTTCGGCATTTTAGCCACCAGCAAGGAGCAAACTACAGAGTCCATCAACCCATACATTTGCCCCTTGCAGAATTATTATCTCGTCAGACCCCCTCGCTCTCTCTGTTCATATTATGCTGTGTATTATTAACCATGGGAAACCCCCAAGTTCTTCCGCAAAACAAAATTAAAAAAGAAAAGAATTTTTTTTTTGAGACAGAAAAAGAAAATAATTCAAGAAAATAATTACTCAAGCATTGAAGTTAATTAGTACTTGTTAGTGCTCTACTAGTATAATCCAACAGGGAAGAAAAGAGAAAACCATCAGTAACTATAAGAGTTTTTTTAGAAACATTTTTCAGTTATGTTTCGGATTAAAAAAAAGATTGAGACCTCCTCATACGTATATATTCTTTCATTTTAGAGTTGATTCAGAGTTAAAATCCTGCTGTCAATTTTAGAGTTCGAATGGCATACTTCACCGTTGAGGTTGAAGATAGTAGTAGAGAGGTGAAAGCGTTAAAAACCAAAAAAAAAAAGAGTCCCTTCTAGATACTGCACAAGGAAGGATAATGGTTAAGTATATAGTCAACAATTATTAATTATCATTGATATGCCTTCCAATTCCAAACCCCAAGAGTACAAGGATGCACTAACACTTAATTAGTTAAATATACCGTTCAAACGAGCATGATATGGCTAAATACACCTAATAATGACGTTTTCTTATGGCTAAGATTTATGTACTCACTTATTTTTTGTTACTAAAAATACATCATGAGAAATTAAATTATCAACTTACAATAAAGTGCTTTTGTCAGGGAAAGGAAAAACTTAGGGTGCGTTTGATAAATTTGAAATCTAAAAACTGAAATTCGAAATCTGTAGTCTGAATCCATTAACTTTTTGAATTATTAAATACTAAATCTGATACATTTGAGTGTATGTCGCATTCAGTGATAAGTGAATCATTTATCACTTAATTTTGGAGATAAATTTTGTTTAAAAAATTCAGTGCCATTTAATTAATTCAGATGTTCCCTTTTTTTTATCAAACACATCTGAATATATTAAGATCTGAATTCATTAAATTTAGGGCTCTATTTGATAATCCAATTCACCGCTTAAACTTAATGAATTTAGATTTTAACATATTCAAACTATTTGATAAACCAAAAATTGAACATTTAAATTAATTAAATAGCATTGAATTTCTTAGATAAAACTCGCTCTAAAAAATAAGTGGTAAACTATTTACTTATCACTGAATGTGATATGCACTCAAATGTATTATATTTAATACTTAATAATTCAATAATTTAATGGATTCAAATTTCAAATTTCAATTTTCAATTTTATCAAATGCACCCTAATTGATCAAGGCAGTGATCTTTTTTTTTTCTTGGGGTCTACTAATGGAAAATCACGACAGCAATAAATTTTACAAACTGACGATCTCAAAAATTACATGTGGTGTTTGCACCACTAATATGGTGTAAACATATTATTTGTCCGTCATAAACATATTAGTGGTGTAAACATGTTACACCACTAAAATTATTTGTCTTTTATAAATATTATATTTTAGTTCTTTTTTGTTTCTTTAAAGTTCAATAACTGTTAATTGAGTAATACACAAAATTTAACAAATTCAAAAATTAAAATGCATGAAAATGAGATTTTTTTAATGAATTTTATACTATATTTTTAATTTTCTATTATAAATTCTTTTGAAATTATTGTATTTAATTTTTACTTAGTTAATAGTTATTAATCTAAATAAAATAAAAAAAGAACTAAAATATGATATTTATAAAAAATAGTAATATAATAAAAAGTGGGACAGAAAATCCGTTGCACCGTAAAAATATCCATCCTAATTTATTTATATGAATTAATCTTTTCTATACTGAAAATGTATATACTATCGTTAAATGAATGATAACTATACAAAATTTGAATTCATTTATTATTGGCTTCTTCAAGGTGGGATTGGGGAGGAGAATTGCCTGTCAGGTGGTCCGCAATCACCTAATGACCGTTCCCGGAATTGAAGAGAAACTTGGGGGCCCGTTAGTTGGTTCAAGTCAATACAAAGCGAATGCCAATCAGGCAGCCAACCTTCTTGTTGCCAAAATAAAAAGAAAAAAAATCACATACACATTTTATTATGACATGACGTAGTCCACCACCACCAACGTTGCGGAGCTTTCCTGTCTCTAAATTCTAAAATCTACATGATATGTCGAATTCCGAAGTTTCTCTTCCACCAAATTAGCAGTAATTAGTAGTATTAATTGCCAACTTCAAGTACTCGATGAATTGAGGAATCTATCAATCGCGACTACGACTGAAGGGCCTCTAATCTAATGCGTGACTTCAGGCCTCCAATCCAATGAACTGGCTCGCAGTTGGGATCTTTTGTGCTACTATTCGGTGTCAAATCCAGTGCCAATTCTACTTATCACGTGATGGTAGAAGAAATCTATATCTATATAAATTTGAGAAGGGATTTTTAGGAACAAGCTTCCACAACCCTTCCCACTCTCAACTCTATTTTCCTAACATTTCACAAATATTTTATTTCGTAAAAAACATCATGGGCACATTACATCCCCACGTTTCCCTCAAATAAGAAGTTAACTCCAACTAACACTCTCACGTTCCCTCAAACAAAAATTTAACTTCCACTTACATTAAAACTTTTTCCACTTACCCGCGCGTCAGATGGTTGTGGTACCACTATTGATTCCCATTTTCCAGTGAGTTGAAGAGCATTGACGAGAATAAAGATAGCCCCTAATTCAACGGAATTGAAGATAGTAATGATCTTTTCCAACTGCCACGAAGCAACAATATACTTGGTACTTAGCCCCTAATTCAATGGAATTGAAGATAGTAATGATCTTTTCCAACTGCCACGGGAGCAACAATATACTTGGTACTTAGCCCCTAATTCAACGGAATTGAGGATAGCACATGATCTTTTCCAACTGCCACGGAGCAACAATATACTTGGTACTACTTTTGGGAATTACTCTTACAATTTCACTCCACACCCACCCTTCCAATCAACTTCCTTCTCGAACTTCTCAAATTAACTTCACAATGGAACATGGCCGTTTACAGGCATGTCAACAACGCCTAAATTTCAAACTCGCAAGATTGCAAAGGAGGAAACATCTGCTAACAAAACGAAAATGACGCCACAACGGTCCCGCACAAGAATTGGAACAGTTCCAACAACTTTGCGTCGACAAAAGAGAAATCTCACATCAACTACGATGGATAAAATCTCGACTACACCGATTCAAATGCCGCGCCAATCAAATTAGAAGTTTCGGTACTATTTATTCTTTTAATATTGATATTTTTATTGTATTTTCAATTATTAATAATATTCTCAATATTATAATATTATTGTTGTTTCCATACTAATCCTTGCTGGCTCAATCAACAAAGTATGGTACTATGGCTTTATGTGAGTTTAGGCATTTAGACATATAGTTCTCATTGTATTAGTAATTAATCAGATTAGTCCCGGAACATGGTCATAGCTTTGATTAGGGAAAACGTTATTTTTTCATTAAATGTCTACCTAAATGTCTCTTTCATGAAATAGTCCCGTGACTGTTTTATAAATAGTGGGCATAACGGACAAAAAGGAGATACAATCTTATGTGTGTATACAATACATTATAAAGGAGATTATAATTAGATGTAATAATACTCAAAACAAATCTATTATTTCTACGCACAAAGCGCTAAAAGTTTAGAACAAAAATGGAGATTAAGATATTTTCTCCAGTCACCTCGAGTGTCTATCCAGACTTAGAGACAAATAGCTGGGGAAACTGACGAGGGAGTAATGTAACATTCTTTTTTTTTTTTGAAAAAAAATATAAAAGTAAGGTAATATGAATTAACTGAAACATTATACTGAACAAGGAATGCAGTTTGCATTTATTGCAGAAGTCTTTGGCGGAAGATCATGCTTAAAGTGCTTCACTATAGCCCTTTAAATTTGACAAAGATAATGAGTAATTCCCAAAAGTATACTACGTCCCACATTATGGCTGAAAAACTGATCATATCATGAGTTGTGCTCATGATGTGACTTATGTAGGTTTTACCCCAAACTGTTAATATGGTAGCATATTGCTGTAGTACTATTAATTCTGATCACGAAAAATAGTAGTACTATTAATTATGAGTTGTGATCTTTGGAGTTTCTTCGTTTCTTTGAAATAAGATGTTCTGAAGGTTGACATTAAGAGATTACTACTAGCAGGTAGGTTCGTTTTTTGTGTTTTGGTTTTTTTTTTGGCAGATTTTGTGTCTTACTGCATTACATGTCCTTGGGCTGCTTAAATCTGGATTATGCTGTAGTTTTGCTGTGGAAAGTTGGAATCGTGCAGGACAAAAATGTTGATGATCGAGAGAAAGAGCAAAAAAAAAAAAAGGGAATAGATTCAAAAAATAATTCTTGCAAAAACATATGAGACAATGGCACCTAAGAATCTTGCAAAACATTGCTTACGAGAACATATGAGATAATGGCACCTAAAAATTAATATACTTTTTAGGTGTAATCTTATGGACAGTAATCTTATGTATCAAATTAGAAGTTTCGGTACTATTTATTCTTTGAATATTGACATTTTCATTGTCATTTCAATTATTACTAATATTTCCAATATTATAATATGATTGTTGTTTCCATTGTTTAAAAGTTTCGGTACTATTTATTCTTTAAATATTGACATTTTCATTGTTGTTACCATTATTAAAAATATTCCCCATATTATAATATTATTATTGTTTCCATTGTTTATAAGAATCAATTTAGAAATTTCGGTATTATTTATTCTTTAAATATTGACATTTTCATTGTAATTACAATTATTAATAATATTTCCTATATTATAATATTATTACTGTTTCCATTGTTTATAAGAATCAAGTTAGAAGTTTTGGTACTATTCAAGTTTTAAATATTCTCCTTCTTCCCATGTTACTAATCTTTGCTGGATGATTCAACAAAGTATGATACTATGGCTTTTATGTGAGTTTAGACATTTAGACATATAGTTCTCATTGTATTACTAATTATTCAGATTAGTCCCCGAACATGGTCATAGCTTTGATTAGAGAAAAAAGACATTTTCGTGAAATGTCTACATAATGGCAGACTGCTACCTGGTCTCAAATTACACACTTTGACTTATAATTCTTGCAAATTTAGGAATTGAGGCTCTGTCTTTATGTGATTTTTAACTCTTAAGTATCTTCTTCGAGGCAACAAATCAATCTTTGCCTTAAATTTTAGTGGAAAACAGAAATTGCTGAAGGTGTAGAAACAATGTAAAACCTTAGAAGACAAACCTTCAAAATCTATAATTGATTATTCTTTCAAATTCAACATTATGCAGAATCCCATGCTAATATTTATAAAAGGTGCGACATGTTGAGAATGGAACTTTTACTATGTCCTTTTATAAATGCCCTTAAATATTGTGATTTGCTGTTCATAAAACTTCTTAGTTTACTCAATGTGAGCTTTTCGCAAGCAGGGATAATTTTGTGTTGAATTACAAGAGGGGGGTGGGGTAGATTGCGTCGAACCAAGCACGGGAGTGCTCCTGTTCTTCTGTGCAAATTCCTACGTAAATTGTAAATCGTTGGGGTTCATTGTAAAATGCTTAATCTTTCGTGACTGATCGGGGGGAACACTTATTTGTTGGATTTAGGAACGTTCTAAGCCAGTTATGGTATGACATGACTAATTCGGGTTCTCTAGGCTTTTCTAATCCATTTCATGGACCAGGTAATTCTTAAATATGATACTTGATAACAAGAGGGCTTAAGAAATAGGAAAAGGACGACTCCTGATCAGAAGGTTGGTAATCTGATTTGTGTTTGTTGAGTTATTGTGCAGCCGAGTGAAAACTGGAGTAGGATTGCGCCAGTAAAGTATACTTGAGCCGAGCAAGAAAGTCGAAAGAGCATTCTGACCAGATCAATAATGAGAATCACCTCAAACGTGCAAAATATAAATCTTAATACTTGGTCCTTTTTAACTTTACAATGTAGGAACTGAAACCTTAGAAGACAAACCTTCAAAATCCATAATTGATTATTCTTTCAAATTCAACATTGTGCAGAATCCCATACTAATATTTATAAAAAGTGCCATCGACATATAAGCTCATGAGAATGAGATGGTTGATCCTAAGAAGTAGCACAATCCAGAATCATATAGTAACTTTCCAGAATAATATGTGCACGGGCACATTGATAGGTGTAAAGCAAATGGCTCACGGAGTATCTTTCACACGCCTACTTATGATAACGAGCATCTGCCCAACCGAAGCATCTTTTAGAAATCTTACTTATGGTAGGAATGAGGTTCTAAAAAAATGTAAAATTCATGTCCCATCTTGATTATGCTATGCACGGGCACAATCCAGAATGAGATGGTTTCCATTGTTTATAAGAATCAAGCTAGAAGTTTTGGTACTATTTATTCATTAAATATTGCTATTTTCATTATATTTACAATTATTTACAATTATTAATAATATTTCTAATATTATAATATTATTATTGTTTTCATTGTTTATAAGAATCAAGTCGGTATTATCTATTCTTTATATATTGCCATTTTCATTATAATTGCAATTATTAATAATATTCCCAATATTATAATATTATTGTTGTTTCCATTGTTTATAAGAATCAAGTTAGAAGTTACGGTACTTATTCTTTAAATATTGGCGTTTCCATTGTTATTTCAATTATTAATAATATTCCCAATATTATATTATTATTGTTGTTTTCATTGTTTATAAGAATCAAGTTAGAAATTTTGGTATTATTTATTCTTTAAAATTTGGCATTTTTATTGTACTTCTAAGTATTAATAATTTTTTGAATATTATAATATTATTGTTGTTTTCATTGTTTATAAGAATGTGGAAAGAATACCAATTGCTTATAAGCACTTTAATAAATATTACTGAAAGCTCCCAAATTGCTTTGTTAATATGTTACATGTTAACAAATAGTACTAAAACCTATTATTGCATATGCAGTAGTTGAATCATAATGAATAGGATCACTACAATCTTATCCAACATTCATCAAAGTGATCGTTTATAAATAATGGAGATGTTTTATCATATATTGAACTATTGTTACAAAGTTTCATTTTTTTAAATATACTTTTATGTGTCCGTGATTATAATATTTTACTTTTTTTAAATTCCTCCATAGATTGTAATTTTTTTCAGAAATATAATCTACTGTGCGTAGCACGGGCATTTATACTAGTTTAAATAAACAGTACATGACAAATTAAATAAACAGAACACTTGACATAAATATAGAAATGATACTGAATTACCACTGAAAAAGTGACACTGAGGATCCTGTGTGCGCACGGGCCTCCCATGTCAAATTTAAAAACAATTTTTGTGGGATCATGGGATTTGTTGGTCTAACTTCTGAGGGTGGACCGACCACGTTACTCATCAGTGCGATGCGATGCTGTACAGTGTACTGCGTACACAATAAACTATTTGTGCAAAAGCTCTTTTCCTATTCTTTTTGGGGATACATCAATGATGACACGTAGTAATTTACAACAGAAATCTATTCTTTGTAGATTATACTGGTGAGGCGGAGGCCTCAGAGTTCGAATGTTGGAATGCGATTTTTTTTCCTGTTCACAAGGAAACCGTAATTGCTATTTGAGAGTGTACGTTGGATAAATTTCGTCCCGCATAATAACTCATCAATAATACAAAAAAGTAAGACGTATTAGACAAATCCCATGCGACGGATATATAACAAAGTTTTATGCTTATTCCTCTTCAATTCTTTGCGTGCGTGTTATTCGATCATAAAGACGAAGAAAACAAACCTTAGAATTAGTCTTCTAGAGATTGTTTTGTTCCAAAATTCGATAAAGGAGGGATGTCCGCATCAACCATCAATTCACTTGCAAGATTGGACTTGTTTCCTCTTTGGCCCGTAAATTAATTGTACCAAATGTAACAAGACAATGAAAACAAACAGGAGCAGCAGCATTGTGTGTACTGCAAGTAAAAATACACGCTTAGAAAACCTTATATGTGATATGATGTACGTGATAAAGCTCAATTTTATGTACGAGAAAATGACCCGACCAAATAAAATGTCTATGTTTACCGTATAAAAAATGCAATAGAATGATAATAATAATAATCCCAGAGTACAAACCATAAACGATGAATACATAGGATAACGCAGATAAACCAAGAAAATAGGTTCCAATTTCACATTCTCGAAGTGTATCCTTCTGTTCATGCATGGTGATGAGTGTACTTTAAACTTGCAATAATGCAACATCCCTCCTTCCGCACAGGTAAACCAGTCTACTTGCCAACAGTAACACGTACGATGCCAAACCACAATCAATCATGCATAACGATTCATGATCAGTGGGGTACTACTAGTACAGCAAAGCTGAAGATGCAAGCTAGTTATCCAACTCGTCCCGTTTCCATTATCATTTAGCACAAGGGTTGACAAAAGAGCTACGGAATTTTGCAAAAGGGATGACTATACATTGCAATTGGGGAAGGATAGCACCCATCAAATTAATCTTCAGCCTTTGCAAGCAATAATGCAAATGCCCTTTATCGTAATGGACCACGAGGTCTCCCTGTGGCTGTGGGTAGTTTGTTCTTTGTAGATGGATGATGAGGTAAGCAAGCCGACAATTGGATATAGTAGCTGCTTATAGTGACGTTCCTTCTTAGTCATTTGGAATTTACCCGGATGTAAGGTGTAGTCAAGATTATCTATTTAAAGTTTAAACAAGATCATCTGCAGCTTGAGTCGGCAAGGCTAGGCTAGTGCATTTGTGGCTTTACAATAAGAATTCATTTCGGGCTGCCTTTTGTTTTTTGCGTCCTAAACTTCATTTCTCTTGGCATCAAGATCCCTGTTTTATCAGTTAAAACTGCATCTGCACAATACGTTAAGCTTAAGGTTGGTCGGCACGGATTGATCCAATCAAATCTTTCGGCTAATATATGAAAATGGAAACTATCCCAAGCCCACATATTCTCTCGTCAGTCCACTTTGAGCCATAACACTTTGAATTCTGGGTTGCTGACAGATTTTGTGCTCCCGTGTAATGACCAGATCAGATCTGCCCAAGATGTGTAAGCTGATCTGCCCAACTTAGCCCAAGTTGCTTCTCTAAAAACTACCCAACTGAGCCCAATTTTGGGCAGATCAGATCAGCTTACACATGTCAGTAACTCATTATTGGGCCATAATACTTAGCCCAAGATCAGACCAAATAAAAAGCCCAAGTTGTGTAATGATCTGCCCAACGTAGCCCTTCTCATCTTTACTGGTTGAGAAACTTGTATAGTTGGTCAAAGTTTCTGGTCTTAAGAAAATTTATGGTAATCTGGTATACAAGCCTACTTATGACTCCCGTGTAATGATGCAAGGCCAGAATGTCATTTTTAAAAAAAAACTTTAATGTAACTACAGTATATGCCTCTCCGCGGATACTATGTTTAGTTTCGTAATATGCTAATTACTAATAGGTTACGTAATTGATTCTTATGTGTTACCTTTCTCTATATTCTTGGGGCAAAATTCTACACAACTTTAGCAACTTTAGGAAATTAGTCTGACAGAAAGGTTGAGATACCTCTAAGTGAAAAAAAAAAAAAAAAACCTGCAGTATATGTCACATGAACTATAGTCTATACTCCATGCATAGGTTTTTAAATTAGCCCAAGTATTTTTCTCTATATTTAAATGAAGACCATCTTTGCCAGATTGACAACTCAACCAATCGGATCACCTCGATCTGCCAACTCTGTACAACTTTTACGATTTAGCCCGTAAATTTCAACCCGCCCAAATTCTTGCAGTCTAGAACGTTAAAAAAGTAAGGAGGCCCAACAAACTCTGACTTAGATCCAGAGTGACACTCGCAGTGATACAAGTTGGGAAACGCTTAGACCGAAGACATGGCCCAAATAACGCACACTCCTAAGTAAATTTTCTGCCCTTTATTATTATTATTATTACTTTTTTTTTTGGTGAGGGAAAGGTCTCAAATCCAGATTTCTCACTTACACTTAGTCCCTTACTCTCCCTTTCTTTTCTAATAATAACTCCTAAAGCAATTTCTTTGAAACATAAAAATAGAATAAAAAATCCATTTTTCTAACCCCTTTTTCATAAGAGTGCGTTCAAACATTTTATTATTGTTATTATTATTATGCTAGCTTGCTGAATGACTGCAGCACTTTGATCATCTACCATCTTCCAATTATTTAAAAAAAATAAAATAAAAAAGAACTAACAAATATACTTTGTTCAGTATATCTGAAGATTGCGCAATGATGCATGCAACTCCCACACCATGGTGTGGTGTACAACTTGGCCGATGATTGCTTTTCAATAGATAATCATCAATCATTAGAACTAATACAAAAGGGCTAAAGAAAGGGGGGGTGATAATTAAAGCCAGTTCCTAAAATTAACAAAGATTTGTTTCTCGTCATCCTCACGTGATAACATAATGATAGCATGCAATCAGACGATATTGCAAGCTAATTGCAACTTCAGGAAACTAATCTATCTGTTTCATGTTCTGGTCTGTGCTCTGCAGCTTTATGTCGTTTAATTATGGTATCAAAGAAACACATCACTATCTGCTTAATTATGTTCAATTCATTTACGTATCAAATAGGTTAAACTTCCTCAAGATAATGTGAAATTTTGTTACATTTGGAATCGGTTTCATATACACCAATCTTGAAATTTAGTCGGTGAGAAGAACTCTATCCTAACTTGAACCCCATTATATCGAACTCAATCAATAGAAATGCCAAAAAACGATCTGAATTAAAGACTTGGCAATTTAATTATCGTCGTTGATGCAAGGAGATCGATGAAAATGTTCATTTACAACGACCCAAAAACAAAAGAAAAAAAATGAAAGTATATATGAAGTTGCTGGAGAGACTTGTAAGGAGACAGAAGAATCCAGTGACAGATACATCAGGGGTGAAAGCAAACGCGAAAGGGCCAAAAGAAAAACCAAAGAAACAGAGGAATGATCGATCATCGATTGCCAGTTTGGACAAATGATAATATGGAATTGTCGACACTTTGACAACCATGGAAAGTTGATTCACATCACACCGACCTGGCAATTAATACATAAACATTATTAATTTCATGGTTACAAAAAAATACGTCTCCATACACAGCATATAGGGTGGTATGGTATGTTGGATCATGAGCTGCATTATCACTGCTTTGTGAGCTATAATGATCATTAGTGACTGATGTTAATCTTTCTTCACATTAGAAAAAGCAGCAAAAAGCAACACCACTTTTCAGGACTTCCTATTACTAATATCATCAGTATTCTATAAGAATATCCATAGCACGATTTGGAAAGGTAATTAGTCCAGCTTGGTATAAATCTGAAGAAGAAAAGAGATCAATAGCATGATATATACAGATACAATTTGATAGTCGAAAATTTAATCATAAGCTCACGCGTATTATGTCTGGAATCTGTCGCCCGAAAGCTAGAAAGCGATGGTCACATGGTCGCTACGGAGTACAAGTGCCATCATCATCGTTTTATAGAAGCAGTGGCAGTAAACTTAGAAAGAGAAAAGAAAAGTTCAGCATCCCCCACAAGCTGTAGAATGAATACGCACAAGTACTAGTGGTTCATGATTACAACTTAATGGGCTAATCATGATTTAACGTGTAATGAACATATCTTAGTGAGTAATTTGACGTACAGTTCCATTTCCATAGTGAAAGAATTCCAAATCCTCCAACATTAATCATTTCCATTGTCAGTTCCAACATCTTTTAGGAGTCAATTCATTCATTGGTGTGAATCTTCTGGTGCCCTCGATGATGTCTGTTTTCTGTCGCAGTGATTCGCGCAGATGTGCTTCCCTGGCTTCAATTACGTTCAATTACCTTGGATGATTTTTTTTTTTCACTCTTCTTTTATATATATCTCTATATATATATTTTTTTTTCTGGGGCGTCCTTGTTTTTTCATTTGCGAGTTTGATTAACTTTTGGGAGTTGCGGAGAATGAGAGAAATTGCTTCAGCAGTGTTATTGGCCAGCCACTGATCGAATAAGGCATTCTCAAGCGGTTATACAATAAGCAGTGCAATAATTGGATCAAACTCAAGAAAAGGAGTTTTTAGAGACAAGAGCAACTTAATTAGGTGGTACCTTTTGTAGAAATAAAATATTGCAATACTTCTTTTTTTCTTTTTTGAAATATGATGTATATCAAAATAAAAATATAGTTGAAAAATATATTAACAGAATATTTCTAAAACAAAGTCAGAAAAGTTTTGCCCCAAAAGCATTGGCCAAAAGTTAGGAATGCATAACTTTTTTTTCCCTTTTTGTGAAATTTGTAGGTTGCGTGATTTGGTACTTGGAGATATGCCGCCCCGTGATCCGTTATTGTGACATAGCTAAGGCACTTAATAATTTATGAAAGTGATATTGTACGATTTTCTGGTCCATCCGTTATTTCAGAGTGCCTTTATGTAGGGTTTGAGTAAGGATGGCAAATAAGGCGGGCACCCGCTTCGCGTGGGGCTAATTGGGCAGAGGTACACCCTTCGCCCTATCCCTGTCCAGCCATCCGCTTTAAAAAAATAAATATATAAAATAAATATATAATAAATAATTATATATAATAAATAATTTAATTAATTACAAACTTATAATAATATTATTATTAGTTATATGTATTATATAATGTATATTAGTACATGTAATATAATTGATATTATCAATTATATTTGTGTACTAATACAAATTATTAATTGGTTATACTAAATTTACTAATACATTTATACTAAATCTCTAATTACACTTAATACAATAACATTTTTTTCTCAAAAAAAAACATAAACACAATAATGAATTAGTGATTGTATTTGTGCCAAAAGTGAAAACTTGACTACTTTAGTTGTATTTATTTCATCATATTAGATTGTATTCAAATAACTTTTGTTTGATTGTTTTTATAAGTTTCAATTATGAAATTACAATGAATAATAATTTGGTGACGTGTTGATATTTTAGTACTTGATTATTTGCTAAATTTTAACTATAATAAAATTATATAACAAATTTTTATTAATCCCGCGGGGGTATCCGTGGAGGAAACGGGACTGGGTGGGGGCGGGCGGAATTTGTAAGCAGGGAACGGGCGAGAGGTCCCCCGCCCCGTTGCCATCCTTAGGTTTGAGTTTGATAGCAGGATAATTATCAGACGGGCCCTTAAAAATTATAGAATTTCTGTGAAAGACATTTTCACCAATTTTTGGACCACGTCAAATAGAGTAAAACATGCCGTGGTCTTTTTTGATCAAATAAATTTACAACTCAAACTTTAAATTGAAGTCACATTTAAAAGTTCACTGCCACTGCTAAGATTTGCTGTTACAGTTAGTACCATTAAGAATGACAGACACTACTGCTCATGTGCATGTCGTCTCTGCATTTATTGTTTCTTTTCGTTTTTTTTTTTGGGTAAGAAAAAGAAGTAATATTAAGTTAACAAGAGTTGTCGAATACAGCCATCCTAGGAATTGCGAGACCCATTCAATCATCTGAATACACAGAACAAATTGTTTGAGGGATGGAATTATTATAGACAACAAAATCAAGAGACTAAACAGCTCCCTCCTTGGCCAAAATGTCAGCACAGCGTACCATTGGCTTCATGAAATGCATGTTGCATATTCACTTGCTGAAATTCTCCTATTAGTGCCCTGCAATCGTGAATAATAGGAAACAGAACATAAGTATTAGAACAACAAATAGTATTAAGGAGATTAAGAATGACAAGGGAATCAGATTCAATCATAAGATGAGTAACATTGTTGTCCAAAGCTAAGCGTAATCCATCGCGAATTGCCATGCTTCAGCACTTGAATTGGTTGCAAATCCTAAATTCCTACTGAACCTTGCTATCCATTTCCCTCCGTGGTCTCTCAAGAGATGTCGAGGTTGTTAAAAACAGCAGCGTCAATAATTAGTTTGGCAAATTTTTTTTTTTGTTTTGGTGTTGGGGGGGGGGGGGGGGCGGCTCTCAGCTTATTGACAACTCTATTTTTAAAGATCTTGGTGACCTTGAAAGATCAACAAAGAAGAATTCAGATGCAGCAGCAATGCAAAAGTAGTTTGATGTGGTTCGACTAGAGCCTCGTTTCTATCGTACCATAAATCATGATCACCAACATGCCGAAGGAAAAACGTAGTCCAGGGCAAGTCCTTCGTGCATATTATCAAACAGCAAAGAATGTTCCTGTGAACTGATTATGACATGTTACCAATCTCTCAGTGGCGGCAATTTGCTACCGTATATGACTTACGGAATGCTGCAAGCATCTGCATGGGATACGTTTGTGATTTCTAGTTTTTTTTCCTCCTGTATAACTGTGTATTTGGTAGAGTGAAGTCTTTTCAGTGATCCACCAATCATTCACGTAAAGCTTCCATGTTGGTCCCAGCTTGGTTTCGTGCGAAATTTTCCTCTTAACATTTTGCTCCCATGCCAAGTCCCAAGCTTGAAATCTACAGCACGGACATTAACCTAATCAAGAAAAGAACTAGTTAACTGTAGCATTTAAATGGAGGAGGACTGTGATTCTCAGGAAAGAAAAGGTGAAGGAGAAATAGATGGACAGTGCAATATACATGGAACTGGAGAATGTTATTAAGAAATAATGCAGAATGAAATTAATTGTCGGGGGCACGATCAATAATTCAGCCAGAAACCCTATACAAAAAGCAAGAAATGACAAAACCCAAACCGACAAGGAGATAAACAAATTTTAGGAGGCATCCCATGCCCCGGGCCAATAAATGGCCCCAATACCAATATGACCAAGATACTCACGAAAGTAGATGGGGTCCGTTGGAACTTGGAAGCATAGGCCATAGTGTTAGAACAAAGTTAGAAACACATTTCCGTAAATAGTAAACGTAAACATCAGGGGATGGGATCTAGCTCCGTCTCTAAAAAGAAGTTCAAACTACCGCAACCTCTCCAAGTCCCAATTATTCAGACATTCAAAACTGTAAAATTCAAGGGCAGCTCTGAACTCTGATACTTTTACTATTTGAGTCGTCATTCACGCGATCGACTTACAACTTTCTCTAGCTCGCCCCCAAAAGTCCACACATCCACAGTAATGGCTAAATTGACCACTGGCACCACAAAAGAAGAAAAAAGAAAAAGGGGTTAACGATGCATGTGATCCTCCCTCTGCCGATGCCGCTTCCCATCCAGCAGCAGCAGGAGTAGTAAATTGTACTCTTTGCCATGCTCGTTACCAACAAAATTTTCTCCTTCATTTCTCTTCCCCGCCTAGATCTTTCTTCTTCTTTTCTTCGTTCGTTGGGTTTTCGGTTAATTACATGCATCGCCCAGGCCCTAAGTCTTTGCATAATTGAAAGAACCTTTTTTTTGGGGGGTTTGGGAGGGGGGGGGGGGGCAGTCATGTCCAGAATTCTAATGGCTCTACCCTGTGACTTCTTCTAATTAAGTTTCAGCTTGTTTACGCATCTTCATAATAAAAGCAGCAGACTTTTTTTTCCTGCCATCTCCATGTTTCTCTCCTGGGTCGACATTCCTTTGGCTTTCGAGTTTGGAGATGTATGAGACTAGCTAGATTCGAAGGACTTCCGTTAAGCGTAAAGGAGAGGAATCGAGGATCTATGCAGCTCAAAAGCTAGATAACCCAACCTAGGCAGCTATTTTTAGCACCAATGTGCCGACAAGAAATGTTCATTTTATTAAATTGGAGTCAATATTTAAAACGAAAGGCAAATTAAATGTAAAAGGATAGCATTACATTACTCTGAAACTTGAATTGATTACAGAATGACTGCATTGCAGTATCATGAAATTTGAACTCCCAAAGACGTCTTGCACCCTTTATGTCAACGTCGGCTTAATTAGCAGGTAACGTACGCTTTGTCTTAACTACAGCTCCGTATTTTTTTGGGTGTTCCCCTCCCCCACAACCCCCACTCCTCCTTTTCCCTTTTGGTCGCAACCAAAAGAAATGGTCCCTTTTGATCGTGGCTAGAGGAGTAAAGGGAAGGGCAGGGAAGAGAGGAAGAGAAAAAGGGAGGAGAAGGAAGGAGGGTGGAAGCAGTGGTAAAGGAGGGAGAAGAGAGATGGTTGGTGGTGGATAGAAGGAAAAATTGTGGTAATTTTTTTTTTATTTTGTGTTTTTATAAATTGTATTTGAAGTGAGTGCTTTTAGAATTTATTAGTGTAGACTGTACAAACAAAAACAGCTTGCGAACAAAAATAGGATGATCCAAACTCCAAAGAGAGACTAAAGTTAGTACATATATCTGTGAGAACCCGTATTTTCCCTAATAATTTTCCTAGGGTTTTTCCCCTTTAATGGCATGTTTTCTGCATTTTCTGGCTTAGGAAATTTTCCTGGTGAATTTTATGAGTAAATATAGTTTTTAGATGATTTTTCTAGTATTGGATAGTTTTTGAAAAAATTACGGATATATAACGGACGTGGGACCCACTAGTGTGAAAAGTTCAAAAAAAATTCGGCCAATAAGGTTAAATTTCGGATACTGAGTGAAATTTATCGGGTGTCAAGAGATAAGTAGAGGATGAGATCTGATTGATGTGAGAGGGAACCAAAAGGATAGAGATGTTTTAAATGAGTGACAAGTGTCACTTTGTGAGAGGTTGTGACTTGTTGACAACTATTCACCTTTTTGACTTTTTACCCTTGGATTAAATATCTCAAAAATTACCCAAAATTCACTATTTTCTTCACCATTGTGGCCGGCCCTCTTTAGCAAAGAAGGAAGAAAAACTCTTCAAAGTTTGGCATCCATCTAGTGCAAATCATCCAAAGCAATCACTTAGACTTGATTCTACTCCATAAAATCTCTTCTTTAGGTGTTAGTAAGTGGTTTGGTGAAGTGTTTTGGGAAGCTAAGAGGGCAAGCAACTCTCCCTCTCTTGTTTACTAGGTGAGTGATGGTTGAACCTTCTCCTTCACTTAATGAAGCTTAATTTATGCGTAATGGTAGCTAAAGTGATGAATTTGTGGGTTACTTCTTGGTTTTAGATGAATTGGTGAAGTTTTCAATTTATTGATGATTTTTCTGGTTTAATATGAATGTGATGTTGTGGCTGTCTTTGATGATGGGAAATGATGTTTTATGACTCTAGTAGGTGTAAATGATTGGTTGTTGCAAGCAATTTTGGATTTGGAAGGAATTTGAGAAAGTTAGGGTTTTATATCCCCAATTCTGGCCGGTTTTGTATCTCATGGTTAGAGGCCGAATTGGCCTTGGTTTAAAATATGAAAGTTGTAGGTATTGATGTGTTTGAGGTGTCTGTAAAATTTCAGGGCAATTGGAGTAGTGTAGAATAAGAAAAGTCGAAATTACTATTGCTGTTCTGGGTTCATCAGGATGTAAGAACTGCGTCTGTAATTGGTGGTTTTGACTGGAATTGCTTTGGATTTGGTTGTTGAGGTCTTCTGATGAAATGTAGCTTGATGTCCTAGCTACCATATACCTTTGGAATTTCTGGATTTGGACTTGTATAGACTGAGTTGGACTAATTACAGCATAGCGTAATTTGTAAACCTGCAATTAAGGTTCTGGTTTGGTATTTTGCATATTTGACCTAGTTGTGCTAGGATTTGGACTGAGTGACCTTCTACATTGTTGTAGCTCTGTTTCTTAGACGGTGGGTCTTACACCCTCATCCGATAAGCGTAGTGCAATTTGTGCCATTACCGCAAACGGAAGACAAAACTGTTTTTTTTTTCAAGGCCAAGTTAGTTACATTTCTGAAATTTCTGGTTACCTATGATGCTTGTATATGCTTATGAAACCCTATTGGGGTTGTGATTGGCATTACTTTATAACTCGTTATCGAGTCTCATTGTACTTGTTTGCGTGTTCTAGGGCGTGACGGTGTTTCACGACGTACTTTTGACGACGGTGCATGAAACATCACCTACTTGATTGGTGAGTGTACTACTCACATGAATGTTTACAATGTGGCTTTGATATATGTGATTTTAATGCCGTGAAGGCTTACTTGGCCATTGGAATTGGTTAAGGTGAGGGTGTACTTGACCGCACTCACCCCTTTTGATATTGTTAATGACTGTTTACCGTTTCACTGTGATACTGAACTTGATATATGAGTTATTGAATTCCATTTCATGGAAACCTGATTTGGTGTCGTTTGGACGAATATCCAACGGCCTTACTGTGTTACTGAGCTCAACCCCGTTGGTAGTCAAATGAATCGAGCCGCCGAGGGCTTGGTCGTGAAAATTGACATGCCACGGGGACTGTACTGGGAAATCTTGTAGTAATGAGACTCTTGATTCCGGTAAACTCGAGTATTACCAAAAGCTACTGATTGGAGTGCGGGCCCGGTTGGGGTATGTTGGGTGGAAGGAATGGAAATGAAGTGAGGTCTACGGTTGGTACTCTTAAACATTGACGGATGGTCAATGAGATTGGATCAAGAATGTAAGCGTGGAAAGGGGCTCTTGAGAGCCGTCCGTATCCTTTTACCGATTTATTTTATTCCTTAATTGTGTACTTGAAATGAAAGGTTGTGCTATATGCTCTTCGTTGCTTATGTGGTAGTAACTCATTGAGTTTTAGCTCACTCCGTTCCATTTGTTTTCCTTATAGGAAAATGACTATTTTGGGAAAGGTTGTGCTAGTTGGTTGTCAAGTTGAGCTCATGTAAATGTATATTTTGAATAGCTCCTTGAGGGTGAAAACCCTAAGTGTTTTGTTTCAACCAATGGTTGGTTTGTATTTGGCTAATTGCACGTGTATGAACTTGTTGGATATTTTGGTATACCGCTTTGGCTTGTAAATGTTAAGTTGGATTGATGTTTGGTTGAACTCCGGATTCTGACATGGCCGGTACTGTTCATCAGCGGCTTCGATTTTCATTTTTTTTAATTTTATTTTGTGATTTTGACTTGTTTGCGCGCGTTGGTGTGTTCTGGAACGTATTAGATCGACGTAAACTGATCCGTTAGTCCTGGCGAGAGTTGGGCAGGCAGTCCGCTCACCCCTTTGGTTCGCCTTAGGGGAAGGTGGGGCTGTTACAATATCCATCTTCTATTCTAATTAAAAAAAAAGAATATACTGCTATGAAACTTATGTGGCCGTTAGTGGTGAAACAAAGAACGTAATAGGGTGGGTTGGATATCTCATTTTTTTCAAATAATATTTTATTTGAATTATAAATATATTTGTCAATTCACTTTTTTATATCACATATATTATATTATAAAAAGTGCTATAATAATTATTTTAAATAGTATTTCAAATACTGCTACTATTATAAGACAGCATTATTATCAAAAAAATAAAAATAAAACAGCGTTGGTCTAAGAAAAGAAGGAACGCAGGTTAATTTAGAGCATTTTGTTTTAGTACGACATATTCGTCGGTCAATGTGGATGGTTGTGTGTGGCGTTTGGATAGTCGTGGGGGCATCGTGCTACTGTGGAATTGTACCGCACGTGGGGTGAGACTGACAGAAGAAGGGAAGGAAGGGAGGTCGGCCGTATATCCAATTGACATCCCAGCCGTGGGGTACAGGGGAGGAGAGATTGCAGCCGCACGGTACAAGTTGGAAAATGTGCAAATTCTGCAATGCCTCCAAGGCTCCAAGTCCGTCCAGACCGACCCCAACCGCTGTTTTGGACAACTACGACTCGACTACTTGTCCTAGTAGCAAGTATGCGGTGATGGCGAATGACGTGTTTGGATAAGAGATTGTTTGAGATATTTTTTTTGAATACAGTAATATTTTTTTGATGTAATGTATATGACACGAGATAAAAAAAATAATTAAAAAATATATTGATAATATAGGTAAATAAAATTGTGCAAATAAACACCGTCCAAACGATAAAACTATCCACAACAATTTTGATTAAACTAATAAAACTATCCATTTCAAGTTCAATTTGCATCTTAGCATAACTATGAAGGTAAAATTCAGGGATAATTTGAGAAACCTCTTCTAAGGTTTTCGATAATTTTACTACTCTCCCTTGAGGATTGCAAAATTATATTAACCTTCCCTGAGGTTAAGATTTTGGTTACACAATCAATTTAAGTAAAAATAAAAAAGTATTGTTAAAAAATCACTTTAAGAAAAGAGATGAAACTTGTATTCTATAAATACCCCTTATGCATGTGTATAAGTTGTATTAATAAAAAATTAAAATAATTTAAAATCATAAATAATTAACACACACATTTCGCTATTCAAAAAATTCATATTCAATACACTAGACAACGCAAATAATTAACAATATTATACTAATAATCACAAGATTTAGCAAAACAAACAACTTATCTCTCTTAACATGAGGTTTGCTATGATTATTGTAATTTTGAATAGAAAATTTTTGAATTTTGCCTTTCTTCTTACTCTTTTCTCACTTTCGCGAAATTACTTTATAACTAACACGACTTTAAGAATTTTAAAGAAAATTTCCTTACAAGCAACCTTTTTTTTGCCTTATATTTTCTTTATTTTGCAAGAGCCTTTCTTCTCATATTTTATACAACTAATTTCTAGTCATTGTCAAGTTCTACCAATAACAAATGTTGCCATTTAGTATATCAATTGGCATTTTTTCGTAGAACGAAGTTACTATTCATCATTAAAGAATTTCCCAACAATTATTTTCTTTAATTAGTGTTATAATTACTCAATCGTCAAATATTAGTTTGTAATAAGACATAATGTCTCATGGTATGTGAGTAATTTCATCCTATGTAATATAAGCAATCGGGCCTACAATTCTGCAGAGGAGTCACTATAATTTTGCAAAATTTAGGAGAGGTCAATGAAATTGTTAAAAAACTCATGAGAAGTTTCTGAAATTATCCCTTAAAACTTGAGCTTGTGACATTAGCAACATCCATTTATGATTGTATGCTTTGCTCGGCTACTCCTCTTAAAATATATAAAAGAAAAGAATTACTTTTATTTATACTGTCGGTGTATACACTATCTCGATTAAATATGTAATACGTATGTAAAATTTGGATTTTAAATTCAAATTGAGATTAGTTGTCATACATCAAATAATGATAGTGTATACACTGACAGTGTATAGAAGATTAATTCAAAAGAAAAATGGATATTCTTTCTTATTAATACTAATAAGTAAGGATTAATATGTTATATACATTGTTAGTGTAAAATTTTTTTTACATTAACGGATATAGATGTATGATACATAGATAAAAAGTGAATTTAAATTTTGGATGGTAATGATGTGACATTTATCTAAATTTACTTGTGTAAAAAAAAATTACATTGATAGTGTATAAAAATTAATCCTAATAAGTAATAGTATATAATATTTGCAAGTCTATGTCACAAATTTGAAATCAATTACAAATGAAAATAACTATCATGCATCGAGACCCACTAATCCATTACTATATAAAACATCATACAGATTGTTTAAAGAAAAGGGATGGTCATAATTTTTTTGGGTATGATTTTAGAATTTTTTAAAAAATTTATCATAATATCACTTAACACATTTGAGATTTAAAAACTGTTACTCTCTCTGTCCCATTTATTTAGTCATATTTGGGGAATCTAACTTTTTAAGAATAGTAATTTGATTGTGATGTTTGTGTTTTCCTTTCCAATTTTATCCCCACAAATTCAAAAGTTAAATTTGAATGATAACATGCATATAATTAGAAAGAATGACTGCATTGGAAAGAGAGAATAAAAAGTGTTTTGACCTTTCTAACATAATAATTATTTTGGAACATTTCAAAATGAAAATTACGACACTTTCAATGGGTCTAGAGAGTACTAACTTCCCTAAAAACCTTAAGAACATCTTAAATATTAGATGAAAATCCAAAATTACGTATTTCCTTAAAAAATAAAAGAAAAGAAAGACCTTGTTCAAAACTTCTTATGAATTTTCTTTCTGGAATGATACTTTTTTTTTTTTGTTTTGAAGTTCTACGGAAGGCCTCTTTTCCCCCTACCGTCGTCAGTTCTGCGCACGTGTGACTGAGGAGTCGTCTGTGTGTTTTTTTGTCGTGGCTGAGGACCCCTACCAACAGCCGTTGACCATGGCGTCATCGCTTCACTTTTTTCTCGGGTCAGGCTTGAATAGCAGCATCTGGATTCTGGCCCCAGCGTAATGATACACTATTGGATATTCACCGTTTAGTCTTCTTCTTGTTCCCTTCTCTTCTGTTAATCCCCTATACTTTTTTATTTTCTGTCAAATCAGTTAATGCCCTCTATGAAACGCGCAATAAAAAGCACGACAAGAGTCAAGGGTCCTGGAGTTCACCAAATTTTCCAACGTATAATTGATTTGTGAAACAAGTTCAGGGCCTTCCTTTTCTTTTCAATTATTGACACGCTGAATTTCGAACTTAGCACCTCCGGTAGGCAGCCCAATTAATGGATTTACTAATCCAAGTGGAATGCCTGAGGCAAGTCTCATTTTACGAAATTCAGCTTCAACGGCAAAAAGTCGAGCACATGAAATGTGCATTCTACTTCTACGGCCAGCTTGAAACTGTTTTAATACAAGACGTGGCTCCAGAATGATATGGGTGGTGATCAACGAAAATCAAAGACTTCTTTTACTATGTATTTAAGAGAAATACTTCATATACGGGTCAAAGTAAAAACAGTGCAATCCATAATGTTCTATAAAATGTGTATTGATCTCCTCCAGCCACACGCAAGAAAAGAATTCCTGCACCATCCAAGACGAAGCCATTTTCTTCGTCTGGAAAAAAGTTGTCTATCATGCATGGCATATCAGGCTCTGTAACTCATTGAAAGATAAAGGAGCATCTTCTCATTTACTAAATTGTATGCCATATAATATCACCGTAGCTCATGGAGAGATGAAGGGAAGATTTTAGATTTGGAGAAAACCAAGACAGCCTTGAACTTCGTAACTAGGTAAGGTTTCACTCCATTAGATGAGGACAAACACGTTGTATAAATATTTTTTTCCCATTATGCATCCGTTCATGTTCATCGGTTATAATCACAGTGACAGGCACAGCAATGAAGCTAGTACTGTATTAGAAAATCCAGGTTGGGGTTGCCAAATCGACCAGACTTTGAAATGAGACGCTTCAAACTGTAGTCTAGAACACTAGAACTAGGTTGTTCGTCCATCTTCAGTCCTAAATTTCATGAGCGTATCAGTAGTTTTCCTTTGTAACTCCAATTTATGATTTCATACATGGATGTGAGAAGTATTATCGATCATAACCACAGTAACTATACAAACAAATTATAACTAGCGGATGAGTAAATCTGATAATGGAAAAAGTCTAGCTCAACACAGTCGTCTTGCACACGTTGATCTAGTCAACTCGAGCCCCTCTGTGCGTCTGAAACAGTAAAGAGAGATAGGTTATCAGAGAGTTTGTTAATAATTACAACCAATTCATTCATGAATATATAAATTTAACTTTGTATTGATGACCAATTGAGTGAACTAATGCCGAGGTTAATCTTTTGACTAGAAGTTTATTTATACTTAAATCAGTTTTATTTGATTTTGCTGTACTCTTATTCATTTGAACGACTTTAGGCTAATCTCTCTCAAAACCTCCACTTTTTATTTTATTTATTGTTTTCACCAACAAAAAAAAAAGGTCAACTAGCCCCAGTAAATAAGACCTTTACTCACCATTGCGCTTAAAAGTAAATTTTTGAGGTAGGCATTTTATTTTTGTTGGTTTCTACACCCATCATATTGACTTTTGACCATTAAAGGATTTTGATTGAAATGCATTGGCGTGAAAATCCACCAAAACTTGACGTGAAACGTTGAAGTTATTGCATGCGGCTAAAGCTTGAAGTATGATTGCAAGAGTACTTGGTTGAGAGTTGAGACCGGAACAACATATGATCCGATTTGTAATGCACAGCTTTATGTATTTGCAAGCTTTAATTTAATTATCATCAATATTTTTTGGTCCCCTTCTCATTAATATGGGATTTCTTTAGATGCTGTGGTCCGCGCTTCTGATGCACGACAGGCACCATAGCTTGGTCACTAGGGTAAGGTTGATGCATAACGTTATTGTGAAAGCAGAAAGCCTCGTGGTCCTTTCAAAACTGGATGGATCTCTTTCAATAATATATATATATATATATATATTTTTTTTTTTGGTAATTGAAAATGCATTCAAAGGAAATAAAGCAGTCTACAACATGAGATTAGTTTAGTACAGTCATTCTTGGTGTCGTAACACCTCTTAGATCATCCAAAAGAAATGGAAGAACAAAAACAGGACAATGATAAAAAACTAGGTATTGAATATCACTGCTTCCTCCCCATTTAGCCAGCATGTCAGCACATTTGTTTGCTTCACGGAAATTATGGTAGAAACATGCCTTGCGGGATGTAGTCATCAGCGCCCTGCAGTCATGTTCATGAGTATCAGGTGGATTAGATTTAAGGAGGGAAACAATTAGCATAGAGTCTAGTTCAATTTCAAGATGTGCGATGCTGAGGTCTTTGGCCAGTTGAAGGCCATCTCTTTCTAGTTCAACAATATTTCTTCTTTCCATCCGGGTAGTTTTAGTAGTTACGCGTAGTCTTGAGCTTTAATTAGATCTTTTAATAGCAGGCAATAGATCAATAGTGAAAAAGAGAATAAGAAACACGAACATGACCATACCGATTATAGGAAAGATTGGAGTTCGTTCATTTTTGGTCTTGTGTTTGTTTCGCTATAAATATTTGGAGAGGGGGTAGGACAGTAACGCGTGTTGCTTGGTTACCTGCTTATAGATGCAAAGAAGGTAAAATTTATAAGAAAAATTAAAAAAAGATACTCCTTCCGTAGTTCTATTTTTCTTTTTCATGTGTCACACATTGTAGTTCACTTTTCAATTGAAAAATATAGTTATCTTTTAATTTCTTTAAAATACCCTTATTTAGTGTAGATTGTTATTATTATAAATTATCTTATTTAATATAGATTGTTAACCTACTCCATTTAATACATTTAGATTTAATATGAAATAATGTAAAAGAAAGAGATTGATTCTTTCTTGACCATCAATTCAAATTCTCATAAATCATCAATTCAAAAAGTTTCTATGAATAATTAATATAAAGTTTTACTCTATTTAATGCGAGGGTATTTTAGAAAAATAATAATCTAAATTTATTTCTCCAACAAAGTTAAATACTTTTTCTTAAACTGTGCGAAAAAAAAATTAGGACTATTAAAATGGAACAGAGGGAGTAATTGAAGAATGTACTGTGGAAAAATTTATGTTTTCGTTTGGATTGCTATATGTATATATATATATATATATATATATATATATATGTGTATACAACGCCAATATATATATATATAACGCCAGCGGCCAGCCAGCTTCTCCTATAAATCATAAATGGGGGAGAGGATCGATAGTGCGGGTCAAATCTGTGTGTGGAACGCTAGCTAATCCGCCTATGAATATTTCCAGTGTGTACGTAATGGAGGTAACATTTAATTGTGAAACTCCTTGTGGTCGGACCACGGGATTAATTAATTATGATTCACGACAAAGTTCGCCATTTAATAATTCAAAAGATATGTCTTAAATAGCAATGTTGGCCACAACATCAACCCACCCCATGACTTGGAGAATGTTTAATGCTGTAGTAGAGAGAATTGGTAGTGGTACTACTACTAATTGATCCAGGAAGCCAAGTAAAGTACTTGAACTTTGGACAGACATTTCAAAATAATAATAATAATAATTGTAGGCCTCCTCATATTCATGTGGGATGGGATCTACAAATTCCCCAGGTATATTATTTTTCTATGAGGAATGTCTGGTCAGTAGAGAACTAAATGTCCCTCGTGGGACCATTAACTTTCGATGCATCAAATAGTTGTGTATTAGATGCCTATATGGTGGAATCATAAATTATTGGTTCAACCGAGTTTGCGGTGGGATATGTTCATATTCTAGTCGTGTTATTAGCTTTGCATTGACGGCTTTAATTTAATGTTGCATCAGCACAAAAAACCAATTTTGTTTTTTTTTTTATAATATATATATAAATTTTAAGAAATAAATGTACATGGCAATGTCATTTTCATCCACCATATACTATAAGTTTCACCGTACTCCTATCACCTATAATTCACAAAACAACTTTACCGATGGGGGGAGCTCAGCTCACTTGCACAGTGCAGTATATATATGCAAAGAAGCTTCTTATCGTCTTGTTAAGCCGGGTAATGATCATTTGCCTTGATAATATGACAAAAAACGAGTTGTTACAGTTGACCTTGTGCTTAAGTGAAAGTCAACCACAAATCAAAGATTCCTAGAACAATTGTTTGTGACGATTGATATGAAATTCAGTCACATGCTGTATGTATATATATATATATATATAGTTCATCCCTGTTATTTTTTTATTATATAAAAAATACTCCTAGAAGAACCCTAGTGGTGAAGGGATTACGTTGCTTGTAAGCGTTGTTTTGGAAAAGAACAAAATAATTAATACTGCCGTGTACTGTTCTTATAATATATTATTGTCCTTCTTTTTTTCCCGGTTGAGCAAAATCATTCATGTCTTTCTGTTCAAATTTCTGTCTTTCGACAGCGCAATAATTTTGTTACGAATTCGGCACCACTAACACTAGTAGTTATGGACGACGGAAAGCGTGAACGCACAAACGTTATACTACTATACTATATGTATCAAACACTGAAAAGACCGCTAAAATCGTTGTTATTAATTAATAGCGGCGTGTCATGAAAATGAAACAGCCTAGAATTCGACCACAGGATTTAAAAGTTAAAACTGCTGTTTGAAGTTTGTACGACGAACCTTTCGCTTTGGTACACAAACAAAAAGAAGCAAAGAAACAGCGTGGATTACTAGCCAATTTACGAATGTCCTTTTAATAATTTCATGAATCAGCACATGCAGATGAACACAGCTTTGCATATATTGACAAAGCAACCGGTGCATTGTCTCGGATGGCTCGATTCAAAATTACTAGCAAGTATAAAAATGCATTTGTAAAGTTCACTAATTTATTTGACTGTGGAGATAGATGGTAACAAAATCTTTACGTTTGAATTGTTATTTTTTCTTCAAAAAATTTTTTTTTTTGTGAACATAATTTTTAATTATTTTTTATTTCACGTATATTAAATTATTATAATATATATTTTTTTATAAAAATTCTAGAATATAGCAATCCAAACGGACTCAATGTAATATGATTTTGACCGCCTAATTTCACTCTATCTTGGACTGTAAGTTGTCTATTGGAATGGAATGAAAGAAGTTAAAGTGAAATTATCATTAAACTTTTGATCTGTCGTGGCATTTTATTTTTTGATTAATGAGCCAAAAAAATAAATAAATGACTGGGTAAAATTTTTTGAAGAATGAACAAGTATAGTTTGTTATTTATTATATGTTGGTCGTTTGATGGAGTTTAACCGCAGCAGTAAAGTGCTTTATGATATTTAACAATTTTTAGGTTGAAATCCAAAATTCACTTCAAAAAATTAGCACGTAATTTTTTTAAAAAAATTATTTTCGTATGAATGATGAGAAGAGCTACAATGAGTGTGTTTGGATACAAGTTTTTTTTTTTAAAATAAATATTATTTTACAACATATCTTTTAATTACATTTTTATATATATTTTTATTTTATATGCATTACATCATAAAAAGTATTAATTATTATAAATAAAATTTTAATAATCACCTATCCATGCACACCTGCTCTTAGTTCTTACGAACGAATTCGAAGTAGGATGAGAGTGTCATCATTGTGGAAATTAGTGATTACAAAATGCCAAATACGGTAGTAAATATGCCGCATTAGTGAGAACAGGTGTGCCTGCCTCCCTCCATTAATCAAAATCATAAATCATAATAATTCTCTTAGATTTCCTTTCCTAGATTTCTCATAATAATTCGCTTCAAAATCAAAGCCATCCTTCCTAGATTTCCTTTCCTCTCCTTCCAGATACTCTCCTCTCTCATAAATCATAATAATTCTCTCATAATAATTGTCCATCTCATCTGATGTAGTACCCACCCGTGTGCCTGCGTCCCTCCATTAATGCCCCCCTTCCCCCTTCTCCCCCATCCCCATCTCTATATTTTCTCTCCTCTCTCTCTCTCTCTCTCTCTTAAATTCGCAGCTCTTTCGCTTCCAGATTTAAACCCAAAGAAACCAAACAACAGTCAGTAACCCCCCAAACACTCGCTAGTCAGTAAGTAGTCACTGCTATCTCTGTCTCTCTTTTTATATTCACGATTCACGCTATTTAATCGAATCCCACCTATGTGAATTGAATAAGCTACCAGCTCCAATTCCCATGGCCGCCAACATCTTCCTCTACACTCTCTTTTCCCTCCTCATCTCTTTCGGTTCCTTCTTCCTCCTCCGCACCACCACCGCCCACTTCACCCGCCGTCGGCGCCGCCTCCCGCCTGGAAACTTCGGCCTACCCTTCATCGGAGAAACCCTTCAGCTCATTTCAGCTTATAAGACTGAAAACCCGGAACCCTTTATAGATGATAGAGTGTCTAAATTCGGTTCCCTGTTCACCACCCACGTTTTCGGCGAGCCGACCGTGTTTTCGGCTGACCCGGAAATGAACCGGCTCATTCTCCAAAACGAGGGCAAGCTTTTCGAGTCGAGTTATCCGGGTTCCATATCCAACTTGCTGGGGAGGCACTCCCTGCTGCTCATGAGAGGGAGCCTCCACAAGAGAATGCATTCCTTGACTATGAGCTTCGCGAATTCTTCCATCATGAAGGATCATTTGTTGATGGACATAGACCGGTTGGTCCGGCTCAACATGGAGTCTTGGACCGGCCGCGTGCTTCTCTTGGACGAAGCCAAGAAGGTAAAGAGAATCATATACTGGTGTACTATTAAGTAAGTATACGATGCCGAAAAAAAAAAATAGAATAGAATGGAAAGAAGATTCCGAGTCAACTCGGTTGTGGAACGGCAAAGGAAGAAAAATTTATCCACCTGAATAGACAGACCCCACGCCAGGCGCACTTTAGAAGTTGATCACTGATTAATTGAACGCTGGTTGGCGTACTTTAGCAGCAGCCACTTAACTTCATGGGCTGAGTTCCTGAGGAGTGCTTGTTATCATTCACGCTGGTGTGGTGTGGTAGGGTAAAACTTAAGAGAAGAGAAAAGAAATGAATATGAGTCAGATTTTCATGGCTCCTAAGTGTGTGTTTTACAAAATCCCACCAAAAGTTTGCAGCCAGCCGCAGAGGAATACAATACATTTTTATTAGAAAAAAAGAAACAATAAAAAAGGAAGCTTTAGAGTTCAGGACATGAATCAGCATGTGCATGCGTATGAAGTAATTATTCTGTTTGCCTTTTGAGCATTTGTTTATTTTTTTTCTTCCTTTTTTAATGCTTCATCAGTACTCGAGTAGTTGGAAGTTTCTATTCTAGGGGTATAAACAGTAGTGTTACAGTGAAGATTAATGAGTTTTGATATTTTTTTTTTCTATTTTTAACGTGGTATTTTATTTGTGCTCCTTTATTTAAACATCTAATATATATATGGAGCTGCGTTTTGTTTATTTGCAGATCACGTTCTATCTGACGGTGAAGCAGCTGATGAGTTTTGATCCATGCGAGTGGACTCAGAACCTCATGAAAGAGTATATGCTGGTTATAGAGGGCTTCTTCTCAGTTCCTTTGCGCATTTTTTCCCCTACTTATCGCAGAGCCATTCAAGTAAAGCTTTCTCTCTTCTTATTCGAATACAACTAGTAAATCATGATACCTGGTGGGGTTTACATTTTTAATATAGCTTGGGTGCATGGGAAATCTTTTTTTCCTGAGAATCTTTCATAATTGAAATGTGCAGGCTCGAACAAAGGTGGCCGAGGCATTGAGCCTGGTGGTGAGGGAGAGGAGGAAAGAGAGTGAGAGAGGAGAGAGAAAGAATGATATGTTGGGGGCATTGTTGGACGAAGATGGGAACGGAGGAGGATTCTCGGACGAGGAGATTGTGGATTTCTTGCTAGCTTTGCTGGTGGCCGGCTATGATACCACTTCCACCATCATGACGCTCGCCGTCAAGTTCTTAACCGAGACCCCTCTTGCTTTGTCTCAGCTCAAGGTGCGTTTTTTAGTTATCTATCCACTTCCTCTACTCCTTTATTCAACTTCTCCGTCTTCTTCTTTGTTGTCCTCCTCCTCTCTTTTTTTTTTTTTTTTCTTCCTTTCTTTTTTGGAACCCCCAAAAAAAAAAAAAAGAAGAAGTTCTTTTTCCCTTCATTACTTTTTGATATAAAATGAACATTCGTTTCCTTTAATTTTTCTTTTCTTGTAGTATATGGTAGAATAGAATGACCCATCTCAAATAATGGGGCCAGACCCCATCACCATCCAGCATGTTGGTCTTTCCTCTCATGGATAAAATCATCAACCCACCTTATCTAAATTCTTATCCAAGCAAATCTTTGGAGGTTGCAACGTAGAGCTATTATAGAAATTCCGTGTAATGGAGGAGATAGTAGTCTGAGTCCCTTTGGGTTGTGTACATTTTCATACAAAACAAAACAAAAAAAAAAGTTTTTAGGATATTCTGTGACGACACATTACTTAATTATTTTTATTATTTTATAAACATCACATCGCTAAAATAAAAAATTTTAAAAAGTTTGTCTCCTAAAATTTTTTTAAAAGTCGCATCATGTTGTTGTGCTTTATTTGAACTAAAATTCAAATCATCCCTAAAAAATTATCAAGAAAATAGAAAATAAAAAAAAGTGGGATTGCTGGGAAGTTTTTCACCTTCTCCGCCTGTCCTAGATTTTACAGCAGTGGTAATTACTTTTTCACCACATCAGTCTCAAGCTATTGAACTTTCATAGTACTACATAACCTGGCTAAAAGGATTTCCCTATAGGTCTGAGAGGCAAAAGAGTAATTAATAAATAGTCGTAATTGACAAAGAGGAGGTTGGTTAAACTTAGCCCTCACAAAACGGAGTGGCGTACCAGTGTTGATAGGTACCTCACGTTGCTGTTGATGTACTTAGGTTGGCGCTAAATTTTGTTTGCTTTGATTGTCTAATTCGATAGACAGTACTGAGTTTGTTTGGATAGAGAGAATTTGGTTTGCTTAATTTATTCTCACAAATCCCAATCACCTTTTTATCTTCCCAATCACCTTTTTATCTCACATACATCACATCACAAAAAGTGCTACAGTAAATATCTCAAATAAATCATCCAAATAAACTCTTATCCAAACAAACTTATTATGTCATGTGTTTAAGCGATCTTACACACATTTGGCATCTATACTTAGAGAGTGGCCGACAAATTAGATCCAAATACAAACAATAACGACTCGGAAAAGAAAAAAAAGAAAAAAAGAAAAAAAAGAAGACAGAGAGATGAGAGAAGTTTTGACTTTTCAATGTTTAGCTTTAGCCCCCATGTGTGATTTTGGAGTCTGCGATGTAACTTCAATTTGGTATCTTTGAGCCTCCATTCTTGCTTTACATCATGGAAATGTATGTGACATAAATAGAAAACAAAGCATCACTTTCCCTTATGTTGGCACTACCGCCCTAATAGAACTTCCACGGGACAGCAGGTATCAAAGGTTAGGCGTGTTTGTAGTTTGACCTTTTCTCTTCCCTTTTTTAAATTTTTCGTAAGAAAATAATTTATTTGGATTGTAAGTTATTTGAGATTATTTGGGATATTTTTACTGTAGCACTTTTTGTAATGTGATGTATGTGAGATAAAAAGGTAATTGAAAAGATAAAAAGGTGTATTGAAAATTGTAATGATGATATAAGTAAATAAAACTGGGTAAATAATGCCCAATCTAAACAAACTACCCAATACTGGCTTAGGATTCACTAAGCCGAATGAGTTTTGACAATATTACTCTTGGGCATCAGACAAACAGAAACATATAATAGTAATACTACAGTCTAATTCTTGTCTTCTTATTAAGAGAATAATTCCGGGATAGAGGATTTGATGCCTTATGGGTATTGTGAGAGAAGTTTGTATTCCTTCAATGAAAGAAAAGAGAGAGGGAGAAGCAAACAAGCTTATGTAGTTTTAACTTTTATCTTAGGCCATGTTTGGCTAAAGCAAAATTAATTGTTACGTTTTCTGTGAACATATTTTTCAATCATCCATTTTACACCATATATATCAAATTATTACAGTAATTTTTTTACAAAAGAAAATTCGAAAAAATGCAATTCAATCAATCTCCAATTTCGGGACAAAAGAAAAGTAAAAAAATTTAGGTGTAGACAGCTTTTTTTTGTTGTTCTGAAAAGGTATGGACAATTGATTAGTGTCATCATTATTGATGCGTATTACTTTTGGTGGCAATAAAGTCTAGTAGTACGACATGGTAGCAGTAATTTGGTAGTACACTAGTACCATACTGAAGAAGCGTGGTGCTGTGGGAATTGTTCTTTAACGAGTCCTAATAGCCATCCCCTTCTACCAACAAAATCCTAGCGACTGGTAGTAATTGGTTCTTTAGGACTTTTTAACAAATAGTAGTAAAAGCTATTCTCTCCACCAAAAGTGAGTCGAATGGTAAGAGGGACAGAGTCGAATGGGCACACGGTCGGTGTTCGGAAAGTCAAACAATACGAAATGCTTTTCCTGAGCAACTATAGACATTTTAGTCAGTTGCTACAGCGAGAGGAGGAGGAAGGAACTGGACAACATCAAGTTGATGTCTGGCAATCCCTCGATGTCTGAGAAAAATCTGATCTGCACGCCCAACACTGCTCCTACTTTTTCCGCAACACTAGTGTATTTCTTTGTCAGACTTTTCCTAACTATTGTCCGTGAGCTGTCCCTATGGAGGGCAATATTTGTAATTTCCTTTACTCCTCTACCTCTTTGTCTAAAAGATATGGGGATCATGCTTGAGGATGCAGCTTTTTACTAAAACAGCAGTGAGATGTGGGGAGAACCTAGGCTGGCCGCTATGTAAAGGGTTGGACTAAAGGGCTCCAAGGGAGGAAGAAAATGAATCCTCGGGAAAAGTTTGGTGCTGATTTCAAGAAAATACTAGTAGTAGTAGTAGTAGTACTGCTGCTGCTGTCGTAATCTGGAGGTTTACCAGTTGCCACACACCCGTTTTTTTATTCCTAAGACTACTGTACCTGCCGTATGGCCGCTCAATAGTATACAACACCAACCAACTGCCTTGCATTTACGCGGTAAATATTCTACAGGACCTTTTATGGAGTAGTTTCCAATGAATTGATAATAACAGAGTAATAGTAAATGTAATAACCATCTGCTTTGCCGGGTGCTATTTTGAGAAAACAAAGGGGTCAATGACTCATCAATTGGTGATGGATGATTCTCAGATTGTGATTTTGGTTTTGATGAATGTTCCACTAGAACGTAGACAAGCTCTGCGGCACAATATATCATCATTACCAACATGTTCATACTGTCAAATGATACATGGTTTAGTAAAATGAATGCAGTAGTTTTTGTCCTCTTTGGAGAAGGGTAATGTGAAATTACTCAACCATGCAACGAGGCTTCAGGATGGAAATTAAAAGATTCGCTGAGATTTCGAACTGATGATTTATCTTTTTCTTTTTTGTTTTTTGACTTTGGCAGGAGGAACAAGATGAGATCAGAGCAAGAAAAGGTGAAAAAGAGGCGTTGACGTGGGAAGATTACAAATCAATGCCTTTCACCCAGTGTGTAAGTCTGTCGAATGAGGGGGGGAAATTTTAACAGTGCTGTAGTGACTTGCATCTTACTTTTTCTCTAAATAACGGAGTATGATGTGCTTTTCAGGTAGTGAATGAAACTCTTCGGATAGCTAACATAATCAGTGGGGTGTTTAGGCGAGCAATAACAGATGTCAATATGAAAGGTTAGAATTAGCAGCCAATTCAAGTACATAATTTGTAGTGTCCGTATAAAGCATTTGGACTGCGAATGAAGAGCTGATGAGATAATTTATATACCTGACTATACGAGATATTCACTGCTGGAATCTTGAATCTGCATGGATCTACCTTCTTCCCTGCCCATCAACAACATTATTAGGATTAGATGTTGCATAAACACATACTTAATTCAACCTTTCCCCAAGCAGGTTACACAATTCCAAAAGGATGGAAGGTTTTCGCTTCACTGAGGGCAGTCCATCTGAATCAGGAATATTTTAAAGATGCTCGCTCTTTTAATCCATGGAGATGGCAGGTACTTGCCTGATAGCCTCTCATATATTCTCTCAGACTATTATTTTCTCACTCATTTTAATTTGTTCAGATTCTCTCTGTACTCTTATTAGATTAATAACAACACTCCTGGAGCAACAAGTCCGCTAAATGTATTTACACCGTTCGGTGGAGGACCAAGGCGTTGTCCAGGTTATGAGCTTGCCAGGGTAGAGCTCTCAGTTTTCCTTCACCACATAGTTACCCGTTTCAGGTATCTATCTCATTCATCGACGCCTAACTAGGTATTTATTATCTAAGATTTAAGTTCACCTAAATTAACTGTTCTCGTTGATAAAAACTTTGATCAACAGTTGGCTTCCTGCTGAGCAAGACAAGCTGGTTTTTTTCCCAACAACAAGAACGCAGAAGCGCTGCCCAATCATCGTCCAGAGTAGAGTTGTGTCCGGGCCGTGTAAAGAAGTATAGAGGCCTAATAGGGAGAAATATATGGCTATCAGATTCTAGGAATCCAGCTTTAGTCAGCAGTATGTACTGGGACTTAATAAAATATCATTATACAGTTTAGCACATTCAGGATCAAATGATGCAAACAAAAAACCCATCAAAAACTAGTACTACAATAATGACAGAAGGACCTAGATTGGGAACAAGGAGATTAATGTGCTAATTGCTGATGCAAAAAATTTTGGCAAGTGAGAACTCGTCATTTTTATCAATCTCAAGTCCAAAAAAGAAAGGGACCATTCAGTAAGTGCGTCAAATTACAGAATTCTTTAGAGTTTATTTCAATAGTACCATAAGATGTGCAACTTTTTACTCAGTGGTCGTGCTCTGATCATTGTGCTCCTCGAATGTTTATTTCACTCTTAAGAGGTACGAGGGAAGTAGCTGAGGCACAACTTCATTACCGATGAAACAAATACCCCCAGGAAAGGACATTAACTGAAAGCTCAACATTCCTGAAGTTTCAAAGCGGAACATCTCTAGCAGATTGATGTTCAATGGTTGTGGCAGAGAGACATTCTGGTTTTTGCATCTTAATAAGGCATAAAGAAAACTGAAAGACCATCTGTATCCTTGGAGGAGTCCAGCAACACAAACTTTCTCATGGCAGCTGTAGAACACTCGTAAAAACGTGCGGACATATTTGACTACAATAACGTAGACCAAAAATTGCTCATCTGCCTAAAACCGGCGCAGAAATAGGAAACCACTTTCATACAACTTCTGAAAGCAAAGTTCTCAAAATCAGGATCTCACCTAGGATCATTTTGAGGTTCACAGGATCGAACTGTATAATCGTAGGATTGTAAGATCCTATAAAAAAAAAAATTCAAAAAATAGTCATATTAATAGATTTTAAGCTGGCAATTCACATATATAGTATTAAATAATGCAACTCGTGTAAACCATATAATGGAAAGCTAATTAAGGAAAAAAAAGGTGCTATTCAAAGTATTGGGGGCGATATGGAATTTAAATAAAAAATTTGGACTCATATACGACATGCTGGAAACATATGTTGATTTGATTCCAATTATGAGAATTAGATTGTATGCCGAAAACATACATCTTCACTTGAAAATGGCTCAAAAAGTACTTTTCAAAATGTTCTGCAAACCACTGTACTAACAAATAAAAACACAGCAGTAAAGCTTTTAGCAAATTGATTACTCAAAGAACCTTAAAAAGGTGCAATAAATTTTAATGGAACCACATTTGACAATAGAATATCACGAGACTGCACATACAATTCTGTAACTGAATCTTTTCTAACCTCATGAGTCATGTCACATACAAATTTCAGTTGTTAAAGAACAACTAGTCACAAAATTATTTGCGCGCCTGCGAAGCTTCAGCTTGAGTTGTAAACAGCAAGAGCAACAGGTGGGACCAGCATGCAACCATCAAAGAATTTCCATATCTGACACTTACAGAAGCAAGGGTAGCAGTAGCAAAAAGATGGTTCTAGCTACCAAGTAAACAGCATCTCCTGAGTAGATTGCAAGCTTGAACTTGTCCAATTTGACCACCAATGAGCCAGCAAAACGATGCCAAATTGAACTGCAAATGCCTCATTGAGTGCTGTTGATTTCAAGGTTTCTCAGAGCAGGCTCTATGAGTTTAACCATCTTAGTATTCTCATTATTGACAAGTGAAAGCTTTTCAATCGAGGATCTGAGCTTGGATACTTCCTCTGCTGGCATATAATTCATCCTCTTCCCTGATACTTGAGTATGTTGGTTGGCCTGTTGAGAATTTTCAAATCTTTTCAACCTTGCATCCAAAGCTTCAATGGATGACCGCAATGCATCTAATTCCACGCCATTATATCTGTCTGCAAAATTGTTTAATTGGTCTATAAGACAACGTATCGACAAAGAATTTGATCCATGAAATGGTAAAGGAATAATCACTTCAAAGATGTATATCATAAATGATGACCAAATTCTACACCATAATGACAACCCAAGATGAATAGTAACAACACTTTGTTCACCTGAAAATCAGTTTTCTGGCAGGAAGTGGCAGCTAGGGAGGAAAAGATATTTTAAAGCATTAACTGAGGTTACCTAGTTCTGCTTTAAAATCTCGCTCTGCTTTGGAAAGCGGTTTTTTGTGTATCCCAGGCAGGTTTCTCAATTTGAGTAGGCGCTCTTCTAGGACATTGCAATGCTGAACTGCATTGGTAATGCGACTCTCTAACTTTTCCTGCTTCTCTTCAACTTCTAAAAGCTTTCGTTCTGCTTTCTGTAAACGAGAATGCTGGTTGTCAATGATCTTCTTCAGCTGAGGTGCATGGTGCTGGAGTTCAAAGTACACCTAGAAAATGTCAATGGAGGAAAACAGGAGTTAAAACCCCACAGAGACAAAAGGGAGACTAAAAAGGCAAAAGTCCCAACTCCCCATATCCTTGAGACATGATCATTATCCCCTAGAATCAACTTTGCACCATTTCTTCATTTAAAAAATAAAAAGCCAGTTGAGAATCTAGCTTATACTTGTTAACGCATTTCTGAAAATTCAGAACCTTCACCTATGTGAAAATTCTTCTGGCAGCTAGTATAAACTATCATTTTATATCAGCATAGCTGAGCAAAAATAGAAAAACTTAGCAAATTTGGAAGACTATGAATAACAACCAGTCATATTGAAGTGAGTGGGTGTAAAGATACCATAAACCACCGTTCAGAAAATCTTCAACACAGGTTTCCAATTTTGGAGGAATCTAGAATCAAATGAATGTAGTGGGAACTTGAACATTACACCCAAGAGCCCATGGTAGAACCTAGAAAAGATCAGCATTCTCACTTGGTTGCTTTCTACACTGAGTAGGGTGCTCAAGGGAGCATTCTAACTGAATCCAACTTGGGATAAAGAGGAGAAAATTTTCACTATGTCTGCATTGTTTGCAGAAGAAGACAATGAACCACTAATAGTCTACCTTCTTAAGTTTTCCTGTGTATGGCCTATCCTTCTACTTTGTAAAGTTCACAGTGCAACACCAAATAATACCATTTTTCAATAAGCTATTGCTTTTACAGAAGAAACGGTGACATTAAAATCTGTTATATCATTTCTTATTTAGAAAAGGAAATTTAAATGTTTGCAAGGCACAATAAACCATACAGCAAATATGATTCTTTGCTTCCTGATATAGCAGATCATCATAAATGCTCTTTTTGAAGATCATCGGTGACATAATTTGAGCAATAATATTATTGGTTTTAGATGTGAAATAAGATAACCCAACATCTAAAGCAACTCCGAAGACATAGTAGTCTTATAGGTCAATATTCCAGGCATTATCATCAGAAACATAAATATCTCTTAACGAACAAAGTCAATAAGGAACAAAGGCTTAACAACATAAACACACAGCTAGGAAAATATTCCTAATCTTCCTTCCAAATTTATAGTTTCACCTAATGGGGCCATTACATGCAAAACAACATGATAAGCTGCTACCTTGTAAGCATATTCCATGTAATTTTCATGAAAGAGTTTGAAGTATTGATGAAGAGTAGATCGCCCTTCAATTGAGTCTGCAGTTACAGAACGTAGATTTGGTGATGATGGTGGCAGAAGAACCACTTTAGGGCCACTAAGGAGTTCCTTGCTAATAATAGTTGTACTATTGGTATATTGTTTTTCTTCCTCAAGAGCAGGGTTTTTCTCCTCATCAACAATTGGGGGAAGCAACAAATTCCAAGTCTCCATCTCTAACACAATACATTCTCGAGAATATGTAACTCCTACAATCCATGAATCTCCAAATGAATCTGCTAAAGCCAAGAAACCACAGAGTGAAGGTGTTGAGGAAGATTCTCCGTGGCAGGCACTGATCACAGGATTTACAGATGGACTTCTCCTTGCCCCATCCTTGCCATCTGACTCACTTGAGAAAGGCAGAAAGTGCAAGACAACAGAATCTATGCCTCCATTATGAAAGCAATATGTTCTTTCAGGCATAAGAGGATCAACAGACATTGAAATATGTGAACCACCTTTACCTGGTAAAGCTAAGTCAACAATAGCCAATCTCAACAAAGGAGCTGGATGCCCCAACCAAACATCACGATCAAGGGTTGGATCAGGCTCCAGAAAGGAGAGATCACTTGAAACTGACTCACAAATCATAGCAATACCAAGTATGCGGTCACATGAATCAACAAAAAGACGAGGAGGACTACCAGCTTTCCAGACTGGCTGGATCTCATCAGCGAAGGCATCTATTTGTAGTTGTCCACCACTCCAAGCAATTACCAAAACCGAATCTTTGCTAACTAAGTTATAAAGAAAACTAACTGCACGCCCTTGACCTTCCGCATCCTGAACTTGAGTATCTTTCTTTTCACCATGACAAAAATTACGTAGAGGCCCCTAGAAACATGATTGTTGTCAGCTCAATTTGCTCAGCAGAACTAGCAAAATTTACAACACTTCATCATGAAAACTTCCTGGCTTGAACATCAAGATAAATGAAATGGATGGTAATCAGAAAGAATGATATCTCCAAGAAATTTTATGTCGATCATCACCAACTACTTGGCAAGCTTAGTAGTTGGTCCAGGACAAATGAGAGAGTTACATGTGGACATATTGGTTCCAATTCACATTCCACCTAGATGATTGTGGAACTAAGTGGGTCCTAACCAACATAAATTTTCCTGATATCTCCACTCTTTATTCTATTTAGTATAGTTTATAGCAGAAACCTATGGACAGCCCTCTGGCAATCGGTAAAGGCAACAAAAACTGTCATTTTATTAGGGTTTTTCTTTCTTTTTTTTTTTTGGGGGAGGGGGGGTGCAAAAATCTTAAAGCTTGATAAGGAAAGGGAAAAAGTATTTTCTTCCATTTCATCGCATTTCCTGCTTCATTTTATTGAAAGCATCTCAAACAATTGCAATTATCTTACTCAATGCAAGCTTGGAACATCAAAAGTTTAAATTCTAAATAAGCAGCAGAAAACTGGGGGAAAGGACAAGAGAATTAATCGAGCAACAAAGCCAAATATTATGGTCTATTCCAAGTAAAAGACAGCAAGGATAACTACACTGAATCAGAGTTGATGATTTAAAAAAAAAAAAAAAGCAATTGGGGAAAGTTCACACAGAAGATGAGCATGCAGGACATGTTAAAGCTTAGCTTTCAAAACTATGTAAATCTGATAAATAAGCAGATGAGAGGTTAATACAAGAGAAAAAGACAGCTTGACAGGTAGAAAAGATACCTGCAATACTATGGACGAGTCAATAAAAGCATAAGGCCGAGCTTTAAGAGCAAACGAATCCCCACCTTCAGCAGATTGCTGACTTAATTCAGGAAATATTGCTTCCAACCAAGAGATTGCCATATTGATATTACTAACAGCTTTTGAGTTGGTAGAATTTAACCCAAATGTTTTGGCATCAACATAAATTTCCTGCAACGCCTCCCACTTGTAAACACTGGGAAAAATCATTAAAATTCAGCTCATCAATTTACTCAATTACATTCCAGAGAGAACTACTTAAACAATTGCAAACAATTTAGTATATTATAAAAAAAAGCACTAGAAGCATCCCAATGATACACTGTGTCAAGAAATTAGTGTTTCTACAGTTAGATCATTTCGTCAAGTAACAAACATCAACTCCATGAGCAATTCAGGAATCTACTACTCTTGATCTGCATGACAATAATACAAACCAAGCATGCAAGCGACGAACCTGGCTCAGATGCTAACACATCATGCAGAGTTCAGCCAAACACAGTAGAGAAGTAGTTAGTGGCTCCCTCTAAATTTACTGATATGTTGAGCATAAATGAGCAATTACCTTCCAAATGGTATAATGGGGCAAAGAACATAAACTGATCCATCGCTGAATAAAATGAAAACCTGTAGAATGGAATATAATAATCAATATGCCAACGTAACCTCTCAAAGTATATCCCATAAGGGTTGAGAAGGCTGTAACAAATGCATAAAGAAACAGAATCACTACTCTAGCAACACTTGATTGTATATGCAAGAGACAAACAAGTAATTAGTTAGATGAAACAAAGGTAATACAAAATAGTTTGAATTACTAGCCACAAGAGTACTGGAACATCACTAAAAGGGATTAGCAGGGAGAACTACAGGACATTTACTGAGACAGAGATTAGCAGAGATCATGATGTCCAAAGAGCGTCAAGAAAGCCAGAGATAGAAGCAACAATCTTGGACATCACAAAGAACTTGAGCATGAATCATAGATGGTACCAATTAGCTGGAGGATCTAAATATTTTTGTTCAAGCATAAAACAAGAATCAGGATTTTGTACATTAGAAAAAAAAATCAAATTTGAAAATCAGAAACTGTGATAAGAATGTTAGAAACAAAAAAGAAACATTTTATGTGATGGTTGGATGCATACATATCTCGACTATTAATTAACATGCTTGCAAAGGTGCAAACATGGTTCAACTCCAAATATTTGTCACATCCAAGAACAAAGGTAGTGCAACAATCTTCCTGAATGGTTTTATGCTAACTTTTCTCGCTTTAGCAGAATGGTTTAGACTATTTCACTTGCTTATCTTTTGATGTAAAAAGGTAAGCAATAAATAATGGAAAATTGAATTTAACTCACACTAAATCTGTCCCATAAATGATTGCCACCAAAGGAGAAATCAACAGGGCAGATTGACGAAGCTCTAGTTGAACTGCCAAACTTCACAGGCTGCAAATAGTATTCCTGTTCTGGTTGCTGAAGAGACATAGACAAATTAAAAATTCTGCAAAATAAGGAAGAGAAAGATAGTCACTCTCAAAATGAGAAAGACGAGAAATACTTGGCTACAATGGATTGCACACACTTTATTCCAAGAATGACATCTTACATATAAGGAAACTTCTTCGAGTTCTCAGAAATTAACTGTTAGATGTCGGAGTTTTGTTCTACCAATCAAAGTAAAATGGTGTATTTCATCTTTTGTACGTAAGAAAGATTAGTTTTCCACCAGTCAACTAAATTTAGCAATGACACATCTTCAGTGAGCCTCCAACACGTGAAAGCTATAAAAATACATACATCCAAGAGCTTTAAAGAGTCTCAAAGTGCGACATTCATGGCATAATATTTGAAGACCATCACTTGTGTAATATGAGTTTGCTTGTTGACTTACACAACAAGAAAAGACCAAAAATATAAAAATTAATGTCATAATCTGAGCTCAAGTAAATAGCATCTTTAATTCCTCAAAAAAGTGCATAGTGACTCCAGGGAAAGCCTATGCCTTTTATTGTTGAAATTAGGAAATTAGTAAAAATTAGCTGTATCAAAACCATCCTCCTCTCGTTTTCTACATCTTCAGTTAACAGGAAAAAAAATAAATCCTAACATCAGTAATTCAGCCCCAAAGTTTTGAAAGGGAACCCAAAGGAAAGACGTTTTAACATAACAAGGATCATTTTAAGATTTCATCAAGATTATAGTGCCACGGTAACAGGCATGAATCAGAATTTTGCAGAGATCTCCAATACAAGCAATCACCATAAATGAGGTTCTCTGTAAAACCATTATGCCAGTTTGAAAGGGCTTACCATGCCTTAAACATATACTTCTCTTAAACTACACCTAAAAACTGACTACCCAAATGAGCTTGAATCCCATCAAAGTAACATTCAAACATATCATTTTCCAAAAAATATTAGATGGACTTCTTTGGCTAGGGATAGAAAATCAAAATTCTTAACCAATGCAAATATTCTATAATAGGAACATGCAACTGAGATAATTGTCAATGAAGAAAGGTTACCTAAATACTGAATCAGAAGAAAGGATTCCCAGATGTGTATCACTGGAAGGGTGCCAATAAACTTGCAACATGCGGATTATACTCCTTCTGTGAAAGTATATTTCTGCCCCTATTGTTACAGTCCTGTGTAAAGTGAAAAATGTTATCACGTGACAGAAATTTTTACCAGCATAACTAGCTGATTAAAAAACTATATTCGAGTAACATTTTAGAGCGGCATTCAATTGAGAGCCAGATACTAATAACAAAGACGACTGGACTCTACTCATTTCTGATTCCAGAAGCATGTATCACGCTGAATCATCAGTTACCCATTTAACTAAGTATCCATTACACCATCAAAGTCACCACAGAATCCAGGCACAGATTCAAGAATCACCCTAAATCCTAAAGTAAAAAACAACCGTCATGAAATACAACATTTCAGTGAAGAGGAATTGCTTTAAGCTCGAAGTTCATGACATACCGGCAGATAACAATATTGTCCTTGACTGAAGTCTTTCCATATAGATACATTACGCACAGTCGATCTGAACCTGATAGGAGCATCGCAGATCCATGCCTATTGATGGAAATTTTCTGGACCTCGTAATTAAGCTGCACATCTGCTTGTAATACCTTAAGAAAGTACGTGATATATCAGAAACAGATAATCCCCAATGTAATAGGAAAAAGAAAAGCATCATGAACTGACTCGACTCCTCTTCCGTCCTCGTACAGCATGAACTGGTTATCTTGCGGTAACATGTCAGAAAATGCCCAAAATTTTAAAATAAATTTTTAAAAAAAAAAAAACCACAGAGGGAAAAACAATAGGGCGTGAATGCATAAGGACACAGCTGAAACAATTAAAATTAAAAAGGAACGGACGTGCTTAAGATCTCTTAGAAGAAATATAACAAGCTTCTCATAAAGCATGCTAGAGCTGTCTTAGTGAAAGGCAGCCAAACCTTTCCTAAACGTGTACAATCAGTGCCTAAGCTATTCATTAGATGATAAAAGCAATTCATCACAATTTAATTAATACAATTCCGTTCGTGTTCTGTTCTAATTTCCCCGCTCATTACGCTTTTATCATCTCAATTCTTTCCACCTCGACGAACCGCTAGTAAACCCTAGCCGCCGGACCTGGACGCCCCGTGAAACGTATGAACGAGAAAAATAAGTAGACGCACATAACTATCAAGGCTATCAGTTCAGCTGAAAAAATTGCATGGAAAAGAAGGAGGAGAGCGGAAGGGGAGGGACCTTAGAAGGAGAAGCGGCGAGTATAGAACTAGGATCAGGCTCGCCAAGCTGAACAGAAATCCGGTGGAGACACTGTTTTTGTGAGTCCCAAAAGTAGAGGCGCGAGGCTCCATCCCATGCCAAGAGATTCGTGAGCGTTTTAGAGGAGGCTGAGGAGGAGGGAGGAAGAGCGCCATCGGCAGCGGAAGTGAAAATAGGGTGGTGTTGGAGCGGAAGCCATTCAACATCTTCTTTTGGGGTTGAAGTAGACGGAGAAGATAGGGATTCAAGGCCGTCACCGGAATCGTCTAGCCCTATGAAGTTGAAATTGAATCTCATTGTGTCCCTCTCCCTCTCTCTGTTTGGTTCGCGGCCAATTTGGGTGTCGTCCGTCCTGCACTATGCTCTCCGCCGCCCACAAAACTTACAACTTCGGCTCCAGTTTCGCTGTTGCTAATTGCTCCACGACGTCGTGCTGCTTCCGCACGCTAGATAGTACTGAACTGTTCTTTTTTTTTTTCCCCTTTTTTTTTTCCCCCAGAGGGAGGTCTATCGGTCATGTACGCGCTGTTTGGATGGGGAATTTGGAAAGAAAAGAAGGGAATTGTTCAATCTTTCCTCTGTTTGGGACCTTCTAAGTCGAAGGAAAAGGAAGGAAAAGAAGAGAAATGGATGGATGAGTTTGTTAAAACAATTCTCTCACCAATATGTACAGCGTACACAAACATTCAGCACTAGACTAGCAAATTGGTGGATTATTAATTTAAGGGACAAAATACCAAACACTACTATATTTGTTTGGATATAAAAATTATTTACTTGCATCATTAATATATTTTTTATTATATTTTTTATCTTTTTAAATTTTTTTTATTTTATATATGTCACGTCATAAAAAATACTATAATAAATATTCAAAATAATATCTCGTATATGCAAACTGCAGCGAATTTCTTAGAATATCATTAAAATTGAAAATTGTCAGAAAAATGGTGTTGTTTGGTGGGGTTTACCGGAAAAAGGGGTCGCCGCATCTGTGATGTGAGGCTTCTAATAAAAATAATTATACTTTTCATTTATTTTTGGATCGCTTTGTTTTTTTTGGAATGGTTTGTTTTTTTAATGCATCGCCTCTCACAAGCGATTTTTTTTTTTTTACTTTTTAATAAAACGTAACTTTTATTAAAAGGTAATCGCGATGAAGTATTCTTTTTCTGGTAAAATGTAATCTTAATTAGGTTTGAAGGTTTAACGTTTTACCTGAAATCCTAATTTTCAAACCATCACATCACAGTGTAACCCTTTAACCTAATTTTAAAATCAAAATTCTTAAATCGTATTACTAAAATTCTATTATAAAGTAGAATTGTCAAAAATTTAATATATGATATTAGAATAATATTAATTTTATAAATTTAGATGATAATCAAGTAAGCCATTAAATTACTAATAAAATTTGCCTAAGTCATATTTTAAAATTTTTTTAATATTAATGTTAATTTAAATAATGATAAATAATGCAACATTGAACAATATTTATAGAATGTAATAATTAGTATATAAACTTAAATAATAATAAATTAGGCTTAATTAGGGGTTAGTGTTTAACATTTTGCCTAATATGAAACCCTAATTTTCAAACCCTCACATAGGGGTGGCAATTTTCGACACGACCTGAAAACACGACACGAACCTAACACGAAATTAATGGGTTTGGTTGAGGTTTCGGAATTCGGGTAGAATCGGGTTGGACCCATGAACCCGAAAAGAAAACGGTCGATTCGGGTCAACCCGTGGTGACCTGATATGACCCGATATGACCCGTTTACGAATTAAAAATAATTAATAACATAAAAATAATTTTATCTAACACTGATTATTCTTTTTTTCAAAGCATAATTACTTAATCCTAAAGAATTTATTTAATTGTGTGAAGTTGAAATATATATTTTGACAAATAATTATTATATTATTTTTTACTTATATTGTTTTAATTATTTTATATTTGTTTGGATAAAACACTTTTCGGTGTTTAATTTATTAGTTGGTTTGGAATATTTATTTAAATTTTTATTACTTGATTATGTAAATTAGTTTTGGAGAAATGATTTATTAGATTACAGTGAAAATTAATAATAAAATTAAGTTTCGGGTCATTTCGGGTCGACCCGCCGCCCCGTAAACCTGAAATTTTCGGGTCGGTCAGCATACCTGACCCGTCACGGTTGGCGGGTCGGTTCGGGTCAACAGATTTCTGGCGTTGCCCGACCCGACCCGCAACCTGATTTGGAACCGAATTGCCACCCCTACCCTCACATTGTAACCCTTAATATAAACATAAACCCTTTAACCCTAATTTTAAAATCAAATAATTATTGGAGTAGTGCTACTTTGAGGTTGTTCGTGAAGACGAGGCATGAGTCGTTATTGTCGGCAATATAACAAATAATTGGAGTAGTGCTACTTTGACTACAAATTGTTTTTTGACTAAATCATGACACTTTGATTTGTAGATCTAAAAACTTTGTGATGGATAGATGGTGGAAAAACTAATGCCGAAAATTCAAATTGCGGCGTTAGTTTAAAAAAAAAAATTAGTGCATGGCCGTATAAAGAAATAATAAGCATGGCAATCACAACCGTTGGTTAACGCAGATTAGGTGGGATGGACGGTGGCAAACTATAGCCGCAATCGAGGTTTGAGGTTTTACTTTAAAAAAATTGTTTTTTTAGTTAAAAAAAATAAATTTTGCCACAATCCAAAATTGTATTTCACATAAAAAATTTATTTTGGCCGTAATCTGTGTCCAAATTCTCTTTGTCCAAACAAACTCATTGGTAGCCTCAAACGTTAAATGTGACAACCCCAGTTTCGGCAAGCCCCACCAAACAACACCCCATTTTTCTGACAATTTTCAATTTTACCAATATTCTTAGAAATTCCCCTGCAAACTGCACGCCACTAGCACTAAACCAGAAGAGAAGCGACAGCGACAGCGACGGAGGGAGTAATGACTAATGAGTATTATTACGAATCTTGCAATTATGGATCATCAATACCATACGACAAATCTCCGAATCCCCAAAACCCAGGAGAGCTATTAACACGTCTACACTATATGCTGCCGAGCGTCCGGTGTCATGCGAAATTGCCAAACGCATAAATTCATAAACTTTTAAATCAAACTTAACAAAATACCACCGGACAACTGCTTGTTTTAAGGCCTCACGCTTGTTCAGGATGGTTTGAGTTTCACTTCAAATTCATTATTTGCATTCTGTGCAAATATGGTAGACTGGAAAAATATCAGACTCTAAGTTGGGGAGCTCGAAATTGGACCCGAAATTTGTACCCTTTCCATTCTTTAATTGCGCCGCGCAGGTATGAAGCTTTTTACCTGATTTTGGTTTCAACTTTCTCAGGTTGTGTAGTTACTCTTTCTTTATTTTATATATATATTTTTTTGGTCTACTTCTCTAAGTTATTCCACCAGAGTAAATTTTGGCTATTGATTTTTAAGCAAGGTGCCAGCTGCGATGGATAGATAAGGAAGACAGCAACCTGGAGTCCGTTCGGTTGGTTGATTAAGGGCTAAATGACATCAACTGAACTCATGGAATATATGGTTCTGTCATTCTGTCCTCAAGAATCATGCCAGGCAACAACAATCATCGGTTTTAGAGTTGTATTCTGATGAATTGTTCATTAATTTATAGAAGTTGAGTGGCTGCTGTGCATCCAGTTTGTGATGTGGAATATTCTAACCAGTTCATCCCCCCTTCCGACGATGTATAATCATCAAATCCTTTCATAAAAATGTTGACGCTGCAAATTGATTTGGATCTTCGTTATATATATCCTTCAGCTGATTATTGAAGACAGTAGCAATATGTGATTCTCTATGAACAATTCGTGGAAGATAACGCTACATGTACAACGTCAAAATTGTCTTGTATCCTTAATTTGCCTCTCTCTCTCTCTCTCTCTATATATATATATATATATATATTTTTTTTTTGAGAGGTCCTTTGCCTCTATATTCAATAACCGAACGACACGAGCCATTACAGTTTACAATCACACTTTTTATACACGTATATGGTACATCGGATCGGATGAATTCTTTTGCTAGTTCTTGGACCATCAGATTGCAGATATCCTTCGGATAACCTGTACAAAGTACAAAACCCCGAGTCAGAATTTCAGAGCTAGCTATGAAATCCCACGTTGAATGATAAAAGTGCAAATCAAGCCAAAAAGAATAGTGCAGATTCACATGATCAGTTAGGCCAGCAGCTATTATACAAGTACTACCATCTTCCACATGATAGAACTTAGTAGGCACCCATACACATTTCAAGTGACCGCACATGCACATGCGCGCTATGGTCCTCCAAGAAATTTTATAAAATAGGTACACCACCAGACAGACAGACACAGGAGTGTGTGCCTATGGACATTAATTGTTTACAAATCATCATGAATGTTAACGGTTACCTGAACCTGGCTGGAAAATTTGAACTGGTCAAGAAACTGGTAACATTGAACAGAATCCAGCTTTGTCACTATTTCAATCTTTCAATTTGGAGTAACTTTTGGTATCTTGGGAATCCATTCTTGCACGCTGAGACCTGAATGCATGTGAATAACAACATATACATATATAGAGTTAGACAGAATGCTAAAGCAATACTACTATTTGTTTTTTTTTTTTTCTTTTCCTTCCTGATTATAATATAATGAAAACCAATAATCGCCGTTCTTTTATGTTTAGTTTTAGTAGGGAGAGTTTTGTAGTGAGGTGATAATGCAGGAAGCCAGTGATGATTCCATTTCTGTTGTTCATGAGTGTATTTTGGATGAACTCATCATTCTTGTCCTCTTTTTTAGTTGTCAAACAAAGCCACGTTACAATTGGACGTTAGAACAAAGAATCCCATTAGTTGTATCGGGTTCATCTTTGTGCTCAACGACCCCGTTCATGATATATGCTTGGAATATATCAACCGATTGGCTTGTATTGATTACATTTCCTAGCAAACCCCACTTATCGAAAAGAACAAAAGTCAAAAAGGAGGATTTATGTGGAGGCCTAAGTCGTAGCAATTAAGATTTCGAGCCTGTGCAGCCAGCGATGTTTCAACTACGCACAGTTCAACTTTTTAAATTGTTGTCTAAGACCGGCATAAGCACAACGTGTAAACCGAATCTGCCGGAATTCTCGTAAACACAAAAGGGAAAAAATGTCTATATAACTCTCTCGAAATAAAACGAAAAGCATTTGGGATGAAAACCCTCCTCTACTCTACCCAAAACAAGAATTTTCAATAACACTTAGACCCAATGGAAAAAAAAATTTATATATATTTCATAATTATCTTTTTATTTTATATATATGAAATCGTTACACTAAATTTTTTTAAAAAATATAATATAAAAAGCCTCTATCAGCGAAATGTTTTTCTCGTTTTCGTACCAGACAAAATTGGACAAAGTCAAATGACGACATGAATAATGCAATTGGCAAGCGACTTAGCATTGAAAATCATGCGATTCTTCTTCTAAATTGGCCATCTAGAAGACGGCTTGAATTCAATCCCTTGGACATCCCGTCCACTAATTCAACAAAACGTTACTTGGTCCATGTTACACCACGGTGGACCCCAGCCAAGTTGCAGATTTTTCTTAGTTTTGTCTGATGCATTTTTAGCCAAACATACCATTATGTTCGCGGAAGAGAAATATATATGGTTATATAAAGTGGGGTAAAAAAAAATGAGAGAAAATATTCTATGGATATCTCTAAATTTAAATATAAATTAATCTTTTATACGCTATCACTATTAAATGCATGACAATTCATATGAATTCAAATTTTACTCATGTATGATGCAGTCAGTATATATAAGATTTATTTTTTTAATATAGAGAAAATATTAACTCAATTAAGATATCCATGTTTATTGACAAAATGGTCCCTAGTGATTTGCTAAATATCCGTTTTCTGGTTAGCGAAGAAGGCAGAGAGGGGCGGAGGAATTGACTTACAGCTTCAATATCAATTTTGTAGACCATAAGCTTTCTTCGCTCTCTGCAACTCGTTCTGTAGGCCGCCACTATGTGTCCGACGGCCAGAGCCAAGGAGCACGCGAACAACGCGACTTCCATGCCCCGAACACATCCACTTCCATTCACACTTGCGTTGCCAAACACGAACGAAGCCTTGAACGACACGAAAAGCAGAGACGACACTGAAAACACGGTGGCAATACTCAAGTACGGCCCTCCTGATAGTTTCGGACCATCGCATAAACCGTAAACACCTATATGATTATTCATGAATGAAACCCAATTTAAGAAACCATTAATTAACCTTTATCGCACAAAAAGAAAAGAAAAGAAGAAATTGAATGGTTGCTCGGATTCATTTTTTTACTTACATAGAATGACAGCTGACCTAATGAGGGAGATGAGGGGTATGTCGATGAGGGAATAGCGGAAGTCGTAATTGCTTAGATGAGAAGAGAGGGTTTGGAGGGAAAGAGACGATGGAGACAGAGAAGCTGACAACAGCGCCGATGGAAGGAGGGCATCCGCGACAGCTACGAGAATTGGTGCTGAGAATACGAGAAGCGAGAGCAGCATAGTGATGAGGAAGAAAAAAGTTTTAATCCATCTTAACGCTCGCTTCGATTTCTCGTCCTTGGCAAACCCCATATCTTAATTTCTTCCAAAGAATCTTGAAAATTGCTTGTTTCCGATCTAATCTAATGTCGTCTAGTGGTAGTATGTACGTTTGAATTGTGAAGAGAAATGGAGAAAGATGGTCTATGTGGGGGAAAAAATCAAAGAAAAGGAAAAGGAATGAAATGGAGGGAGGCCAGACCAGAGAGGCAATATATGTCTGGTCCACTAGACGAACGATTAATATATGTGGAAGGTGCAATGGTTCGACGTTTTGACTGTGCATATATCAAGTTGGACAAGCGACTTGGGAAGTAGGAACTTTACACGCGGAAGGCATCGGTCAAAGAGGGCATGCTTTTCATTCATATTTTTCTCTTTCTTGTTTGAATCAACGGCAATACCTAATCAACTTTCTTAACGACAATTAACTGCATCAACTTTCTAGATTTTATTATGCAGTAAATTTTTTCTTTATTATTATGCTGCGGTCTGTTGAGTTGGCTTGCCTGCGTCTGCTCACATACACTCTTGTGATCATGGATCGATAGCGTGCGTATTTGGAGGTATCTAGACCAATAACTTCTTTTCAGAATTTTTTCATTTTAACGCTGATTACTCTTTTTTTTTTCCCTTTTGCGGGTGGCTAGTCTTAAATTAAATGAGCAAATCCGTGATCACTGAGTAAGATAATGGCACGATTCAATGAATAGCTTTCAAGCATCCATCACGGGAAAAATGGGAAAAATCATTCTAAAATGGGATGAGTTTTAGAAATTCTGAAATGCCAAGCAAGCAGGTGGGGCAAACTGCACCAGCACAAAGATGCTGAGACAGCTTGGTTTATCATCAAATTATAATATATATGGATGGCTACCAGCTACAGTGGCCTCCAATCGTTTTTTGTATCTTCTATGATCCAGGGATTAATTTGGATAACGGATAGTTAATATTTTTGTTACAGACGCATGCGATTATGGATGGCTTAAAATATATAAAAATCAATCAATCACGCTTGTAATTAAAATTTCACATGATTAAATCAAGCAGGTATTGTGGAACCGACGGAAACCAACCGATCATGTGGGCACATGTAAATGTTTGTTCTCCCTCCCGAATCTGG